>NC_059224.1:33062958-33371595 GCF_020615455.1 Coregonus clupeaformis
TGATTCAAGCTGAACATACAGTATTACATCAGCCTATATTAAATGTGTCAATCTCTTGCATTTGTACTGTTTTCCTCCACAGCTCCTGTCAGTGCAGAGGCTTGGGGCTACATGGCATGTATAAGAAATCTTCTCTCCCACCATTGTGTGGTGTGACCTCAAAGAGAGGTTTAAACTGTGTTGCGTGTGTCAGCGTGTTTACCCAGATCTGTGCTCCCACAGCTGTGCTCGCGGACAGCCAGATGGAGCGATGACAAAGCTCCTTCACACAAGTAACACACACACGGTTAAAATCAGCTTTAGAGAGAGTCCCTTGTGGCCGTGTTAATTTGTAACCAACACATTCCCCTTCCTGTAAAATACAGCTACTGTAACTTACTGTGATGAAACAGGGTAGTTTTATAGATAGTACTAGTATCCATGAAAGATTGAGGATTATAATAGATTCATATACTGCTCCAGTCCCACTAATCTTTTGAAATTGGGCTGTAGAGGGGATCTAATCATAGCATGAATGATGTGCCACACTACACACATAAATCTGCCCCACTGTCATTGCCCTGGTGGCCCAATGAGGCTGCAATTGGGTCAGACACAGTACCCACACAAACCCACCCATATTGGCTACACACAGAAACAGTACACAGCAGTGGAGGTTGCTGATGGCAGTATGGCTCCTAATAATGGCTGGAACGGAGCAAATGGAATGGCATCTAACCATGTGTTTAATGTATTTGATACCATTCCAACAATTTCACTCCAGCCATTACCACGAGCCCGTCCTTCCCAATTAAGGTGCCACCATCCTCCTGTGGTACACAATACATGTTTGACAGAAAAAAGCCTGGTGGCCCAGCCTGGGTGACCACCACTACTTAGTATAATAAACACATTGAAAAGACAAAAGTGTTATGAACACACAAGAAGACAACCTCCTCCAATCCACGTACCTTGGTGACTGCTACTTTGGCGCCCTTGTTGATGAGCTGGACCACATTGTCAGCCTGGCCCTTGTGCGAGGCTACAAGGAGGCGCTCGGAGAGTGCAAGGACCGCAGCCGCATCCTGCTGGCTCATGTAAGCAAGGCGAGTGAAGCACTGTCTCCAAGACTCGGTGCTCCAAGGAAGGGAGGGGGGGGGCTCACACCAACCCTAAGTCATGACCGTCACACACAGAGGTAATGGGCAGAAAGAGAGGAGGAGAGAAGGAGAAGAAAGAGGGCTTGGACCTCCGGACACTCCCAGGTTGGCTCCCTCATGTCATCCTCAGCGCCTGGAAGGGAACAGGAAACACATGTGGTGATAACAGGCTAGCGCGTGTCACATGGTAGAGAAGTAGAGTGGCAAACAGGAAGCCAGGAGGGAATGGGGAGAATAGATTGCGATTTTAATGGCGATCACATCATTGCTGCTAGCTATCTAGTTTCAAGTTTTATTAGTCGTATGTACGGGATACAATTGGTATACACCGTCCAATTAAATGCTTACTTGTAAGGTCCTTATTGACAATGCAACAACAATAAGAAATAATAAAATATAAGAATATGAACATAAAGTAAATGGCTCAGTAGAATATAATAAATATTTTAGCATAAGTATAATACAGGAAGGCCCAATTTATAGTCCACTATTTACACATATTTTGGGGAAGGGGGGATTGGGGGATGTATTTAGCAATCCTAATAAGAGTCTGATCAGACCAGTGTTCAGAAGTTTGATGGCTTGTAGATCGAAACTGTCTCTGAGCCTGTTGGTATCAGACCTCATGCCCCGATACCATCTACCTGATGGTAAGGGAGTAAACAGCTTGTGGCTGGGGTGTGTGGTGTCCTTGATGAGGCTGCGGGCCTTCCTCAGGTACCGTTTCGAGTAGATGTCCTGGATGGGTGGGAGCACAGTCCCAGTGATGTACTGGGACATCTTCACCACCCGCTGGAGGGCCTTGCGGTCGTTGAAGGACCAATTCCCGTACCAGGCCGTGATGCAACCGGTCAGGATGCTCTCGATGGTGCAGCAGGATTATTTGGAGAAGACCCTGGCTGGCATGCAGAATTTCTTCAGCCACTTTAGGAAGTAGAGGCGCTGTTGTGCCCTCTTGACAAGAGTGGTGGTGTTGTTGGTCCATGACAAATCCTCAGTGATGTGAACGTCGAGGAACTTTAAACTGCTGATTCTCTCTACTGTAGTCCCGTTGTTGTGGATCGGGGCATGTTCCCTCCTCTGCTTCCTGAAGTCAACAATCAACTCCTTTGTTTTTCTGACATTGAGGGAGAGGTTGTTGTCCTGGCACCACAATAGGTTGACTTGTCGTTGTTGGTTATCAGGCCTACAACTGTGGTGTCATCAGCAAACTTGAATGATGTTGGTGTCGTGCAAAGCCACGCAGTCATGGGTGAACATGGAGTACAGCAGAGGGCTGAGGACACATCCCTGGTGGGCCCCTGTGTTAAGAGTCAGTGTGGAGGAGGTGCTGCTACCAATCCTCACAGCCTGTGGTCTGCCTGTCAGGAAGTCCAGGATCCAGTTGCAGAGGGTGGTGTCCAGACCCAGGGCTCTGAGCTTGGTGTCGAGCTTGGCGGGAACAATAGTGTTGAACGCTGAACTGTAGTCAATGAAAATAATTCTCACATAGGTGTTCCTCTTGTCCAGGTGCGTTACGGCCGTGTGAATAGCGATTGAAATGGCATCTTCTGTGGATCTGTTGGAGCGGTAGACAAATTGGAGTTGGTCCAGTGTGGCTGACATGCTGGCCTTGATGTGGGCCATGACCAGCCTCTCGAAGCATTTCATGACGACCAGGGTGAGTGCGACGGGGCGATAGTCATTTGGGCATGTCACCTTGTTTTTCTTGGGCACTGGGATGATCTAACCCACTATAGTGTGGGAATTAGGAAAACAGGCTAGTTCCTGTTGGGGAGACAGTAGCTGTACACAGTAGATGTCTGTCAAATGAGTTCATACAGGTTGAATAGGGGTTAATGATTGACATCTCCAACAACAGAGAGTACTATCTACACAAACCCTGTTTTGTTTTCACTTTTATGCCATATCATCAGACACAATGCCATAAAAAAACTAATAAAAACAGCTATAACCAACCACATACAGGTGTCAGACTTCTGTGGTTAGCTGAGTGAGAGTTGGTGTGACCGCAGGCAGAGTGACTCACAGGAAAAAAGGTTGTCTTTCCAGGAGTTCCTACTACCATCATTACAACCCATCAACGTGTCGAGCTGTCAAATCTGTCAATGTTTCTAACTGTCTCAGAGGAACTAGCTCATGATTAAACACACCAGCATCTGGTGAAAGCCACTATAGTCAATTGAATGTAGCTTATTAGCTCAATTATAAGGCTGATCATCTGCCAGGCTGTACTCAGTCATGCTTGTTGAAACTAAATTAACTGCCAAGAACATTCTCCATGGTCATTTAACATGAAGTGTGTGTGAATTAGCTTGTTGAAATTACTAATGGTGGTCTGAAAGCTTGCATGGCCTGTTTGTGTTCCTTCATTATGAAAGGTGATGAGGTCACCTACATATCTTCTCAAGTGTCAGAGGACACCGCCACAGTAAGCGATATGGCAAAATAACGATTTCTTCCATTCAGCCCCATAGACATAATATGGGTTTGTAAAGGTACACCAGATGAAGCTATACCAAGGCAAAAGGATGTGTGCATAATATAGCATATCAATGCATACTTTCAATGCAGACCTACTGCTTGTTTTTCCTTTTCCCAGTCTTTTACTAAGATCAACTCTTGGCATTACATAGATGAGTGGTTAGTCCTTCCCCACTGGGCACAAACTGGTTGAATCAACGTTGTTTCAACGTAATTTATCAACCTATTGTGACGTGGAATCTACGTGGAAAATACATTTGGTTTGAAAAAAGTAATCAACGTAAACTGTTGTTTTGCGGGTGACATTTCAACCACAGGATTATGTCATCATTTTAACAAATGTTCAACATAGACAAACCTTGTATAAAATACACTACATGACCAGAAAGTATGTGGACACCTGCTTGTCATACATCTTATTCCATATCATGTGCATTAATATGGAGTTGGTCCCCCCTTTACTGCTATAACAGCCTCCTGGGAAGGCTTTCCACTAGATGTTGGAACATTGCTGCGGGGACTTGCTCCCATTCCTCCACAAGAGCATTAGTGAGGTCGGGCACTGATGTTGGGCGATTAGGCCTGGCTCGCAGTCGGCATTCCAAATCATCCCAAAAGTGTTCGATGGGGTTGAGGTCAGGGCTCTGTGCAGGCCAGTCAAGTTCTTCCACACCGATCTCGACAAACCATTTCTGTATGGATCTTGCTTTGTGCACGGGGGCATTGTCATGCTAAAACAGGAAAGGGCATTCCCCCAACTGTTGCCACAAGGTTGAAAGCACAGAATCGTCTAGAATGTAATTGTATGCTGTAGCACTAACATTTCCCTTCACTGGAACTAAGGGGCCTAGCCCAAACCATGAAAAACAGCCCCAGACCATTATTCCTCCTCCACCAAACTTTAAGGTTGGCACTATGCATTGGGGCAGGTAGCGTTCTCCTGGCATCCGCCAAACCCAGATTCGTCTGCCAGATGGTGAAGCGTGATTCATCACTCCAGAGAACATGTTTCCACGGCCCCAGAGTCCAATGGTGGCGAGCTTTACACCACTCCAGCCGACGCTTGGCATTGCGCATGGTGATCTTAGGCCATGGAAACCCATTTCATGAAGCTCCCGACGAACAGTTATTGTGCTGACGTTGCTTCCAGAGGCAGTTTGGAACTCGTTAGTGAGTGTTGCAACTGAGGAAAGACGATTTTTACACGTTACGCGTTTCAGTACTCGGTGGTCCCATTCTGTGAGCTTCTGTGGCCTATCACTTCGCGGCTGAGCCGTTGTTGCTCCTAGACGTTTCCACTTCACAATAACAGCACTTACGGTTGACCGGGGCAGCTCTAGCACGGCAGAAATTTAAGGAACAGACTTTTTGGAAATGTGGCATCCTATGACGGTGCCACGTTGAAAGCCACTGAGCTCTTTGGTAAGGCCATTCTACTGACAATGTTTGTCTATGGAGATTTCATGGCTGTGTACTCAAATTTTATACACCTGTCAGCAACTGGTGTGGCTAAAATAGCTGAATCCACTAATTTGAAGAGGTGTCCACATACTTTTGTAAATATAGTGTATGTTGAATTTGTACCTGGATATTGAATTGTGTTTGGTTGTCAACGGAGATGTATCTTCTGTTTGGATAGTTCCATCTTTGCCACTGACTTAGTCTGGCTTTAATTCCAGTTTGTCTGCAAATGTATAATTGATATGTTGGATTCACATCTCCATCTCAATCAAAATTCTAAATTAAAGAATAGGACTAAATCTAATCTAATCAAACTTGATTGATTCTTGGTTGAGATGGAGACGTGAATCTAACACATCAATTATTAATTTGTATACAAACTGGAATTTGTTGACAACCAAACACAATTCAATATCACTTTTGCAATACAGTAAATAGATACAAGTTAACAAATTATATGTTGGACTCACGTCTCCAACTAAACCAAAAATAAAAGTTAAATAATAGGATTAAGCCAGTGGCTCAGATGAAACTATTCAAGCATTAGATATCCTTTAAATGTTGATATTTGGTTGCGTTGTCAACCAAACACAATTCAATAATATTTTTGTAATACAGTAAATAGCCTAAAGTTAAGGCTATCTTACAAACTAATGTAACAGTATTTATTCAACCTTAAAATGAGTAACACATCCATGGCCACATTTTGAGGTTAGCCTACTGTAACTATTAATGTCTTCTTATGTAATCATAGAAAGCGTGCATGTTCAAGAAAGCATGCAAAGGTCGCAGGTCGGTGGAGAGCTTCACAACTGCTGTAATAATCTGCACAGAATCTTAAACAGTATTGATCACTTGCACTATGTACTTTTAATGTAATCGCAACTGCAATCCAGGTAATTTGTTTGTGCTATTAGATGAAGCACAGTGATAACACACTAAAGCTGCCATTGCGATTACATTAAAAGTACATAGTGCAAGTGATCAATGCTGTTTAAGATTCTGTGCAGATTATTACAGCAGTTGTGAAGGTCTCCACCGACCTGCGACCTTTGCATGCTTTCTTGAACATGCATGCTTTTTATGATTACATAAGAAGACATTTAACAAAGCAAATTTGAGGACTAGGCTGCCGAAGTTCTATCAACATATCGACTGTTGTACACAGGCTGCTAAAATTCTCGACCATTGCTATTCGAACTTCCGGGATGGTTATAAGGCACTCCCCCGCCCTCCTTTCGGCAAATCTGACCACGACTCAATTTTGCTCCTCCCTTCCTATAGTCAGAAACTCAAACAGGAAGTTCCCGTGCAAAGGACTATTCAACGCTGTTCTGACCAATGAGGATAACACAATGCCACCAACGCGGCTCACTACCAAGGACTGTGGGGTCTCCTTCTCCATGGCCGACGTGAGTAAGACATTTAAGCATGTTAACCCCCGCAAGGCTGCCGGCCCAGACGGCTTCCCTAGCCGCGTCCTCAGAGCATGCGCAGACCAGCTGGCTAGTGTGTTTACGGACATATTCAATCTCTCCCTATCCCAGTCTGCTGTCCCCACATGCTTCAAGATGGCCACCATTATTCCTGTACCCAAGAAAGCAAAGGTAACTGAACTAAATGACTATCGCCCCGTAGCACTCACCTCTGTCATCATGAAGTGCTTTGAGAGACTAGTCAAGGATCATATCACCTCTACCTTACCTGTCACCCTAGACCCACTTCAATTTGCTTACCGCCCCAATAGATCCACAGACGATGCAATCGCCATCACACTGCACACTGCCCTGGACAAGAGGAATATCAATGTAAGAATGCTGTTCATTGACTATAGCTCAGCATTCAACACCATAGTACCCTCCAAGCTCATCATTAAGCTCAAGGCCCTGGGTCTGAACCCCGCCCTGTGCAACTGGGTCCTGGACTTCCTGACAGGCCGCCCCCAGGTGGTGAAGGTAGGAAACAACATCTCCACTTCGCTGATCCTCAACACTGGGGCCCTTCAAGGGTGCGTGCTCAGCCCCCTCCTGTACTCCCTGTTCACCCATGACTGCGTGGTCAAGCACGCTTCCAACTCAATCATCAAGTTTGCAGACGACACAACAGTAGTAGGCTTGATTACCAACAATGACGAGACAGCCTTCAGAGAGGAGGTGAGGGCTCTTGGAGTGTGGTGCCAGGAAAATAACCTCTCACTCAACGTCAACAAAACAAAGGAGATGATCGTGGACTTCAGGAAACAGCAGAGGGTGCACCCCCCTATCCACATCGACGAGACCACAGTGGAGAAGGTGGAAAGCTTCAAGTTCCTTGGCGTACACATCACTGACAAACTGAAATGGTCAACCCACACAGACAGTGTGGTGAAGAAGGCGCAACAGAGCCTCTTCAACCTCAGAAGGCTGAAGAAATGTGGCTTGGTACCTATAACCCTCACAAACTTTTATAGATGCACAATTGAGAGCATCCTGTCGGGCTGTATCACCGCCTGGTATGGCAACTGCACCGCCCGCAACCGCAGGGCTCTCCAGAGGGTGGTGCGGTATGCCGAACGCATTACCGGGGGCAAACTACCTGCCCTCCAGGACACCTACAGCACCCGATGTCATAGGAAGGCCAAAAAGATCATCAAGGACATCAACCACCCGAGCCACTGCCTGTTCACCCCGCTATCATCCAGAAGGCGAGGGCAGTACAGGTGCATCAAAGCTGGGACCGAGAGACTGAAAAACTGCTTCTATCTCAAGGCCATCACTAGCACATTAGAGGCTGCAGCTGCTGCCTATTGAAATCACTGGCCACTTTAATAATGTTTACATATCTTGCATTACTCATCTCATATGTATATACTGTATTCTATAATATTCTACTGTATCTTAGTCCATGCCGCTCTGTCATTGCTCGTCCATGTATGTATATATTCTTAATTCCATTCCTTACTTAGATTTGTGTATATTGGGTATATGTTGTGAAATTGTTAGATATTACTTGTTAGATATTACTGCACTGTCGGAGCTAGAAGCACAAGCATTTCGCTACATCCGCAATAACATCTGCTAAACACGTGTATGTAACAAATACAATTTGATTTGATTTAAAAAATATACAAAATAAAAATGTATGCACTCACTAACTGGATAAGAGCGTCTGCTAAATGACTAAAATGTAAATGTACATTTTATTTGATATGTAACTTTTTGGGTGACCCGACCAAATTCACATGGAAATGTGAGTTATACATCTGTCATTCTCATTGAAAGCAAGTCTAAGAAGCGATAGATCTGTTCTATGTGCGCTATTTCTATACTTCCCGTTCTTCAGTTTTGTACACCAGCTTCAAACAGCTGAAAATACAATATTTGGGGTTATGTAAAATATATTTCACAGTGGTTTAGATTCTCTACACTATACTTGCTTGTTTAGTCACATAAACTGAAATTAAGCAAACTATTAGAATTTTAGCAACCAGGAAATGGCAGAGCGGTTTCTGCATAGTGCACCTTTAAGTTATTGTATAAATACAAAATATCTGACATTGTATTCCCATTTGAATTGTATGTGCTTTTAAATGATTGAAAGAGCAGTGATAACACATTTAGATAACAACTAAACCAAAAATCAGACTTTGTTTTTCCATTGGAATTTGGTTGTGCTTTTAGATGGTTGAAAGAATAGTGATTTCACATTGAGAATTCAACAAACTTCTGTCTGTCTTTTTGAGTGGGTGAATGAAGGTTGAAATCTCATTGATCAAAATGTCCACGTTGAAATTATGTGGTGTGCACGGTGGGTCCTTACATGTCTTAACATGACTCACTATTTGATTACGGTGCTTCCAATTCATGCTATTTCCTATTTGTGCTGTAAGTGGAGGCAATTATTTGAGGATATTATGTTCCCCCTTTTGCCATGCAACATATAGGCTAGGTCTACAGCAGGTGAATGAAATGCAATGATCCAATAAGTAAGTTAATGGGCTGGTAAGTCTTAAATTACACATTCCAGGGACAGCTGTAAATTTGTACCACGAAAGAACATTAAGCTTCCACAGAGACAAAGTAGAGTTACATGAAGAAAAAGCTCACCATGTCCTCATGTAATCCTGCAAAATACAGGTCCTGCACTAGTTACCCTGTTTATTTTCCTGATGATGGACCTCCCATTTCTGCCTCTGAGACTTATGGCAGATAATCCTAATTATAGAGCCCTGAGGAATCTCAGTCTACTGCTCGGTCCGTCGCACCTAGTCTAAGGTTTCAGTCATTCCTATTTCACAGGCAATACCGAACCAACCAAAAGAACCAAACAAGTCGACTCTCATGCTATGTCTTAATGATAGTTTGGATAAACTGGTCTATGTCTCCCTCAGCCCCCCTACCAACTTAAACAGATTGTCTAGATAAAGCTCTTTGAAGAGCTAAATAAGTCAAACAAGCAGACTATTCTGCAGCCATAGATCATAAGTCTGTTGATAACACTTCAAAACATCTGTTTCATCAGGGACATACGCTACATACCTTCCTAATCTCCATATACTAAGAATAGTGTTTCTCTGTCAGAACTTCTGTCATAAAAGGGACTGGGCATGCTCAGAGCAGGCAGGCCCCTCTGATCAAGCCCCGGGCTGCAGATCAGAGGGGCCCGCCTGTTCCTCTCTCAGTGTGGCCTTAATCGAGTTTCTCACAGTCCCTCACACCTCCAGGCCTGGCCTCAATGAACCGGATTAATGTTTGTGTGTATAACACAGTGCTCCGTTTAAAGCAAAGATCACCGTCGGGTGCCTCTAATCTGGAGGACATCGAATCTATACGCTGTAAAGCCTCAAGGTGGCTGGATCCTTACACAGCTAATGGCACCCACCTCTGTGGGGCCAGGGCACATCTTCACCAGTCAATTCCTCTCTCAGTTCACTTTAAATGTCACTGCCATAAAGGACTGTTGTTTGGGAAATTAAATGGTAAAATCTAAGTGAGAAAGATGGTACTAGACAGGAATGTCCCAACTCGTATCATACTGGGCACCTTACAAGTCCAAGGATACGACTACGAAACATGAGACGGACCTGAGCTCATTATTAGCTCAAACAGCCCTCTTCCAGAGGAAGTGAGAGACACCAAGAACAGTCAGAACTATTTTCCTGTAAAACTCATTGTACAGCTCCAATCTGGAGAGGAAGAGGCATGTCCCATCAGATCCCCTGAGTCTAATCCACTTTAACAACTACGATAATGGCTCTGTTGAAATCCTTTCTCTGCAAATAGTTGTCTCACACACACGTGCAGAGAGAAGGAAACAAATACAGTATTGCATGTGTGATGCACACTGTACATCATACTAACAGAGTTCTGCATTGCTACAGGCCAACATCATTAAATCTATGAAAATATAAAAATATATCTAGAAATTAAACTATACTCTTCTTTGAATGACCTATTGCACAGAGAATGCATTGTAGGCTATTCCTGTTCAATATTTTGTAAACATATTCCAGGATGTATCACAGTTGCAAGGTTAAAATAATAGATTACTGAAGCCATGTCCTTTCTATTGTACACCAGGGTGACCTCATTGAAAAGAGTTAGTTACCACATGTAGGCTATAATTCTGATCAAACTGTACAGTCGCTGCCATTGTCAGGCCAAGGGTGATCACACTAGGATAAGCACTAACACGTCTAATAAGCATAGCAGAACCAAAACGTCTGTGGTGTTTAGAAAACACTGTGCCTTTCCTGTAACCCTTCATTACCTATGATGCACAATTTGCACATCTACAGTGCCTTCAGAAAGTATTCATACCCCTTAACATATTCCACATTTTGTTGTGTTACAGCCTGAATTCAAAATGGATCAAATAGATTATTTTTTCTCACCCATCTACACACAATATTTGCAAATGCATTGAAAATTAAATACAGAAATATCTCATTTACATAAGTATTCACACCCCTGAGTCAATACATGTTAGAATCACCTTTGGCAGCGATTACAGATATGAGTCTTTCTGGATAAGTCTAAGAGCTTTGCACACCTGGATTGTACAATATTTGCACTTAAAATTCTTCAAGCTCTGTCAAGTTGGTTGTTGATCATTACTAGACAACCTTTTTCAAGTCTTGCTATAGATTTTCAAGCCGATTTAAGTCAAAACTGTAACTAGGCCACTCAGGAACATTCAATGTTGTATTGGTAAGCAAATCCAGTGTAGATTTGGCCTTGTGTTTTAGGTTATTGTCCTGCTCAAAAGTGAATTTGCCTCCCAGCATCTGTTGGAAATCAGAGTGAACCAGGTTTTCCTCTAGGATTTTGCCTGTGTTTACTCCATGTATCCTAAAAAAACTCCCTAGTCCTTGCCGATGACAAGCATACCTATAACATGATGCAGCCACCACCATGCTTGAAAATATGAAGAGTGGTACTCAGTGATGTGTTGGATTTGCCCCAAACATAACACTTTGTATTCAGGACATAAAGTTCAATTCTTTGCCAAATGTTTTGCAGTTTTACTTTAGTGCTTTATTGCAAACAGAATGTATGTTTTGGAATATTTGTATTCTGTACAGGCTTCCTTCTTTTCACTCTGTCATTTAGGTTAGTATTGTGGAGTAAGTATGATGTTGTTGGTCCATCCTCAGTTTTCTCCTATCACAGCCATTAAACTCTGTAACTGTATTAAAGTCACCATTGGCCTCATGGTGAAATCACTGAGTGGTTTCCTTACTCTCTGGCAACTGAGTTAGGAAGGACACCTGTATCTTTGTTGTGACTTAGTGTATTGACACACCATCCAAAGTGTAATTAATAACTGCACCATGCTCAAAGGGATATTCAAGGTCTTCTTTTTTATTTATTTGTATCTACCAATAGGTGCCCTTCTTTGGACGGCAGGTAGCCTAGTGGTTAGAGCGTTGGGACAATAACCGAAAGGTTGCTTGTTCAAAAAAATCTGCCGTTCTGCCCTTGAGAAAGGCAGTCAACCCCCACAACAACTGCTCCCCGGGTGCCGATGACGTGGATGTCGATTAAGGCAACCCCCCACACCTCTCTGATTCAAAGGGGTTGGGTTAAATGCGGAAGACACATTTCGGTTGAATGAATTCAGTTGTGCAATTGACTAGGTATCCCCTTTCCCCTTTCTTTGCGAGGCATTGGAAAACCTCCCTGGTCTTTGTGGTTGAATCTGTGTTTCAAATTCACTGCTCGACTGAGGGACCTTACAGATAATTGTATGTGTGGGGTACAGAGATGAGGTAGTCATTCAAAATTCATGTTAAACACTGTGAGCCCATGCAACTTATTATGTGACTTGTTAAGCACATTTTTACTCCTGAACTTATTTAGGCTTGCCATAACAAAGGGGTTGAATACTTATTGACCCAAGACATTTGAATTTTTCATTTTTTATTATTTTGTATTATTTTTTTAAAATCTAAAAACATAATTCCACTTTGACATTATGGGGTATTGTGTGTAGGCCAGTGACACAAAATCTTAATTGAATCCATTTAACACAACAAAATGTGGAAAAAGTCAAGGGGTGTGAATACTTTCTGAAGGCACTGTAGCTGTGCTGTAATCTTCTGTCCCTTTAAAATAGAAGCATAACAAATAATTTCGGTTCCCAAATATGCTATGACTAAATTTTTAATCAGACCAGGGGAATATCTTCCATACAAGCATTACATCTTAAATCCATTAGAATCAAATGGAGAACATTACTTTCATGAAGCCAATATTGAAAATACTTACTGGAGTCCAAGAGCAGATTTTCTTGCAATAGCAACCAATATCTCATTCCACAAACAGCTATATAACTCTCAATGATGTCATCATACTGAAGCTTCTGAAGGAGGAAGCCATTTCCTCTGTCTGGGTCTTACAGGCAAAGACATTCCAGACCTTTTTATCTAGAGAGGGTGAGTCTCTGAAAGGTCCTAAAGGGGGTTAAGAAAAGCAAGGCATTGATTATACCCTTACGAATCTGCAGAATGTCATGCATATATACGTCACACGCAGATGAAGACATGTTGAAATGTTTCTGATTGACAAGGGCTATTTTAACATGTTAAAAACTTGACTAGGAAAATAAGTCACCTTTCGTGGGCTATTCAAAAGAGAATGCCTGTGCACAATGCAAAAACTACTATTCTATTAATCAGGAATGAGCTATAAATAGTCAAAGAATCGTTTTTTTTAATGGTTGCTAAATGTACTATGGTAACATTCGAATGACTCCCTCCTGCCAGCTGAGAAATTAATAAGATTAAGTAGGGAGAAAGTCTCTCCCCCTCTGCATTCTTGTGGATCTCCATAAGAGGTCTGTTCAGCCATATAGCCGTACACAAAGGCTGGCAGAGCAGGGCTCCTCACAGGCAGCTAGGCAACGGGGCTTTTGTGCGAACCTTTCAGGAACTCAGGACTCGGTTCAAAACTAAGAAATGCCAAGTTCCCTTTGATTTTCATACCAATTTTGAGAGAGAGGAGGCCTAAGGACACATCCTTTTATCTGAGGAACTAAAAAAAAGTATTTTGAGACTGCTAGATTTAACCTTCTTCTCCCTCAGTGTAGTTTGATCTATCCCTGGATTGGCATCTAGTGAATCTGAGGGAGTCAGGTCTCCAGGAGGTTTCCATCCACACCAATGGGAAGATGGATGGACTTGTCTGGGATAGTCTCTGAGGTGATACAGGGGTCAAGTATATTAACATATCCTCTTAAATGTAAAGTCCCCTGTTTAGGGGACCTGCGTGGTTCTGGTACCGGCTCCGACCGACATTTTCGACTTATAAATCGATCTGTGGATATAGTAGACCGAAATGGCTTGCATTGAGCGATAGCCCTGGTTCCCACGGACACAGTAGTATATTCTGAGCCTGTGTGACGTAGGATGTGAAATCTGAAACCACTTGAAGGGGGGATATCTCTCCTACCGTTTCATTCGCTCTTTTGACTGTCCATCAACTCTTGTCTGAACCCTATGTCACAAGCTTGCAATCCTTACATCGTAGCGCAGCAGGAGAGAGGGGTTTCATCATGGTAGCACATTCAGAGATCGATTTATAGCCATTCATCCAAAATAATTCATAGATTTTAAACAAAAAACACTTTCTGTTTGTCATAGACGGACGATATTAATTTGAGATGAAAGGCAAATTCCTAACGAGTTCATGAAGCCAAGCTAGAGCTCTGTGAGACGTTCACAGCAATGACGTTGTGATCAAGATAGACTTTTAGAAAATATGCACATTTTCTCTAACACTAAACATAGAAATATGTATTTTACAGTTATAAGGAAGGTGACATCTTATAGTTAGTCGTTTCATAATTTGATTATACTATATTTAGAAAGCATATGTCATTTCAAGCCTTATTCATACAGTTTTGTTGAAGAGGAAATACATCATAAAATATTTCATATTTTGATCATATTTGTACTGTGTACTTGAGCTTGTGTCCTCAAAAGTGACTACACCTCGGTAATGTATAACTATTTTTATCAGAAAGGTGAGATTTTAACCTTGTTTGGATTATGTAGCAGTACCAGATATTGTTTATGGGCCGCTCATGATAAATAATTACTTTTGGGGATTACGTAGATTACATTTTCGATTACATTTAGTTACATTTAAATGGTTATACAGTGAGGGAAAAAAGTATTTGATCCCCTGCTGATTTTGTACGTTTGCCCACTGACAAAGACATGATCAGTCTATAATTTTAATGGTAGGTTTATTTGAACAGTGAGAGACAGAATAACAACAAAAAAATCCAGAAAAAAAACGCATGTCAAAAATGTTATAAATTGATTTGCTTTTTAATGAGGGAAATAAGTATTTGACCCCTCTGCAAAACATGACTTAGTACTTGGTGGCAAAACCCTTGTTGGCAATCACAGAGGTCAGACGTTTCTTGTAGTTGGCCACCAGGTTTGCACACATCTCAGGAGGGATTTTGTCCCACTCCTCTTTGCAGATCTTCTCCAAGTCATTAAGGTTTTGAGGCTGTCGTTTGGCAACTCGAATCTTCAGCTCCTTCCACAGATTTTCTATGGGATTAAGGTCTGGAGACTGGCTAGGCCACTCCAGGACCTTAATGTGCTTCTTCTTGAGCCACTCCTTTGTTGCCTTGGCCGTGTGTTTTGGGTCATTGTCAAGCCGGAATACCCATCCACGACCCATTTTCAATGCCCTGGCTGAGGGAAGGAGGTTCTCACCCAAGATTTGACGGTACATGGCCCCGTCCATCATCCCTTTGATGCGGTGAAGTTGTCCCCTTAGCAGAAAAACACCCCCAAAGCATAATGTTTCCACCTCCGTGTTTGACGGTGGGGATGGTGTTCTTGGGGTCATAGGCAGCATTCCTCCTCCTCCAAACACGGCGAGTTAAGTTGATGCCAAAGAGCTCCATTTTGGTCTCATCTGACCACAACACTTTCACCCAGTTCTCCTCTGAATCATTCAGATGTTCATTGGCAAACTTCAGACGGCCCTGTATATGTGCTTTCTTGAGCAGGGGGAGCTTGCGTGCGCTGCAGGATTTCAGTCCTTCACGGCGTATTGTGTTACCAATTGTTTTCTTGGTGACTATGGTTCCAGCTGCCTTGAGATCATTGACAAGATCCTCCCGTGTAGTTCTGGGCTGATTCCTCACTGTTCTCATGATCATTGCAACTCCACGAGGTGAGATCTTGCATGGAGCCCCAGGCAGAGGGAGATTTACAGTTATTTTGTATTTCTTCCATTTGCGAATAATCGCACCAACTGTTGTCACCTTCTCACCAAGCTGCTTGGCGATGGTCTTGTAGCCCATTCCAGCCTTGTGTAAGTCTACAATCTTGTCCCTGACATCCTTGGAGAGCTCTTTGGTCTTGGCCAAGGTGGAGAGTTTGGAATCTGATATATTGATTGCTTCTGTGGACAGGTGTCTTTTATACAGGTAACAAACTGAGATTAGGAGCACTCCCTTTAAGAGTGTGCTCCTAATCTCAGCTCATTACCTGTATAAAAGACACCTGGGAGCCAGAAATCTTTCTGATTGAGAGGGGGTCAAATACTTATTTCCCTCATTAAAATGCAAATCAATTTATAACATTTTTGACATGCGTATTTCTGGATTTTTTTGTTGTTATTCTGTCTCTCACTGTTCAAATAAACCTACCATTAAAATTATAGACTAATCATTTCTTTGTCAGTGGGCAAACGTACAAAATCAGCAGGGGATCAAATACTTTTTTCCCTCACTGTAAAGGAGGCTGCCCGCCTCCAAACTAGCTTGACCACATTGGAATGTCTTAGACCGCTGTTTATTCCTTGAGCTGTCAAATAGCAGCAACAAGAGGTCAGCCAAAATACTCAGGCATAACAACCCTGGGTCACTGGTCATGTATTAGCCTACTCTGTAGTTCTAACATCAGGCTACTTGTTTGAGAAAGACATTGTGAACATGAAGGACTACATTCATAGACGCACCAAGAGACATAAGCCGTACTGTAGCTGATGATAACTCATTCAACTAATGCTTGAGCCATCATCATTGGGCCATTTCTGTCTTTGGCATAGACAGCTGATTCTCCTGCAAAACAGATGGGTGGCTGAAACTGTCCATACTTTGAGGATTCTGATGGTATGACCCACTGAAATGAACAAATGTCAAATCTGAATACGCTATTGACCGAGCTCATGTCTGCACCAAATGTATGCTTCCCAAATGGCACCCTATACTATACTATACTATACTATACTATACTATACTATACTATACTATACTATACTATACTATACTATAGGGTGCCATTTGGGACACACCCAATGTCATTACGTACTGA
Source organism: Coregonus clupeaformis (assembly GCF_020615455.1). Taxonomy (NCBI): domain Eukaryota; kingdom Metazoa; phylum Chordata; class Actinopteri; order Salmoniformes; family Salmonidae; genus Coregonus; species Coregonus clupeaformis. Next base: position 33,079,867 of record NC_059224.1, read on the forward strand.
AGGGAATCCTTAATGAACTGATTTGAATTCTATTCAAGATACTGCAATATCGCACGGTCTAAAGTAGTGTTGTGCGATATGGCCAAAATAATATAATAATATAATATATATAATTATATTTTTCACATTTTTGACCGTATTGCGTCATGACCCTAAGATGGCAACAAATTAATTCAAAGTGGTTTTAATTTTTTTTGGGGGGGGGGATTGTTTTATACTCAACCAGACTAGGACAAAGCTGACAGTAAAGTAGTCCAATTTGTAGAATTTTTCATTTGTTTAGCACTGTATCAGAATATCGTTATAGACGGTATTGTAAAAATCAAAGTACCTTAAAACACGATATATCGCCCTCTCCTAGTCCAAAGTCAAAAAGTCTAAAGTGTTTGAACACCTCTAGATAGGCTTTATTTTCCAGCTCTTAATCTTCAATGGAATTTAAGCAGTCAGTTGTCAGTTGTTAGGTGCCAAGAATGATAAGTGAGGAGAAAACTGCACACCTCCTGAATAACTGCACAGCACTTGATATCCATGAAGCATGTCAGGAAAACCCACAACCGCTATTCTGGTTGACAGAAACAAACGATTCCCCAGGGAGTCCAGCGTAATGTTTTCAGACACCTGGCAACAGAAACAGTATTGGGAGCCAGCCAACACTGCAGGGCCTTCATGCACTGTAGAGTGAGTCAGAGCGATGCTCACCTCCACCTGAGACATGCATACAGCACAGGATGGAGCCGGTCCAAACAACAACATTACATCCACACATTGAGGCATATAACAAACACACTAGAATGAACATGTTTATGCTCTTGTAATTCTAAGTCGCTGCCGGCTGTCTCTAACATTCCCATTAGTGAGGGCACTTTCTCCCTCCATTTGTTTAAGCTCACATCCATCCACCACAACAAGACTACATCTTACTTTAGCATGCTCTGGGGCATAGACTAGCCTAACACACAGGGATTGAACCTCTTGTGTTCTGGACCAGCTGTAACTCTTCTCTAGAAGAGATCTCCCTCTACTCTTAAATAAACCTTCCAGAGCTAGCGCCTATGGGGACAGAGGGGGTTACATAAGAAGCCATGAAGCCACAGCAAGATGAGACGTGCCTCTGGATTGGAAAAGAAGGCCTTGCTTGTGTTGTTTCTTATGTCTCAGGGCATCTGCTGGACCAGTTTCATTAACTCAGTGAGCCGCCAGCTTGGCTGGGACCCTTATTGCTTGGGTCAAGCATCTTTGTTGTTTGCAATGAAGTAAGCTGAGACAAGATTCCTGAGTCTAACCCCAAAGGATTGTGATCTATTTGATTTTCTGGCAGCACAGTAAAAAAAAAAAAAAATTGACTGACATACAACTTCCACTTCTTGTAGCTGTGGTTTCTGTGGTCATGTTCCATGCTGGAGGGGTGTTCCCCAGTGGGGTTTGGAACAGGGATCAGCGACGTGATTGGACGATGACTGAGACGAGCGCTCAGTGCAGAGCAGGATTGGCTCCCCAGTCCCCAGGATTTAGTCAAACTCAGCCATCTGTCTTTCCCCACCCCACTTCCAGCAAAGAGAGACAGAGACAGAGAGAGAGGGCGGAGAGAGAGCGAGAGCGAGAGCGAGAGAGAGAGAGAGAGAGAGAGAGAGAGAAAGAGAAAAAGAGAGAAAACCAGATTAAATCAAAACTTTGACCCTTTCACTAATCCCAAGATCTATTTCAGTGCCTTGGAAACCTCTGACACATAAAGACCAAGGAGTTTATTTCTGAGGGGAGGATATTTTGATTGTTGTCATTGTATCATTCAGATATTAATGGTAATCACTAATGACTTAAAAAATCTTTAAATAGTCTAAATAGAGATCGTATACTTTAAATGACCATGCTCCAGGGCTGTTGTTACTCTGAGGTAGTTGGACAGTGATAATTAAGCTGTTATGTGTGTGACTGATGCCTGCCAGATGTGAGACTGGAGATAATGCTAACAGCACTTGAAGAATCTCAACATCAAAGGTGCTACCAGGGGTCGTAACCTCTATAACAAGCCAAGATTTCAGCCTCATATGCAGACACTGACAATAAATAAGTGAGGTTAAGGATGTTGTCACAAGACCAACCCTGCCACAGTAGTATACACACACTTCCAGCTGTGGGAAGCTACTGTACTGACCAAATACTCTAGTCTAGTTCATAATCATCTGATTTGGATTCATTGTCCTGGACCACTGAACAGAAAAGGCCCCTTGTGTTAGTCAGAGAGAGGCCAGTCAAACACAAATCTCTCTCTTTCCCTCTGGGCAATTCCACGGTAACGGAATTACGCTTTGACTCAGATTTCTCACTTTAAAATGTATGCCAAACAAAAACCATTGATTTCAAAGTTTAACGAACCATCCAACTCTAAGCACAAGAACTACTTTGAACACAGACTATTTTGCAAAAACACATTTACTGGAAGAACTGTGCCGATGCAAAGTTTGGTAACAGAATTACGGTACCAAGTTTTCCAAAAACTCTGTTAAATACAGATGTAGGATCTTCATTTGAGCTAGTTTCTACAGCAGCAATATAATACAGCAGCAACAGGAAATGTGAATTATTATGTGGATTATATTTAATGGACATTTTTTGTATGGGTTGCTACATTTTTCATTAGGGCAAATCAAGTCTGACATTTTAAAGAGGAAATTACAAACTTTAAACTACTTTTTAAACCTTGAATAAACTACACGTTTGCATTTCCTGCTGTGCAGGGAAATTCTCAGCAACAAAAGAGTGATCAAATTAAGATCCTACATATGTATTTGCTCTGAATTAAGATTCAAAGATGTCTGCAGAGAGAATGGGGTGTCAGCTATGACATGACACGTTGAGTTTGAAAACAAATATTTTGGTTATTGAACTACAGTAGGTGAAGTGGATTTACATCTTGTAACGGAATTACAGTAACGGAATTACATCATGGGTCCCTGATCTGTACTATACAGAAATGCATAATTATGGATATGAATATCATTCTCTTTATGGTGATGTTTCCTTAATAGGTACACAAAGGTAGAAATATACAATATCCTTATTTTGCATATTTGGATATTAGCCTACACACTGGCTATTATTGTAATGAACTCAACCCCCAAACAAGACCAAATCTGAAACAATCATAGACATCTATGTTTCACTAGTTTGGAAATCACAGCACAGTAGAGTACAGTGGAGTAGAGTAAAGTACAGTACAGCACAGCACAGTTCAGTAGAGTACAGTACATAAAATAAGATATGTTCAGTACAGTACAGAACAATACAGTACATTATACTGTACTCTACTCTAGTGTGCTCTACTGTACTGTACTGAACTATCCAAACTTGTGAAAGATTGGGTCCGGCCAGGGTCGACTGTCCAAATTTCAACTACTTTTCAATGTCCAGGGACGTCCGGTGTTGGTCGGTGCTCAGTGGGTGAGGATGCTTGTTACAGTAAATGGAAAGAGGGTAGGTGGTAGGTGTCACGGTAGGTGTCAGTAAGAGCTGGGAGAGGTTACATTAACTGGAGAGAGAGAGAAGAGAGAGAGAGGCAGTGAGAGGGAGGGAGAATGAGATGGAGGTGTTGTCCAGACTGTTTTCACAGTCTTGCTTTGACCACCAGATGACAGAAAGAGAAATAAATAAATTATGAGCTGAACATAACAGTATGCCAGTGGAGGGGAGGACAGTAGCAGGTGACCCAACTGTAGTTTGTGACTACTATGATTTCCCATTGTAGCCAATTCAATTGCAGTAATTCTGTTACTGAGTTTTAATCACTTAAAGTATTTTTTATCGCTTTGGTACTATTTTCACAAGTATGTGGTAAAATTTCACAACTCTTAGTACAAAACTTAAAACAGATCTTCAAAAAGGCTGTTTAAAAAAAAAACTTTAAAGCACATTTTCAATTGACTAAGTACAACAGACAGTATTCACACAGTAACTTTTTCACCAAACCTAATCAGTGTTTCATCTAGAAATACCTTTCATATAAAGTAATTGCCTTACACAATGCAATGCTCACAATACTTTTCATATGATTCTCTTCTCATTTCTTTAAATACATTTACATTTGACTATCACTTAATCCAACTGTGCTTAATGGTTAATCACTTAACCATTTGGTAAACCTATAGATTTTAAACTGGTTTGTCTGCTATATATGGATTTTGAGAACTACAGAAATAAAATGGGTGTTTGTAAAGTATAAACATCGAAATTACATGTATGATACATGATAACCATACATAATGACTACTCCTCTGTAGCTCAGCTGGTAGAGCACGGCGCTTGTAACGCCAAGGTAGTGGGTTCGATCCCCGGGACCACCCATACACAAAAATGTATGCACGCATGACTGTAAGTCGCTTTGGATAAAAGCGTCTGCTAAATGGCATATTATTTATTGCTAATTGATTTCACATAGTGGTAACCACAATTGGTCACCATATAAAAGGGTATGTGTGAACACTTGCAATTTCTTTCAACATGGAGCAGGATAGACAGCAAGGGAGAGGAATAAATCAAAAACCAAGTGGAAAAGGGGCCCGTCAGAGAGGTGGACATGGGCCCCATCAAAGAGGTGGGCATGGGCCCAGTCAAAGAGGTGGACATCAGAGAGAGGGAGGCAGACGGCAGGGAACTGTTGTGTCTAATGAAGTCCGAACCATCGACGTTGACCACTTGGTAAACAGAGGCCTTACCATTGCATAGGCTGCCAGATTAGTTCACCCCAAATCTGAAAAGATCAATTCGATCATGAGAACATTTCGCCAAGAAAACCGGTAAGTCTGCAGGATATGCACTATGCTTTACCATTACATTTACAGTAAATTACATTGTAATGCATGTCAATTCAAAAAACATGTTACAGTATTCTTACAGTATGATTTATTGACAGTATACTCTGTTATACCCTCAGAATTGACAGAAGCCCCCATGGTGGTGGCTGTGGCCGTGTGCTGACCGACCAGCAGGAGTGGGCAGTGGTTGAAATGGTGAGGGCCAGGAATGACATACGGCTGCCCGAAATAAAGGAGGCCATTGAGGAGAACGATGACACCTTTGCCAATGTGGCATCCGTCAGCCTACCAACAATCACCCGCCTTTTGAAGAGGCACCAGGTATCTATGAAACCCATTTACCTGGTGCCTTTTGAGAGAAATCACGACCGGGTGAAAAAACTACGGGCAGAGTATGTTCAGGTACAGCACTATATACTGTATTACTGTTACTATTTGATGCACATGCTACTTCACAATATTATATTGGAACTATACTGTAAAAAATATATTTTTAGAGGGTGATTGTGCTTGATGCTGCTGGGAACCATCACAAGTATACCCTACATGACCAAAAGTATGTGGACACCTGCTCGTCGAACATCTCATTCCAAAATCATGGGCATTAATATGGAGTTGGTACCCCCTTTGCTGCTATAACAGCCTCCACAGCCTGCTACGTACTTCAGCACTTGGCGGTCCCGTTCTGTGAGCTTGTGTGGCCTACCACTTCGCAGCTGAGCCGTTGTTGCTCCTAGACGTTTCCACTTCACAATAACAGCACTTACAGTTGACCGGGGCAGCTCTAGCAGGGAAGACATTTTATGAATTGACTTGTTGGAAAGGTGGCATTCTATGACGGTGCCAAATTGTAAGTCACTGAGCTCTTCAGTAAGGCCATTCTACTGCCAATGTTTGTCTATGGAGATTGCATGCCTATGTGCTCGATTTTATACACTTGTCAGCAACGGGTGTGGCTGAAATAGCCGAATCCATTAATTTGAAGGGTTTTGTATATATAGTGTATCTTTGCTGATGAAGTGGGTTCAACCTGGCCAAACTCGGCGCCGTGGGCAGAACCTCATTGGCCAATGGGTAGCTGTCCAAGTGCCTGGACAACGTGGGGGAAACATCTCCATGTGAGCAGCTATCTCTGAAGATGGTGTGGTAGGATGTAGGCCATTACTTGGATCCTACAACGCTGCACATCTCATTGTGTTTCTCAATTAAATTGAGCAGGCCTGTCAAGGTGAATGTATGCTTCCACCATGCAGAGGTAGTTCAGGAATGGTTTTGGGCCCATCCCCGATTCTTGACCCTATACCTGCCCCCATACTCTCCTTTCCTCAACCCTATTGAGGAATTTTGCAGGTGGAAGGTGTATAATCGCCATCCCCATGTGTGTGCCACCCTCCTTCTCGCCATGGTTGAGGCATGCGACGACATCAATGCAGTCCAATGTCAAGCTAGGATTCGCCATGCCAAAATGATTTTCCCACGGTGCATGAACAATGAGGACATTCACTGTGATGTGGATGAGAATTTATGGCCAAATGCTCAAGACAGGCTTGATGCGAATGAATGCGTGCTAAACGTTGTGTTTTATTTTCATTCATTTAATTTCTTACATTTGATTACAGACAGTAATGTATGTTGCAATTATATCTGAAAAATAAAATGATTGTAGAGGATGTCTTCATTGATCACACCTTTGATTACACATTGGATAGATATTATGGAAATTATAGATTTTCTGTCAATTTTGTTGGGTAATGTAAGTGTATTGCCTAATGTGAAAACTGTAATCTACTGTAATTTACAGTACTGTAGCATATTACTTTCAGCACGTCTAAGGACGATTTTAAACACGTATCTTGCATTGTTTGCTATTGGATTAACTGGTAGTTAAAATGACTAAATTGAAAATATATTATGTGTTTTGGTGATTAAACCAATGTTCTATTACATTTCCCAATAAACATATATTTTGAATAAATAGTTGTGTGACGAGAGATGTTTACAATTCAAATGAATGCACAATGACAGGTTTTGAATGAAAGACTGGCTGCGTTACAAGTGTGACCAGTTTAGAGTTTTTTACTAAGAGTTGTGAAAATGTACCACCTACTTGTGAAAATAGTACCAAAGCGATAAAAAAACCCCTGTAATAATTAATAAACCAACTTGATATCTGTAAAAACACTAACTAATTGGTAGGGCTACCTTGTTACTTATATAAACTTTAATTAGCCTTCCTCCTCATGAGGGAGAGAAATAAGAAAATATCTTAAAGATATGTGGGGTTTTGGTAACAGAATTACAAGGCACAAGGAAATGTTTCTTAAACCTACAGCAAATAATTTCTCCAACTAAATATAAGTGATATTTTTTGGCAAGGGTATTTACTTCAGCATTATGTTTTGATGTATTTCTAAGACCCACTTTCTATCTGTTTGACCAGAAATCAAAGCCTTTGCTTCTTTCTAATTTTTTGGATGGAAAATGGTTGAAATATGAATATACATTTATTTCTCTAAAACAGACTCTTAGCTTTCATTTGACACCCAATTTGACACACTCCTATGAACTTCACGATGGTGCTCATGGGTCCTTTTAGATGGAAATGCCCCTCTCCTCACACAGACACATAGACACATACACACACACAATAGCAAGTGCACAGCAAAGGGGCTGCCAGCCTTGCCACCCAGTCTCCAGCTGCAGAGGACTAACAAATGTGAATGTGTGAGCTGAAGGCTGAGTTGCAGCCCATCCTGCTCCCTTGAAGAGAAGACTCACTCCCCCCACTACCACTGCTTTGTTTGGAGCTTCTCCTTTCAGCCTGCCTCTGAAAAGAAGGACCAAACATCAATATGTTCAGTGTTTCCCCTAGGATCTTTTTCAGCAGCATGGGGGGGGGGGATAGTGGACATGGCCAACGGCACCGTCTCAGACCAACATTTTTAAAGGACCTCCTCTTGGCCGCAGAGACTAAATGTTGCTGTTTTAAAGCTAATTTCCTACAATTCTACACATTTTGCCAAGGCTTATGCCTTGTTCTTATGCTATGTGAGTGACTGAAACATTATAACTAAACCAATGGGGGCCCCATGTCATTACTTTTTTGGAATTTTTGATTCTTCCTAACTTTCTTTAAGGTGACTGTTAGTTCTCAAAGACTATCTTATTTGAAAATACACTGAACAAACATATAAACGCAACATGTAAAGTTGTGGTCCCATGTTTCATGACCTGAAATAAAAGATCCCAGAAATGTTCCATAGGCAGAAAGATATTATTTCTTTCAAATGTTTACATCCCTTTTAGTGAGCATTTCTCCTTTGCCAAGATAATCCATCCACCTGACTGTTGTGGCATATCAAGAAGCTGATTAAACAGCAGGATCATTACATAGGTGCACCTTGTGCTGGGGACATCAAAAGGCCACTCTAAAATGTGCAGTTTTGTCACACAACACAATGCCACAGATGTCTCAAGTTTTGAGGGAGCGTGCAATTGGCATGCTGACTGCAGGAATGTCCACCACAGCTGTTGACAGAGAATGTAATGTTCATTTCTCTACCATAGGCCACCTCTAATATTGTTTTAGAGACTTTGGCAGTACATCCAACCGGCCTCACAACCGCAGACCACGTATATGGCGTTGTGTGGGCGAGCGATTCGCTGATGTCAACGTTGTGAATAGAGTGCCCCAAGGTGGCGGTGGGGTTATGGTATGGGCAGGCATAAGCTACGGACAACGAGCACAATTGCATTTTATCGATGGCAATTTAAATGCACAGAGATACCGTGACAAGATCCTGAGGCCCATTGTCGTGCCATTCATCCACCGCCGTCACCTCATGTTTCATCATGATAATGCACAACCCCATGTCGCAAGGATCTGTACACAATTCCTGGAAGCTGAAAATGTCCCAATTCTTCCATGGCCTGCATACTCACCAGACATGTCACCCATTGAGCATGTTTGGCATGCTCTGGATCGATGTGTACGACAGTGTGTTCCAGTTCCCGCCAATATCCAGCAACTTCGCACAGCCATTGAAGAGGAGTGGGACAACATTCCACAGCCCACAATCAACAGCCTGATCAACTCTATGTGAAGGAGATGTGTCTGTCGCACTGCATGAAGCAAATGATGGTCGCACCAGGTACTGACTGGTTTTATGATCCACCCCCCTACCCTTTTTTTTATCTGTGACCAACAAATGCCTATCTGTATTACCAGTAATGTGAAATCCATATATTAGGGCCTAATCAATTTATTTCAATTGGCTGATTTCCTTATTATAACTGTAACTCAGTAAAATCTTTGAAATTGTTGCATGTTGCGTTTATATTTTTGTTAAGTATATACAGTGCATTCGGAAAGTATTCAGACCCCTTGACTTTTTCCACATTTTGTTACGTTACAGCCTTTTTCTACAAAAGGATTAAATACTAAATGTTACTCATCAATCTACAAACAATACACCATAATGACAAAGCAAAAACAGGTTTTTAGAAATCTTTGCAAATGTATTTTAAAAACCCTGGAAATATCACATTTAAATAAGTATTCAGACCCTTTACTCAGTACTTTGTTGAAGCACCTTTGGCAACGATTACAGCCTTGAGTCTTCTTGGGTACGATGCTACAATCTTGGCACACCTGTATTTGGGGAGTTTCTCCCATTCTTCTCTGCAGATCCTCTCAAGCTCTGTCAGGTTGGATGGGGAGCGTCGCTGCACAGCTATTTTCAGGTCTCTCCAGAGATGTTCGATCGGGTTCAATTTCAGGATCTGGCTGGGCCACTCAAGGATATTCAGAGACTTGTCCCGAAGCCACTCCTGCATTGTCTTGGCTGTGTGCTTAGGGTTGTTTTCCTGTTGGAAGGTGAACCTTCGCCCCAGTCTGAGGTCCTGAGCGCTCCGGAGCAGGTTTTCATCAAGGTTCTCTCTGTACTTTGCTCCGTTCATCTTTTCCTCGATCCTGACTAGACTCCCAGTCCCTGCCGCTGAAAAACATCCCCACAGCATGATGCTGCCATCACCATGTTTCACTGTAGGGATGGTCTCAGGTTTCCTCCAGACGTGATGCTTGCTATTCAGCGAATCTTATTTCTCATGGCCTGAGAGTCCTTTAGGTGCCTTTTGGCAAACTCCAAGCGGGCTGTCATGTGCCTTTTGCTGAGGAGTTGCTTCCGCCTGACCACTCTACTATAAAGGACTAATTGGTGGAGTGCTGCAGAGATGGTTGTCCTTCTGGAAGGTTCTCCCATTTCTACAGAGGAACTCTGGAGCCCTGTCAGAGTGACCATCGGGTTCTTGGTCACCTCCCTGACCAAGGCCCTTCTCCCCAGATTGCTCAGTTTGGCCGGGCGGCCAGCTCTAGGAAGAGTCTTGATGGTTCCAAACTTATTCCATTTAAGAATGATAGAGGCCCCTGTGTTCTTGGGGACCTTCAATGCTGCAGAAATGTTTTGGTACATGTCTCGGAGCTCTACGGACAATTCCTTCGACCTCATGGCTTGGTTTTTGCTCTGACATGCACTGTCAACTATGGGACCATATATAGACAGGCGTGTGCCTTTCCAAATCATGTCCAATCAATTGAATTTACCACAGGTGGACTCCAATCAAGTTGTAGAAACATCTCAAGGATGATCAATGGAAACAGGGTGTACCTGAGCTCAATTTCGAATCTCATAGCAAAGGGTCTGAATATTTATGTAAATAAGGTATTTCATTTTCTTTTGTATACATTTGCAAAAATGTGTCATTATGGGGTATTGTATGTAGATTGATGAGGATTTTTATTTATTTAATCAATTTTAGAATAAGGCTGTAACGTAAGAAAATGTGGAAAAAGTCAAGGGGTCTGAATACTTTCCGAATGCACTGTATAGCTCCAGCTCCATTATCTTTTCTACCTCCTTTTATCTGGTTTTAGTAATTGAAGTTTACACTGAAAACGTTTAACCATCCCGAAAATAATGTTCTAAACAAATATATACAGTACCAGTCAAAAGTTTGGACACACCTACTCATTCAAGGGTTTTTATTTATTTTTACTATTTTCTACATTGTAGAATAATAGTGAAGACATCAAAACTATGGAATCATGTAGTAACCAATAAAGTGTTAAACAAATTAAAAAATATTTTAGATTTTAGATTCTTCAAATAGCCACCCTTTGCCTTGATGACAGCTTTGCACACTCTTGGCATTCTCTCAACCAGCTTCACCTGTAATGCTTTTCCAACAGTCTTGAAGGAGTTCCCACATATGCTGAGCACTTGTTGGCTGCTTTTCCTTCACTCTGCGGTCCAACTCATCCCAAACCATCTCAATTGGGTTGAGGTCGGGGGATTGTGGAGGCCAGATCATCTGATGCAGCACTCCATCACTCTCGTTCTTGGTAAAATAGCCCTTACACAGCCTGGAGGTGTGTTGGGTCATTGTCCTGTTGAAAAACAAATGATAGTCCCACTAAGCCCAAACCAGATGGGATGGCGTATCACTGCAGAATGCTGTGGTAGCCATACTGGTTAAGTGTGCCTTGAATTCTAAATAAATCACAGACAATGTCACCAGCAAAGTACCTCCACACTATAACACCTCCTCCTCCATGCTTTACGGCGGGAGATCATCCGTTCACCCACACCGCGTCTCACAAAGACACGGCAGTTGGAACCAAAAATCTCCAATATGGACAAATTTCCACCGGTCTAATGTCCATTGCTCGTGTTTCTTGGCCCAAGCAGGTCTCTTCTTCTTGTTGGTGTCCTTTAGTAGTGGTTTCTTTGCAGTCCTGATTCACACAGTCCCCTCTGAACAGTTGATGTTGAGATGTGTCTGTGACTTGAACTCTGTGAAGCATTTATTTGGGCTGCAATTTCTGAGGCTGGTAACTCTAATGAACTTATCCTCTGCAGCAGAGGTAACTCTGGGTGGTGGTCTCTGTGGTGGTCTCTGTGGCTCTCTGTGGTGGTCCTCATGAGAGCCTGTTTCATCATAGCGCTTGATGGTTTTTGTGACTGCACTTGAAGAAACTTTCAAAGTTCTTCACATTTTCCGTATTGACTGAACTTCATGTCTTAAAGTAATGATGGACTGTCGTTTCTCTTTGCTTATTTAAGTTGTTCTTGCCATAATATGGACTTGGTCTTTTACGAAATAGGGCTACCTTCTGTATACCTTGTCACAACACAACTGATTGGCTCAAACGCATTAAGAAGGAAAGAAATTCCACAAATTAACTTTTAAGAAGGCACACCTGTTAATTGAAATGCATTCCAGGTGACTACTTCATGAAGTTGGTTGAGAGAATGCCAAGAGTGTGCAAAGCTGTCATCAAGGCAAAGGGTGGCTATTTGAAGAATCTCAAATATAAAATACAGGTGAAGTCGGAAGTTTACATACACTTAGGTTGGAGTCATTAAAACTTGTTTTTCAACCACTCCACAAATTTCTTGTTAACAAACTATCGTTTTGGCAAGTCGGTTAGGACATCTACTTTGTGTATGGCACCAGTAATTTTTCCAACAATTGTTTACAAACAGATTATTTCACTTATAATTCACTGTATCACAATTCCAGTGGGTCAGAAGTTTACATACACTAAGTTGACTGTGCCTTTAAACAGCTTGGAAAAATCCAGAAAATGATGTCATGGCTTTAGAAACTTCTGATAGGCTAATTGACATAATTTTAGTCAATTGGAGGTGTACCTGTGGATGTATTTCAAGGCCTACCTTCAAACTCAGTGCCTCTTTGCTTGACATCATGGGAAAATCAAAAGACCTCAGAAAAAGAATTGTAGACCTCCACTGGTCTGGTTCATCCTTGGAAGCAATTTCCAAACGCCTGAAGGTACCACGTTCATCTGTACAAACAATAGTACGCAAGTATAAACACCATGGGATCACACAGCCGTCATACCGCTCAGGAAGGAGACGCATTCTGTCTCCTAGAGATGAACGTACTTTGGTGCAAAAAGTGCAAATCAATCCCAGAACAACAGCAAAGGACCTTGTGAAGATGCTGGAGAAAACAGGTACAAAAGTATCTATATCCACTTTAAAACAAGTCCTATATCGACATAACCTGAAAGGCCGCTCAGCAAGGAAGAAGCCACTGCTCCAAAACCGCCATAAAAAATCCAGACTATGGTTTGCAACTGCACATGGGGACAAAGATCGTACTTTTTGGAGAAATGTCCTCTGGTCTGATGAAACAAAAATATATAACTGTTTGGCCATAATGACCATCGTTATGTTTGGAAGAAAAAGAGGAATGCTTGTAAGCCGAAGAACACCATCCCAACCGTGAAGCACGGGGGTGGCAGCATCATGCTGTGGGGGTGCTTTGCTGCAGGTGGGACTGGTGCACTTCACAAAATAGATGGCATCATGAGGAAGGAAAATTATGTGGATATATTGAAGCAACATCTCAAGACATCAGTCAGGAAGTTAAAGCTTGGTTGCAAATGGGTCTTCCAAATGGACAATGACCCCAAGCATACTTCCAAAGTTGTGGCAAAATGGCTTAAGGACAACAAAGTCAAGGTATTGGAGTGGCCATCACAAAGCCCTGACCTCAACCCTGTAGAACATTTGTGGGCAGAACTGAAAAAGTGTGTGCGAGCAAGGAGGCCTACAAACCTGACAGTTACACCAGCTCTGTCAGGAGGAATGGGACAAAATTCACCCAATTCATTGTGGGAAGCTTGTGGAAGGCTACCCGAAACATTTGACCCAAGTTAAACAATTTAAAGACAATGCTCCCAAATACTAATTGAGTGTATGTAAACTTCTGACCCACTGGGAATGTGATGAAAGAAATAAAAGCTTAAATAAATCATTCTTTCTACTATTATTCTGATATTTCACATTCTTAAAATAAAGTGGTGATCCTAACTGACCTAAGACAGGGAATTATTACTAGGATTAAATGTCAGGAATTGTGAAAAACTGAGTTTAAATGTATTTGGCTAAGGTGTATGTAAACTTCCGACTTCAACTGTATATTTTGATTTGTTTAACATTTTCTTGGTTACTAAATGATTCCATATGTGTTATTTCATAGTTTTCATGTCTTCACTATTATTCTACAATGTAAAAAATAGTACAATTAAAGAAAAACCCTTGAATGAGTAGGTGTGTTCAAACTTTTGACTGGTCGTGTATATACTGTATGTTTTTTCAAATAATATTTTTTGGAGTGGTGGCCTGCCGCTGCTATTTTAATATAGAGGAAACACCTCAAATCCTCTGCGCTAAAACACTTAATGATAGCAGATGTGGCTGTGCTGAAAGAGCAAGGAGCTGTGGGTAATGACAAGCGTTTACTGTACCAATAAAGAGGTTTAGAGCGCCTGCAAGGCAAAAGAGTGAAGAAATCTATTTTTATTGTCCCACCAGGCTATTCACTTGCTCATTCATTGTCCTACTATTTATGTCTAAAGGTGTACTTCTGTTTTACAATCACTCCATTAGCCTTGTATTCCCTAAAATGTGAATAACAAATACAAAACATAGCAGTAGTAGGCTAGTAACCCATCATTAAATGGCCCCTTCCTATATTTCCTTCTCATTTATCTTGTACGCTGATAATAGGCATTGTCTCACCACCTGGGAAGCTAAACCGTAATCAATGTAAAAAGAATCTCGTCCATATTACACTATCTGCTTTCCTGATCTCCTATAAGTTTAATGGGCCCCCTGCCCCAGACGTCCATTATGGGTCATCCTTTCCCAGTTAAACACCTGGTGCCACGCTGACCTCTCCATCACACTGGCACGCTAATCAGCTTCCCAGGGATCCCCAGGGAACCCAGCAGACGGCCAGGCGGGGGGGACAGCTAGGCAACTCCTACACACACTGACTGGATGCATGAGCACTTTCACGATAAACACAAGACTGAAGAGTGAAGACTGAAGACACTGGCTATACTCCAATGCACAACTAGGCTAGGCCTATGATTCACCCTAAGACAAACATAATTCAATCACACATACTGTATTAAGATTGATTGGATAATATGGGGATATTATTTACAGCACAATGCATGATCATTATAATTTCCTCCCTTGTGAAATCCACAGTTATGATCCCTTTCTGTCACAGTTTTAAAGTTTCTTGTCACATCTTTAATATGTAAAACTGAGTAGTTGGTTCTGGTTAATCTCTGCATTACAGTTTTAATATGGTTGAAGAGAATTCTGATTAGCCCCCTTAAAGGCGTCCGCATGCTTCCCAGCCAAAACGGTTCGGAAGAGTTTGTGCATATATTATGACAACATTTTGTGACGTTTTTGTTTGTTTTGGACTTCGGTAAGGTTTTTTTCGGCGGTTCGGGCACACCATTTTGTTTCTTGAGGCCAGCCGAAGTTGGTAGCCGAAGTCTATGCCCCTTCGTTGGTAATTGGTCAACAGTAGGGATTCTTCAGTAAAGTCTTTGTTGTCATTCAATGAGAGATGAGTAGTTTTCATGCACATTTTTTCATTTAGAAATACTGCACCAAACATCTTAGTTAGATGTAAAATTGCATGACTCCTCTGCAAAAGCATAAATCAATGACAGATTTCTTGAGTTATCTTAGATTAATTCTGACTATTTTGAGGAAGTGTATACTGGCTACAGCGTCTTTAAATGGACAAACAGGACTATTGCCGCTTTTTTCTCGTTTTTCAAGCGAAGGTCTTTTAAAGGAGTAGCCAGAATACACTTCCTCAAAATATTCAGAATTAATTCAGAATTAATCTAAAATAACTCAAGAAATATGACATCCATTGACGTTTTTGGCAAGGAGATCTTATAGATCGCGCAATTTTACATCTAACTAAGAAGAATCCCTTTTTTAAAAGGTTTTTGCTCTCAAAGTCACAAGTGCGCAGGCACCTAGCACGGTTGTTTGGTTAGCATGTTTCTGCAGTGCACATGAGATGGAGTTTTCATCCATCTCATCGTCCACACACAATGGCAGACCGAAGGGAGGGTGGTGCGGCAGGTGCCGCTTCTCCTCCAGATGCTGTTATTTTATCTAAAACATCAGGTGTATGCCGACTCCAGCTAAGTAATTCTTGCAAAGGTTTAAGGAGCAATTATGCATTTTATCTCTAGTACATTGCCACGATTGTCAGTTATGTAGCTGCTCTACTGATAATCTCAGTGGGTCCTTGCTGGGATGGCACAATCAATTTACTGTTGGGAATGCCAACACCCCAGACAAACAGATTGGTTCACCGTTCCATGGGAGCGGACTGTACACAGCATACCATAACGTTCTGAATAATGGTCAAGTCTACCTCGCTCCCTATTCGTCTGAATCGCTTAGGAGTTACAAACACAAGTCCAACATATATCGGAAACTGCTAAACTACCTGTTCACTACCCTCCTGTTCTCCGGGGATGTGCACCTCAATCCTGGGCCTAACACCACCGAGCCAGCGATACTCACCGGAGTAGAAAGCAGTGGATGGCCGCGTCCTCAAATCATCGCCTTCGCAGAAGTGGGTGAGTGCTATGGTTCCATGATTTCTCTCGAGTCACCCGGCTCCAAGATTACATTTGACTCTACAAACATATCCGACTCTGCTTCTGGCACTTAAAGTGTTTTAATTAGTTCCCCGCATCCAGTGCAAGTGCAAGGGATAGTTAATTGTACTACAGAACTGCCCCTAAACGGCCTAAACCCAGCCGTCAGAAAACCAAAAACCAAAAATGTAACTTTTTTCAATGTGTCAATCACGCTTGAGTCATCTGAGATCCACGAGCTAAGCCCAAGGGACTACTAGGGGGGAACTTGAAAATGCAGCGTGTCATTCCAAAAAGTGATCAAATTCAACATCTTCTCACAGACTCTAACCTTGACTTTCTCTGCCTTTCAGAGACATGGCTCCATAAAATCTCTCCACCTACTGTTTTGATTGTGCCTGGCTACAATGTCTTCAGGAGAGACAGGATTGAAGGAAGAGGAGGGGGTCTGATGATTTACATTAAAGAACATATCCAATGTAAACAAATTGAGTGGTCATGTGATAATGAACTAGAACGTACTAGCCTAAATGTTACACTGTCTCCCCAAATGTATTTTACCCTTATTGGAATGTACATACCACCTTCCACCAAATGTGTGTTTTTTTATCAGTTGAATAACATGCTTAGGGAATGTGATTTTGGGAAAGAGGTCATCTTAATGGGAGATTTTAACATTAATTATGAAGACAAGTCTTGTAGGAAAACCCTCAAACGGATCACTAATACCTTTGACCTTACACAGCTAGTTTAGGGGCCAACCAGGGTGACTTGTTGTTCTAAAACACAGATTGATCTGGTGTTCAGTAATAAACCAGAGAGTGACTAAATTATTCAATATGGTTACTGGGCTGTCTGATCATAATCTGACACGCATAGCCAGAAAGCGTTTAACCTCTCTACTGTTAGAAAGCCTGATCAGCTCAGAATACCTAAGAGTGAATTAAATCACTTTGAAAACATAATTAAGGGAATTAACTGGAATGATCTCTTGTCCTATACAAATGTGGAAGCTGATAGTCAGGTTTTTCTATCCACAATACAGACTACAATAAAGCAAAAAGACTAGAAATCAATGTGAATGACAGTCTAACACAGGATGCAGTCGAAATAGCAACAGCCTTCAATTCCTACTTTGTTGACTGTCAAGGTACCGTCGCAGTACCCCTCTACTGGTTTCTTGGGCTCAGCGCCAGTGAATGACCCTCAACCTGTCTTCATCATAAGGGGGGTTTCTGAGTCAGAGGTGAACAAGGTGATTAGCTCACTAAAGAACTCTAAGCCAAAGATGTGTTGGGCTGGACTCTACCTTTCTTTAAAACTACAAAGAGTCACTCATTTTCCCCATTACTAAGGTCACCAACACATCTATTGGTGAGGGGGTGTTTCCAAGGGTCTAGAAGTCAGCCATAATAATGGCTCTTTAAATCAGGTGACCCTGCTGACATGAGTAACTACAGGTCCATTAATATACTACCTGTGGTGTCCAAGGTTGCTGAATAGTGTAGCAGAGCAACTGTTTTCCCACCTCAACAACAGCCCCTTCACATTACACTCCATGCAGTTTGGCTTCAGAGCAAAACACTCCACAGAAACGGCCAACTGCTTTATTCTGGAAAATGTGAAGTCCAAGATGGACAAAGGGGGCATTGTTGGGGCTGTGTTTCTAGACCTAAGGAAAGCGTTTGATACTGTTAACCATGAGGTTCTCATCACAAAACTGTCCAAGTTCAATGCCTTGAGATGGGTGAAATCATACCTTGAAGGCAGAACCCTGTGTGTCAGAGTGAGCAATGAGCTGTCGCTCACCCTCAGCTATAATGTGGGCGTGCCCCAAGGGTCAATACTGGGGCCCCTCCTGTTCAGCCTGTACATTAATTATCTGCCTTCTGTCTGTACTGGGTCTGAAGTTCAAATGTATTCAGATGATACAGTGATATATGTGCATGCAAAGAGCAAACAACAAGCTGCACAAGAACTCACTACTGTAATGGTCCATGTTACAAAGTGGCAAAGTGACTCATGTTTCCATCTCAATGTGAAAAAAACAGTCTGCATGTTCTTCAAAAAGAGGGCAACTGATGCTACTGAGCCAGATGTCTATGTGTCAGGGGAGAAGCTCCAGGTGATATACGATTTTAACTACCTTGGCATCATACTTCATTCCTATCTCTCTTTTAAAAAGCAGGTGAAAAAGGTAACTCAAATAACCAAATTCAACCTAGCTCATTTCCAATTCATACGAAATTGTTTGACTACAGAGGTAGCAAAACTGTACTTCAATGCTATGATACTCCCCTACTTAACATACTGCTTGACTAGTTGGGCCCAAGCTTGCTGTACAACATTAAAACCCATTCAATCTGTCTACAAACAGGCTCTCAAAGTACTTGATAGAAAACCCAATATCATTGTTACATCCTCAGAAAGCATGAGCTCCTGAGTTGGGAAAATCTTGTGCAATACAATGACGCATCTCTTGTATTCAAGATCCTAAATGGCCTGGCTTCCCCTCCACTTAGTACTTTTGTCAAACAGAAAACCCAAACCCATGGCAGCAGATCCACAAGGTCTGCCATGAGAGGTGACTGTATAGTTTCCTTACAGAAAAGCACCTTTAGTCAATCTGCTTTCTCTGTGAGAGCTTCCCATGTCTGGAACACACTGCCATCAGACACACAAAACTGCACCACCTATCGCAACTTCACAAAAAAACATAAAGACATGGCTAAAGGCCAATCAGACTTCTGAACATAATCCCTAGCTGTGTATTGCCGCTTTCCATGTTATCTGTTGTCTGTAGCTTGTGAGGTGTGTAAACACTTTGTTGCTTTTATGTATTTTGTTTTGTTGCTTTTTGTGCTATTGCTCTGTCTGCGTGCTACGTGTTGCTTGTCCTATGTTGCTCTTCATGTGCTCACTGCTCATTGTCTGTCTGTATTGTTATTGTAATTGTTTTCAATAACCTGCCCAGGGACTGCGGTTGAAAATTAGCCGGCTGGCTAAAACCATCACTTTTACTGAAACGTTGATTAATGTGCACTGTCCTTGTAAAAAATAAAATAATAACAAGATGTTTGATGCAGTATTTCTCAATGAAAAAATGTGCATGAAAATGAGTCGTCTCTCGTTGAATCCCTACTGTTGACCAATCACCGACGAAGGGGCGTAGACTTTGGCTCCGGACTTCGGCTTGCCTCTAGAAAAATATAGTGTGCTCGAACAGCCGAAAACGAACAAAAAGGTCACAAAATGTTGTCATAATATATGCACAAACTCTTCCCAACTGTTTCGGTTGGGAAGCACGCGGACGCCTTTATCCTCTTCTGATCTGTCATCATCACTAAGGTGTCCAGCAGCTCCATAAGGAATGCATCAGAGACTGTCTCAGAGTTCCCTTTCCCTAAAGTATATTTTACAGAAAATTACAGCATTTGACTGCTCACGTCCTTCTTATTTCTTACCATCCATAAAAGCACATAAAGCAATCTAGCTGGAGAAGGCCAGGGTAATGAGGGGAGAGAAAGAAGTTTACAGTTCAACAAACACAGATCGAATCTACTTGAAACAGACAGAGTTAGCCCTTGGAGTGTGGTTGAGGCTGATGCTCTGTTCAATCATGCACCTATAGACATAAATGCACCACCTTGGAGTGTCTTTCTAATGATGAAAGGCAATAGGCCTAACTACTCTGCATATGAAAAATAGTCAATGTATTTTCCCCATCAGGATGGATTATTTAACAATCTAAAGCTATCCAAGAAAATAGTCATTTCTTACATTTATATAAGCTTCCTTTCTATTAAATGGAGTTTTGTACAGCCTAGGGGATTTCTGCTAATGATTTCCTCTTAGCATGATAATTACCTTCGACCTGTAATTGACTCTGACAATAATAAGGCCCTTACTTACAAGCTCCTTTTACAGCCCACTGAGACGCAAAATGTGGCTACCTGTGTATATCTCTCTGATATAGGCCTACCTGCTTCTTCAACTTTCCCCTCTATTTAAAACGTTCTCCCTCTCTCTCCTTCACCCTTCTAGGCAGGGACATACTGAAATAGATAATACATTATTTTATTCATATAGGCCTAGATGTACAGTATATGGCATTGTCGCAGGTACCCCTTGGGCACGTGGAATTATTCTACCCATCAGGGACCTGGGATGTCCCGCTCAGCATAAAACTGTTCAAAAGGCATCCTCAAATTTGGTCTCAAATTATCAATAATCCAAATGGCCAAGAAATGTAAGGATACATACACATGGTCCCAGATTTGAACATGATTAAATAAATAAAAAATCCATCATAGCAAAAAGTATCAGATATTGAGCTCATACCAAAATGTTCCGCGCGTAATTCGCCAGATGAACTCTCCGTCCGATTACAAATCCTTTGAAGATAAACCCGATTCGAAGCACGAGACTCGGTGCGGGCTATTTACATAAAAGGGCAACAACAAGCTTGAGGGAACTGTCGATGGCTCCGTAGTTTATCCAGGCAGAAAGTAAAAACAGATGGGGCGGTAGCTACGCGCACTGAGTCCCAACTCCCAAGTAAACTCAGTCGGAGCTTGTCTTCACACTACCGCCCGCTCTGTCCAATTTGCATATCAACAGATCTTGTGACAGCCTCTGTCAATGATGTGGAATGAAGGAGCGCATGAAGGAGCGCGGATACGATCCCACTATTAGGAAAGAGAAGCAGTCCATCGGTTCTGCACCCAGCGTCAACCCTATGGGACAGCAACCCTGTCATTGGCCCGTCACTTTATTTCCTACTACAAAGTGAAAGGCAATTCCGGTTCTTTCTCTGCTATGCTCAACAGGCTACTCGTGTCATGCTATGAAATGCATCTCATGGATTAGGCTAGTTCATCATTAACCAGCAAAAACCAACAGTTTTTTGTTTTTTTGGGGGGGGGGGGAGGTCTGAAAAATAGTATTTCAGCGATCAACTTGGCAAATCATACTTTACAAGCACCTACATTAGGTGATTGGGGCATGCAATATTATTCAAATCTGGATCATAATGTTTACTTTGACTTTGAACTACACTGTTAAAATGAAGTGCGTTCTAACACTAAAACTACTGGCAACTGAGCTGCCACCACCTTAAATGAGACGAAACCTTTACTTTGCTGGAGTATTGAAACATATTTTGTGAGACAGATTGAAGGTGTACTGATACATTCATCCTGAGGTGTTCTGAAACCTAATCTTGACATGGTGTGTTGTAACACCACATAATCAAGAGTTGTGTAACACCTTGGCAGAGACGGGTAGCACGAACCCAGAAAAGGTTGAAAACACTATTATGGTGTTTCGAGTCCTGTCTAGTGCAGAATTCGATCCCTTCTTCTGGAGTTTCCAAATACTGTAAATGGGAGTCCCTTTTCTTATTGCATATTAATTATATTGGTAACACTTTATTTTAAACCATTTAAGGCCTTTATAAATTGTGTGTTCACCATTTATTAATCATCACTCCCACATTAATAAACGATTGACTAATCATTAGTAAAGTATTTTTGCAGTCCCTAATCTAAAGTGAGTGCTATTCATACTTTATAAATGTTTTGAGTGACCAGAGTAATTTCTCACAAAAAGATGGTCATGCCA
This sequence comes from Coregonus clupeaformis, assembly GCF_020615455.1. Classification (NCBI taxonomy): domain Eukaryota; kingdom Metazoa; phylum Chordata; class Actinopteri; order Salmoniformes; family Salmonidae; genus Coregonus; species Coregonus clupeaformis. The sequence continues at coordinate 33,101,821 of NC_059224.1, forward strand.
TTGGTAGTAGACATTCCAGCAGTACCTGGTAAAAGGATGTTTAAGGAAATATATATATACATTTGCGAAGAACTAGCTTACTAACATTTACAAATGTGGGAGTAATGATTAATAAATGGTGAGCAAACTGTTTGTAAATGCCTTATAAATGGTTTATTATGGACCCTTCAAATAAAGTGTTACCTGTATGGTACAGCTGAAGTCAGAAGTTTACATACACCTTAGCCAAATACATTTAAACTCAGTTTTTCACAATTCCTGACATTTAATCAGAGTAAAAATTCCCTGTCTTATGTCAGTTAGGATCACCACTATTTTAAGAATGTGAAATGTCAGAATAATAGTAGAGAGAATGATTTCTTTCATCACATTCCCAGTGGGTCAGAAGTTTACATACACTCAATTAGTATTTGGTAGCATTGCCTTTAAATTGTTTAACTTTTGTCAAACGTTTCCGGTAGCCTTCCACAGGCATCCCATAATAAGTTGGGTGACTGATGTCTTGAGATGTTGCTTCAATATATCCACATAATTTTCCTTCCTCATGATGCCATCTATTTTGTGAAGTGCACCTGTCCCTACTGCACCAAAGCACCCCCACAGCATGATGCTGCCACCCCCGTGCTTCACGGTTGGGATGGTGTTCTTCGGCTTGCAAGCTCCCCCCTTTTCATCCAAACATAACGATGGTCATTATGGCCAAACAGTTCTATTTTTGTTTCATCAGACCAGAGGACATTTCTACAGAAAGTACGATCTTTGTCCCCATGTGCAGTTGCAAACCGTAGTCTGGCTTTTTTATGGTGGTTTTGGAGCAGTGGCTTCTTCCTTGCTGAGCGGCCTTTCAGGTTACATCGATATAGGACGCGTTTTACTGTGGATATGGATACTTTTGTACCTGTTTCCTCAAGCATCTTCACAAGGTCCTTTGCTGTTGTTCTGGGATTGATTTGCACCTTTCGCACCAAAGTACGTTCATCTCTAGGAGACAGAACGCGTCTCCTTCCTGAGCGGTATGACGGCTGCGTGGTCTCATGGTGTTTATACTTGCGTACTATTGTTTGTACAGATGAACGTGGTACCTTCAGGCGTTTGGAAATTGCTCCCAAGGATGAACCAGACTTGTGGAGGTATACAATTATTTGACTGATTTCTTTTGATTTTCCCATGATGTCAAGCAAAGAGGCACTGAGTTTGAAGGTAGGCCTTGAAATACATCCACAGGTACACCTCCAATTGACTCAAATTATGTCAATTAGCCTATCAGAAGCTTCTAAAGCCATGACATCATTTTCTGGAATTTTCCAAGCTGTTTAAAGGCACAGTCAAAGGCACAGTCAACTTAGTGTATGTAAACTTCTGACCCACTGGAATTGTGATACAGAATTATAAATTAAATAATCTGTCTGTAAACAATTGTTGGAAAAATTACTTGTGTCGTGCACAAAGTAGATGTCCTAACCGACTTGCCAAAACTATAGTTTGTTAACAAGAAATTTGTGGAGTGGTTGAAAAACGAGTTTTAATGACTCCAACCTAAGTGTATGTAAACTTCCGACTTCAACTGTAAGTGTGTATATTTCCTGCTCTTATATTTTACATTTTAGTCATTTAGCAGACACTCTTATCCAGAGCGACTTACAGTTAGTGAGTGCATTATATGCTGTTTTTACAAACTCTTCATTAATTCCAAAAGGTTAAATGTACATTATTATGCTCAAACAAAGCACATGAGGAAATATAGTTTTGTGAAAACACATTCTGGACGTTTGTCCAGAATAATAATTAATAAGTAAAAAACTACTTTTTCAAGACATGATTTAAGCTTCAAATGCTTTATCTTTTCTTTGCAAATTATCAAATGACAAAACATTAACAGGTGTTTCACATTTGTATATTGATAAAGACAGTCTAAAGATCTGTAAGGTATTTAACATATTAATATTTTTCAAAAATCAACAGAAATATGGCATTATATTTCACATTAACGGAAAAAAAATACAGGCAATGACTGCTAATGTTCGAAGTAGCACTTATACAAAACGTGTACAAAACTTCAGCCCAGGGCTCAAAACGATCTACCAGTCATTCATTATGCTAATGTTCTAACCTGAGTCTTTATATTCAGATGATGGTACATAGCATGGAAGGTTGTTCAGATTAATTGAATCACAGTACAGTTGAGTTAGATGATATGATTCACAGTTGGCATTAGTCTGTGATTCTTGTCTTGACTGGCTTTGGTAAGGATTGGCCAGCCGGTGGTTAACATAGTATGTATGTATGTCTGTTTTTCTGCAGGGAGACAAAGAAATAGCAAATAATAACATGCAATAATGATAGTACATGAATATATAATTAGGTTCTCAAATGCTATAATATTATATACATTGTAATAAGAATATACAATTATTAAGCATATCAATAGCAATAGTGGCTATTTACTGTAGCATATAACATGTGGGTCATGCATCAAACAATAGATTAAGCTCATTAAGTTAGTAAGCAAACAAGCCAGGAGTATTAACTAAAAAGCAGGCCTTAATTTAAATGCACGAAAGATGCAAATAATGACATGTGGCAATTAACAACTACATGTAGCGTCATGAAAATTGATCAATAAATCAAAATGGCTGTTTAACTTGGACTGTTAGCATTAGCGAACGAAATGCTACACAAAACAAGTGTTCTTATTGAGTGAAATCCTTTTCTGTTTCATTCCTCAATGTGGTAACATTTTGTACTCACGGTTTCATTGACCCATACTTTCTTGGATTGTTTTGGAGAGTTTCATCTGACTGTTTGGTGTGCTCTCAGTTCGTGAAGGACCCGAATGCAGGAGAGATGCCCGCAAACTTGCCTATTTTTTTTACTTGACCATAGAGTTTGCTACAGGGCACACCTGCCACAAATGCCCTCTCTCCACCTCCATGCCTCAGACTGGGTGAATTCTGAACATTACAGCACAATGTTTGAAGTTCACATTTTGCCTTTAATCTAAATATTTGTCTTCTGATATGGGAACCCAAGTTCTTCACACGGTACATGGCTGTGTGGTTGAGTGGGTAAAATTCCAAAGAAACTTGCCATTTTACTGCCCCAGCATTCAATTTCCGCTTCCGCCTGTCCAACTTTCATTCCATAATATAGGTGGAATTTCACCATTATTATTTTTTCCTAAGTCTTATTTAGACTTGAGCTAAGTTGATTTAACATGACTTGAGTTAAATCTACTTATCTCAAGTCTGAATCGGGACCTATGTGTTCAGCGTAACAAGGGTGGTTCAGCACAACAAGTTTAGTCCTGAAGACTGTCTGAGCACACTAAGGCAGTGTTTTGACAAGCAAAAGACCCGGGTTCACATCCACCTTCTCAAAAGAATACAAGTGATGAAGGCCGGCTTTACACATGTTACCTCTGCTATAACTTACAGTGCCTTCAGAAAGTATTCAAACCCCTTGACTTTTCCCAAGCCTGAATTTAAAATGGATTATATTCAGATTTAGTGTCACTGGCCTACAAACAAAACACAATATGTCAACGTGGAATAAGGTTTTTAGAAATGTCTGGAGTCAATTACTGGAACTTGATCAACTAACCAACAGCTTCTGTTAGAGTGTGGCAATCACAAGTTCAACTTTCTTGAGAGGTGGGTATCTCGCTATCTCCTCACATTCCAGAAGAAAAGGTGTGAAATAAAAGATACGTTTGGGTGTCCTACCCTAAGTGAAGGGATACAGTTTCATACACAGAAACCACATCATGGAGTGGCAGCCTGTCCCCATGATGGCAGCTGCTTAAGGGCAAGCCTCCGTCATATCCTTTCACCTAGACGATGTGAGCCAAGCTTGGGAGGTTATTCAAGTGCCACTGTTAATAAGAGCATGAGCGTGCACAGATATCTCTGTCTGTGGTATAGCGAGCCCTTTGTGATTCCTGCTCTACGCCCTGAAGATGTGGAGATGGTTGTAACCTGACCTACCAGCAGCTCTCATCCATGGGAGCCTTGAGAGACGCTTGTGTTGGGTTAACCTGTAGCTGAGGCTAACGGTAGCACAGAGGCTTTGTTTGCCCACATTAGGCAGAGTTATAGCTTAGGTGTGAGAAATATTTTGTCTGGCCGCCTAAGCCATCTTGGCTTTGACCTTATTTTAATATTATAATTTGTATTTGTTTTATTACCTTGATATGTGCAGCTAGTAGTTAAGAAGCATGAGCACCCTAACAGGTACAAGTAGAGTCATACAGTGAAGTACTTTTCTATTTTATTATTTCATCACTGAGGTAACATACACTGAGTGTACAAAACATTAGGAACACCTTCCTAACATTGAGTTGCACCCCCTTTGGCCCTCAGAACAGCCTCAATTCGTAGGGGCATGGACTCTACAAGGCGTCGAATGCCTTCCACAGAGTTGCTGGCCCATGTTGACTCCAATACTTCCCACAGTTGTGTCAAGTTGGCTGGATGTCCATTGGGTGGTGGACCATTCTTGATACACACGGGGAAACAGTTGAACGTGAAAAACCCAGCAGCATTGCAGTTCTTGACACACTCAAACCAGTGCGCCTGGCACCTACTAAAATACCCAGTTCAAAGGCACTTAAATATTTTGTCTTGCCCATTCACACATACATAATCCATGTCTCAATTGTCTCAAGGCTTAAAAATCCTTCTTTAACCTGTCTCTCCCCCTTCATCTACACTGATTGAAGTGGATTTAACAAGTGACATCAATAAGGGATCATAGCTTTCACCTGGATTCACCTGGTCAGTCTATGTCATGGAAAGAGCAGGTGTTCCTAATGTTTTGTACACTCAGTGTAAGTCATTGCATCGTAACCTGCTGTACTTTGAGGGTAGAATTGCCCTAGGTTATCGGTCTGTCAGATTTATGTGCGTTAATACAAAGTATAAATCTCCTTATTCTTTTGAGCCATACTGTATAATATACAATGTGGCAATAGCATCTATGGTTTGAAAGCGGTCAATACCCCTCATCGAGTTTACAGTGTTTGTAATTTGATGCAGGCCATTAAGGCAAACACATGTCACGTAACAATACTCAGGGACCCAAGGGGACGGTGGCCATTTCAAAGCAACAAGCAAGGTAGAACATTTTCAGATGACCCTCCAAACTTGTAAAGAGTAGGCCTAATATCTGTTTAGAAGTAGGTAACTACTTTTTGATGTCCTCATCAAAAATTGAAACTTAGTTTGTTCAATAAAGTGCCCAAATACTTCAGATGTAACCTATTATCTGTAAGAAGTAGCTACACTATCTTCAAAACAAATAAATCTATATCTGGTGATAAAAACGATACTGAAAACACCTGAAAGATACTGCCAGCCTCCTGCTTTTCCTCAGAGGCTAATCCCACATAAGGTCCCATAAATCTAACAGTCATATCTCTGGCAGATTCTGAGAACCCCACTGGGCAGGCCGACTACTGTATCCTAGCCTACATATGGTGGGCTAGTGGTGAGCAGATCAGAGGGAAAGAGCAGCAGCCCCATAACTGCAGAAAATATGAAGATCAAAGACTGAAGCATAAGTTTATCTCTATGGAAAGAAGGTTGACTTCCAATAACAGCATTCCCATAGTTCCCCACAGTCATTTCCTTAGTTCAGTGCTCAAATTACACCACATAATTGAACACACAAGCAAAATAGTGAGTGAATGACTGAGCTGCCACATAAATAAATACTACAGTTTACTATAGAATACTATAGTATTTACTATAGAATTATGTAGTAAACTGTAATATACTGTAGAATACTATGCTACACACTGTAGTATACCTCGATGACGTGAGGTACTCACTATATAATTTTGTAGTATACTGTAGAATACTATAGTAATATACTACAGACCGCAAAAACACTACAGTAAATACTACACTAATGTCCGCAAAAACACTACAGTCCGCAAAAACACTACAGTAATTACTATAGTATATACTACAGTATATCATTTGCATATACCCTGCTCATTCCCCTCCCCGATATCCCAATTTGTGCCACCCATAAGTGAGAAACCTACATGCCAAGTATAGACCATTGTGTGCCCTACAGGTTATAGAAAAGAGCAGACCCCACTGGGAACACACTGGTTGAATCAACATTGTTTCCACGTCTTTTTAATTAAATTACATTGAACCAACGTGGAATAGACGTTGAATTTGCGTCTGTGCCCAGTGGGGAAGCTCTGAACTATCTTTTCAGACCTCACCCTTACGGGGAAAAAATGCAGTCAGAGTGCAGTATAACTGCAGTACATTGTAGTATAACTGTAGTTAGTGTGCTGTATAACTGCAGTATGCTGCAAATACTGCGTCCAAAATAAAAACACTACAGTAATTACTATAGTATATATTACAGTAGTTTTTTACTACAGTATTTACACTATAGTAAACTGTAACTACTACAGTTTACTATAGTTACACTGCAAATGTCCGCAACACTACAATAAATACTACAGTTTTCACTGTAGTGTTTATTCTGCAAAAACACTAGTGCCCTTACGAAAAAAGATTGCAATCAGAATGCAGTATAACTGCAGTACACTGTAGTATAACTTTTGATATAAACTGGGTGGTTCGAGCCCTGAATGCTGATTGGCTGAAAGCTGTGGTATATGAGAACGTATACCACGGGTATTACAAAACATTTATTTTTACTGTTCTAATTACATTTGTAACCAGTTTATAATAGAATTAAGGTACCTCAGGGGTTTGAGGTATATGGCCAATATACCACAGCTAAGGGCTGTATCCAGGAACTCCGCAACTTAAGAACAGCCCTTAGCCTTGGTATATTGGCCATATACGTATTGGTTAATTAGAATGCAGTATGCTGCAAATACTGCATCCAAAATAACAGTTTTTTTTACTGCAGTAATTTTGCAGTGTAACTGCAGTTACAGTGCAGTATAACTGCAGTACACTGCAGTTATTCTGCAATCACTGCGTCCAAAATACCACAGTCTACTGCTGTAACTCCACTTTTACTGCAGTTTCAAAACTGCATTCTTTTTTTGTAAGGGTGAATACTACAGTAAAGTCTGCAAAAACACTACAGTGAAAACTATAGTATTTAAACATATCATAGTATCGTTTTTTCTTCTTCATGTGGGCTAGCATGGACAGCATGGCGTGGCAATATTTTAAAACAATGTAACAACAATTTTCCCGAATACTGTTATATTTCAAATTCTTACATTGTTTACTTTGTACTGGCTAAGCAACAAGTAAAGAAATGTCGACGTACTGTAAACACTGAGAACATTCACATGAACATATGACGCACTTAGATACTGTTTTTACTGGGTGTGATGTCCCCTCAACAATAAGGTGGATGAACACTTGCTACTCATGGCTATTCAAAACTGTTTAGAGAAGAAAAACGTACCTTGCCGACATAATTGATGTGAAATTCGTTCGGGTGTGTGCATCTGACAGACAACGCAGCCTAGAAAACCTCTTCACAAGGAATTATTAGAGAAAGTTCAGCTCAACATTATTTAATGTACTGCAGATGTATCACGGCTCTCAAGTGCCATCTGGTGGTGACTGGGGAGAGTCTACTTAAAACAGTGGGCAAGTACACTCCATGCGTTTTTTTTCTTCCCTGAAGCCTAGGTGATACAAATTATCCTGATGCCAAAGGAGCTTCCTCTGCTTGTGTCCTTTCCTTCATCTGCACCGATGTGTAAAAAACCTGGAAGCACACCTGTTCAGGTGAGAAGTGAAGCTGCAAACGTTGAAGGCCGAGGATTTCCTCAAATTGATTCTGTACATTGGAATATCCCTCACGGCCTGTGTTCTAGGACTGACGGGTGTCTGATGTTAGGTGACATAGTTTTGCTATTATAAATTCATATTCACATTTCACACAGAATGCCTATTACTTTTGAGAATGCCCCATTCCTTTCACTCTTGAGAATTATCCAGTTTCAATGCAGCAATTTGGAGTGTCCAAACACTGACTTTTCAGAGTGCAGATAGTTTTTTAGGTTTCCCTTTGACTTTGGCTTGAAAGCTGTACAATGCGATTAAAATCACAGCATCATTTTGCAGACTAGATCTAGGGCAACACTATTCATACATTGACCAGCAGGTGTCAGCAGAATGCAAAGAAACAACATGTCAGGAAGGTATACTGAACAAAGACATAAACGCAACATGCAACAATTAATAATATTTCACTGAGTTACAGTTCATTTAAGGAAACCAGTTAATTGAAATGAATTCATTAGGCCCTAATCTATGGATTTCACATTACTGGGAATGCAGATATATATCTGTTGGTCACAGATACCATATATAAAAAAGGTAAGGGTGTGGATCAGAAAACCAGTCAATATCTGGTGTGACCACCATTTGCATCATGCAGCGTGACCCATCTCCTTTGTATAGAGTTAATCAGGCTGTTGATTGTGGCCTGTGGAATGTTGCCCCACTCTTCTTCAATGGCTGTGCGAAGTTGCTGTATATTTGCGGGAACTGGAACACACTCTTGTACACGTCAATCCAGAGCATCCCAAACATGCTCAATGGGTGACATGTCTGGTGAGTATGCAGGCCATGGAAGAACTGGGATATTTCAGCTTCCAGGAATTGTGTACAGATCCTTGCGATATGGGGCTGTGCATTATCATGCTGAAACATGAGGGGATGGCGGCGGATGAATGGCACGACAATGGGACTCAGGATCTCGTCACGGTATCTCTGTGCATTCAGATTGCCATTGATCAAATTAAATTCTGTTGTCCGTAGCTTATGCCTGCCCATACTATAACCCCACCACCACCATGGGTCACTCTGTTCACAATGTTGACATCAGCGAACCACTCACCTCCACGACGCCATACACATGGTCTGCGGTTGTGAGGCCGGTGGGACGTACTGGCAAATTCTCTAAAACGACGTTGGAGGAGGCTTATGGTAGAGAAATGAACACTCCATTCTCTGGCAACAGCTCTGGTGGACATTCCTGAAGTCAGCATGCCAATTGCACCCTCCCTCAAAACTTGAGACATCTGTGGCATTGTGTTGTGTGACAAAACTGCACATTTTAGAGTGGCCTTTTATTGTCCCCAGAACAAGCTGCACCTGTGTAACGATCATGCTGTTTAATCAACTTCTTGAAATGCCACACCTGTCAGATGTAAATCTTGGCAAAGGAGAAATGCTCACTAACAGGGATATAAACAAATTTGTGCATAACATTTCAGAGAAATAAGCTTTTTGTGCATATGGAAAATTTCTGGGGTCTTTTATTTCAGCTCATGAAACATGGAATCAACACTTTACGTTTATATTGTTGCGTTTATATTTTTGTTCAGTGTATTATTTCTATATTTAACCTTCATCTGACCAGGAAGTCCCTTGAGATAAGAAATATTTTCAATGAAGACTTGGACATGGCCAGGACAAGGGTAAACCAGCTGTTAGAGGCTCTGTGCTGCATTGACTCTGCTAAAGCATGACTTGGACGGCCCAATGTACATCATAATGCCCTCTGTGCCCATACATGACTAATAATATTGACCTGAAGGAGAGAATGTATGGCAACACAAGCAGTGAAGCAGAATAACAACACCTGCAGGAGGAATTGAAATGGAAACACATCAGTCAAGGACCATCCCCTTTATAGTACTTTGCCAGTTGATCTGGAAAGATACCATTAGGCAAACACTGTGCCGATGGTGTTTGTTTGTGTTCCTGTCAAGAAATTGACCTTGACACATGTTAATATATACACTACCAGTCAAAAGTTTGGACACACCTACTCATTCAAGGGTTTTTCTTTATTTTTACGATTTTTTACATTGTAGAATAATAGTGAAGACATCAAAACTATGAAATAACACATATGGAATCATGTAGTAACCAGAAAAGTGTTAAACAAAAAAAAAATAGCCACCTTGATGACTGCTTTGCACACTCTTGGCATTCTCTCAACCAGCTTCACCTGGAATGCTTTTCCAACAGTCTTGAAGGAGTTCCCACATATGCTGAGCACTTGTTGGCTGCTTTTCCTTCGCTCTGCCGTCCGACTCATCCCAAACCATCTCAATTGGGTTGAGGTCGGGGGATTGTGGAGGCCAGGTCATCTGATGCAGCACTCCATCACTCACCTGGAATGCATTTCAATTAACAGGTGTGCCTTCTTAAAAGTTAATTTGTGGAATTTCTTTCCTTCTTAATGCGTTTGAGCCAATCAGTTGTGTTGTGACAAGGTAGAGGGGGTATACAGAAGATAGCCCTATTTGGTAAAGACCAAGTCCATATTATGGCAAGAACAGCTCAAATAAGCAAAGAGAAACTACAGTCCATCATTACTTTAAGACATGAAGGTCAGTCAATATGGACAATTTCAAGAACTTGTGAAAAGTGCAGTCACAAAAACCATCAAGCGCAATGATAAAACTGGCTCTCATGAGGACCGCCACAGGAATGGAAGATCCAGAGTTACCTCTGCTGCAGAGGATAAGTTCATTAGAATTACCAGCCTCAGAAATTGCAGCCCAAATAAATGCTTCACAGAGTTCAAGTCACAGACACATCTCAACATCAACTGTTCAGAGGGGACCGTGTGAATCAGGCCTTCATGGTCGAATTGCTGCAAAGAAACCACTACTAAAGGACACCAACAACAAGAAGAGACCTGCTTGGGCCAAGAAACATGAGCAATGGATATTAGACCAGTGGAAATGTGTCCTTTGGTCTGGAGTCCAAATCTGAGATTTTTGGTTCCAATCGCTGTGTCTTTGTGAGACGCGGTGTGGGTGAACGGATGATCTCTGCATGTGTAGTTCCCACCGTAAAGCATGGAGGAGGAGGTGTTATGGTGTGGGGGTGCTTTGCTGGTGACACTGTCTGTGATTTATTTAATATTCAAGGCACACTTAACCAGCGTGGCTACCACAGCATTCTGCAGCAATACCCCATCCCATCTGGTTTGGGCTTAGTGGGACTATCATTTGTTTTTCAACAGCACATGACCCAACACACCTCCAGGCTGTGTAAGGGCTATTTTACCAAGAAGGAGAGGGATGGAGTGCTGCATCAGATGATCTGACCTCCACAATCCCCCGACCTCAACCCAATTGAGATGGTTTGGGATGAGTCGGACGGCAGAGTGAAGGAAAAGCAGCCAACAAGTGCTCAGCATATGTGGGAACTCCTTCAAGACTGTTGGAAAAGCATTCCAGGTATAAAATATATTTTGATTTGTTCAACACTTTTTTGGTTACTACATGATTACAAATGTGTTATTTCATAGTTTTGATGTCTTCACTATTATTCTACAATGTAGGAAATAGTAAAAATGAAGAAAAAACATTGAATGAGTAGGTGTGTCCAAAGTTTTGACCGGTACTGTATGTATATATATATATATATATATATATATATATATATATATATATATATATATATATATTAAACAGCAGTGGTGTCCTTTGCAATAAAATATGACAGCTAAAGTAGTCTCTCAAAAGTGTCTCTGGTTGAAGATAAATACGAAAATAGAGACAAACCAAAATAGTGAGATCCAAATGATTGTAGATTCAGTATTAAGTGTATGAGGGGCTATTTGATTCTGCACATATTCTGGTTCAAGATATTGAGGACATTAATCTAGCATTAAAGTATGGATAGGCCTTACAACTAGGCATGGATAATGTTATTTTTCTCACCCATATTTTCTACCCCAGTTTCTCAGAGAAGCATTAGAGTTCTCTTCACATATTCTACAAGGGCTACTCCAATAAAGCCGTATGTTCCAGCCTTTTGATCAAGTCCTCCAACTGAAAGAACACTGCCTGATCCTGCCCAGACACTTCCATATGGTTTATTTACATTATCCTTTCACATTTTGCATTCACCTTAATCACATAGCTTGAGAGGAAAGATAAATATGACCCCTATCTCAAAGTACAACGAAAATAAGCTTTACATTTCAAGACTACCTTTATATTCGAATAACTTGCTATACTCTAACCAGGATAGAGGGATAGAGGACATTGTCATTGTAGCCTCTGTAATATAACCATTATAGCGGATGTGTGAATGTTGTGTAAGTTTACACACAAAATACCCCATGTTTAGTCTCCTGGCAATGCTTCCTCCTAGGCTTAATGAAGTCCAATTCCCTTTATTCATGGTGGAAAAAAGCACACCCTCAGGTGGTTCAAAATGAATTATGATCAAACCTGATCAACAAGCCCCATGCATGGCCATTGTGTGTCATCCAAATAAGGGATGTATTTTTAGTGGAGTCAGGGTTAGATACATCTAAGGTAAATATAACTCAAGAGATGTTATGTGCAGGGTGGGAAATTAACTTTTTGGTCCACCAGCCCAAATATGTTTTTCGCATTAATTACACAAAATAAATCACACAAAAAACGATGAGCATGCTTTCTAATGTTTCTAAAACAAGACAAGTATTACTAGTAAGAAGTAATATTGCTTAATTTCATAAACCTTTTGTGAGCTGCGTCTTTTAACCAATGTATGTTAAAATAAATAATTTAGATATAATAGTAAAAACAAATAAACAGTTCTACAACTGAACATCAAGAATCAACAAAGTGCCTACCCTGCCACAAAATGCTGAGTGATACGGCTTATTTATTATTATAGTTCAGGGGTCTACGCAGATTTTTTTTTACAAGGACTACATTATGTGTTCCTAAGTAGAAATGTAGAATCACACAAATAAATCTAGGAGAACAATTACAATATTTGAGTGTTTTAATGATAAGAAATTACAAAAAGTTTGTGAATAAAATATTTTCGGAGTGATCCATGGCATGCTCAATCAAGCACAATCATGTGACATGTTCGAATACTCATACTAACCACACTAACCTTACTATTTGTGGCATAAATTGAGTATGTAGTATGCTTATTGGTCATAGTATGGATATAGTTAGTATTCCAAAAATTCCCGGATGTCATATGAAATTTGCCAAAATACGAAGTATACAAGCAGTGGACACTATTTCCGTGATTTTCGGGCCCATAATGCAATTCTTCAGAAAATCGGCGTGGCTTCACAACATTTTCAGATTTGAAGAAAATGGCGGAAAATATGCAGCCGAAGTCCGACAAGAGCTGATACAAATTCATTGCTTTAACTAATTATGATAAATGTTAAGAAAATGTTTAGCAATGTAATAAAGTAATGACTTTTCAAAAAAGTTACATTACATGTTATGTTGGCTGACAATTTGTTAGCTACGCTAGCCTTACGAGCCGCATAGCAAATCATTACAGCAATTGCTTGTATGTACCGGTATTTTAGCTAGCTACCTAAAGTTAGTTGGCTACTTATACATCGAACTTGCCAGTATATTAACTATATGCTATCTAACTTGATTATTAACGTCATTCTTAGCTTAGCTACGTGGTATATTCGTTGTGCGTTCTCAGTGGACATTGTTAATGAAGTCGTAAGATGTCTAGCTAGTCATTTGTAATGCTAAAAAGCTAGCAAGAAGTTGCATAGCAAAAGTATCAGCTTCCGATAGACAGGCGAAGTGCTAGTATGGGTATTGGAACACAGCTAAACATTTTCAACTACCCCTTTAAGGCATGGGCCATTACCGTGGTAACTTGGTCACTCCCTTGTCTGTGATGAAAAATATATCTGACTACGATGTTTTCCTAGCAGCAGGTAGTTGCAGCAAACACAAAATAACATTGAAAAACAATCTAGCGAGTGAACAAAACGATGTAACTGGCAAAGAAACACGAGAACAATGTCACACTTTAGTAGCTTTTTTCTTATCAATTCGACCAAGTTCTACATGTGGGTTTTGGATTTTTTTTTACTGTTCCCAAATGCTCTGTGTGACCACCCGCCAACGTGGCTGGTGAAATAGACATTCTTATTTACCCGCCAATGACAAAATCTACCCGCATTTGGAGGGTGGCGGGTGTCAAAATACCAACCCTGATTATGTGCTATCTTTTATGATGATGTTATAAAATGGGAGTCAGTCATTTCTAGTAATGCACACATAGCTTATAATCCTGTCTATTCATTTTTCTCTTGATGCAAATTAGCCGGCTGATGTGGGGGACAGCTGGATGGCAGTCCAGAGACAGTGTTGACTGGAGGGCAAAGAGGTAGAAGGGAAGGGCTCTGGGGTACTGTAGAGATGACATTAACCACAGCTGCACAGCCCTCCCTTTAATCCTGTTTCACCATGGAGCTATGAAGGGGCACTGCAATTCCATTAAAAGGGTTTCTGGATAAATAGCTAATATCCAGCTTTGGCTCAAATTATAGAATGTGCTCTCAGTACATTTTGAGTACAGTTTTGTTGAATACATTTTGAACATAATCACAATGATGTATCAATTTCAATTCAAAGGGATTTATTGGCATGGGAAATATATGTTTATATTGCCAAAGCAAGTGAAATAGATAATAAACAAAAGTGAAATAAACAGTCAAAAATGAACAATAAACGTTACACTCAAAGGAATAGAGACCTTTCAAATGTCATATTATGGCTATGTACAGTGTTATAACGATGTGCAAATAGTTAAAGTACAAAAGGGAAAATAAATAAACAAATATGGGTTGTATTTACAATGGTGTTTGTTCTTCACTGGTTGCCCTTTTCTTGTTGCAACAGGTCACAAATATTGCTGCTGTGATGGCACACTTTGATATTTCTCCCAATAGATATGGGAGTTTATTAAAATTGGATTTGTTTTTGATTTCTTTGTGGGTCTGTGTAATCTGAGGGAAATATGTCTCTATTATGGTCATACATTTGTCAGGAGGTTAGGAAGAGCAGCTCAGTTTCCACCTCTCTCTCTCTCTCTCTCTCTCTCTCGCACGCACATATACATACATTCGTGGTCAAACATTTTGAGAATGACACAAATACTAATTTTCACAAAGTCTGCTGCCTCAGTTTTGATGATGGCAATTTGCAAATACTCCAGAATGTCATGAAGAGTGATCAGATGGATTTCAATTAATTGCAAAGTCCCTCTTTGCCATGAAAATGAACTTAATCCCCAAAAAACATTTCCACTGCATTTCAGCCCTGCCACAAAAGGACCAGCTGCCATCATGTGAGTGATTCTCTCGTTAACACAGGTGAGAGTGTTGACGAGGACAAGGCTGGAGATCACTCTGTCATGCTGATTGAGTTAGAATAACAGACTGGAAGCTTTAAAAGGAGGGTGGTGCTTGAAATCATTGTTCTTCCTCTGTTAACCATGGTTACCTGCAAGGAAACACGTGCCGTCATCATTGCTTTGCACAAAAAGGGCTTCAAAGGCAAGGATATTGCTGCTAGTAAGATTGCACCTAAATCAACCATTTATCGGATCATCAAGAACTTCAAGGAGAGAGGTTCAATTGTTGTGAAGAAGGCATCAGGGCGCCCAAGAAAGTCCAGCAAGCTCCAGGACCGTCTCCTAAAGTTAATTCAGCTGCGGGATCGGGGCACCACCAGTGCAGAGCTTGCTCAGGAATGGCAGCTGGCAGGTGTGAATGCATCTGCACGCACAGTGAGGCGAAGACTTTTGGAGGATGGCCTGGTGTCAAGAAGGGCAGCAAAGAAGCCACTTCTCTCCAGGAAAAACATCAGGGACAGACTGATATTCTGCAAAAGGTACAGGGATTGGACTGCTGAGGACTGTGGTAAAGTCATTTTCTCTGATGAATCCCCTTTCCGATTGTTTGGGGCATCTGGAAAACACCTTGTCCAGAGAAGACAAGGTGAGCGCTACCATCAGTCCTGTGTCATGCCAACAGTAAAGCATCCTGAGACCATTCATGTGTGGGGTTGCTTCTCAGCCAAGGGAGTGGGCTCACTCACAATTTTGCCTAAGAACACAGCCATGAATAAAGAATGGTACCAACAAATCCTCATAGAGCAACTTCTCCCAACCATCCAAGAACAGTTTGGTGACGACCAATGCCTTTTCCAGCATGATGGAGCACCTTGCCATAATGCAAAAGTGATAACTAAGTGGCTCGGGGAACAAAACATCGACATTTTGGGTCCATGGCCAGGAAACTCCCCAGACCTTAATCCCATTGAGAACTTGTGGTCGATCCTCAAGAGGCGGGTGGACAAACAAAAACCCACAAATTCTGACAAACTCCAAGCATTGATTATGCAAGAATGGGCTGCCATCAGTCAGGATGTGGCCCAGAAGTTAATTGACAGCATGCCAGGGCGGATTACAGAGGTCTTGAAAAAGAAGGGTCAACATTGCAAATATTGACTCTTTGCATAAATAAAAGCCTTTGACACCAATGGAATGCTTGTAATTATACTTCAGTATACCATAGTAACATCTGACAAAAATATCTCATAACACTGAAGCAGCAAACTTTGTGAAGACCAATACTTGTGTCATTCTCAAAACTTTTGACCACGACTGTATACTGAACAAAAATGTCAACGCAACATGTAAAGTGCTTGTCCAATGTTTCATGAGTTGAAATAAAAGATCCCATGAATATTCCATACTCACAAAAAGCTTATTTCTCTCAAATTTTGTGCACAAATTTGTTTACATCCCTGTTAGTTAGCATTGTATCCTTTGTCAAGATACAGTGAGGGAAAAAAGTATTTGATCCCTGCTGATTTTGTACGTTTGCCCACTGACAAAGAAATGATCAGTCTATAATTTTAATGGTAGGTTTATTTGAACAGTGAGAGACAGAATAACAACATAAAAATCCAGAAAAACGCTTGTCAAAAATGTTATAAATTGATTTGCATTTTAATGAGGGAAATAAGTATTTGACCCCCTCTCAATCAGAAAGATTTCTGGCTCCCAGGTGTCTTTTATACAGGTAACGAGCTGAGATTAGGAGCACACTCTTAAAGGGAGTGCTCCTAATCTCAGCTTGTTACCTGTATAAAAGACACCTGTCCACAGAAGCAATCAATCAATCAGATTCCAAACTCTCCACCATGGCCAAGACCAAAGAGCTCTCCAAGGATGTCAGGGACAAGATTGTAGACCTACACAAGGCTGGAATGGGCTACAAGGCCATCGCCAAGCAGCTTGGTGAGAAGGTGACAACAGTTGGTGTGATTATTCGCAAATGGAAGAAATACAAAATAACTATCAATCTCCCTCGGCCTGGGGCTCCATGCAAGATCTCACCTCGTGGAGTTGCAATGTTCATGAGAACGGTGAGGAATCAGCCCAGAACTACACGGGAGGATCTTGTCAATGATCTCAAGGCAGCTGGAACCATAGTCACAAAGAAAACAATTGGTAACACACTACGCCATGAAGGACTGAAATCCTGCAGCGCCCGCAAGGTCCCCCTGCTCAAGAAAGCACATATACAGGGCCGTCTGAAGTTTGCCAATGAACATCTGAATGATTCAGAGGAGAACTGGGTGAAAGTGTTGTGGTCAGATGAGACCAAAATCGAGCTCTTTGGCATCAACTCAACTCGCCGTGTTTGGAGGAGGAGGAATGCTACCTATGACCCCAAGAACACCATCCCCACCGTCAAACATGGAGGTGGAAACATTATGCTTTGGGGGTGTTTTTCTGCTAAGGGGACAGGACAACTTCACCGCATCAAAGGGACGATGGACGGGCCATGTACCGTCATATCTTGGGTGAGAACCTCCTTCCCTCAGCTAGGGCATTGAAAATGGGTCGTGGATGGGTATTCCAGCATGACAATGACCCAAAAGACACGGCCAAGGCAACAAAGGAGTGGCTCAAGAAGAAGCACATTAAGGTCCTGGAGTGGCCTAGCCAGTCTCCAGACCTTAATCCCATAGATAATCTGTGGAGGGAGCTGAAGGTTCGAGTTGCCAATCGTCAGCCTCGAAACCTTAATGACTTATATCTGCAAAGAGGAGTGGAACAAAATCCCTCCTGAGATGTGTGCAAACCTGGTGGCCAACTACAAGAAACGTCTGACCTCTGTGATTGCCAACAAGGGTTTTTCCACCAAGTACTAAGTCATGTTTTGCAGAGGGGTCAAATACTTATTTCCCTCATTAAAATGCAAATCAATTTATACAATTTTTGACATGCGTTTTTCTGGATTTTTTGTTTGTTATTCTGTCTCTCACTGTTCAAATAAACCTATCATTAAAATTATAGACTGATCATGTCTTTGTCAGTGGGCAAACGTACAAAATCAGCAGGGGATCAAATACTTTTTTCCCTCACTGTAATCCATCCACCTGACAGCTGTGGCATATCAAGAAGCTGATTAAACGGCATGATCATTAGACACCTCGTGCTGGGGACAATAAAAGGCAGCTCTAAAATGTGCCGTTTTGTCAAGCAACACAATGCCACAGATGTCTCAAGTTTTGAAGGAGCATGCGATTGGCATGCTGACTGCAGGAATGTCCACCAGAGATGTTTCCAGAGAATTGAGGAGGTGCAGAAGAGTATTTATGTCTGTAATAAAGCCCTTTTGTGGGGAAAAACGAATTATTATTGGCTGGGCCTGGGTCCCCAGTGAGTGGGCCTGGCTCCCAAGTGGGTGGGCCTATGCCCTCCCATGCCCACGCATGGCTGCGCCCCTGCCCAGTCATGTGAAATCCATAGATTAGGGCCTAATGAATTTATTTCAATTGACTGAATTCCTTATATGAACTGTAACTCAGTAAAATCTTTGAAATTCTTGCATGTTGCGTTTATATTTTTGTTCAGTATAGCTAAATGGAGGGAAAGAAAGAAAGTGTGTTAATAAAGTTTTATCGTGCAAATCCGTTACAGTTCTACTACTTCCTGTTTACGTTTTTCATGTGACGTCACATGACTGCCATTTTTCTCTTTTCGAACAGGTCGTCTACCAAACTCGTGGAACAACAGACTTATGCCACGTCAGGACTTCATTTCTAGCTAACTAACTTCTATGACAGCTGTTTAGGGTAAACTGCATACGACTTTTGGCTCTCGGTGAGCTTTACCGAATACATTGCTCGCATGTTTTTGAGTTTCAGACGAATCAAAAGACAGTATTGGCTAGTGTTAGCTAGCTAACGTCGTTAGCTGTATGTGCGTGTGTCAGCTGTCTCTCCTAAACAGACGCTAGCAACATTTTGAGTCCAGTTGACTTGTTAAAATGGAGAACAAATATAACCTCAAGAGCCCAGGTAAGTTTGTAAATGACACAGACTGCAATATGTCGAACTAGCTAACTTGATAATGCTATTTAGCCTAGTAGAAAGGATTTGGCTTTATTCACTTTCGCGTTGGGTTTCCCCATCATGAAGAAGTGATGCCACCATCATACTGATAATAGCTAGCTTGTTTGACTGTATGTTTAGCTAACTAGGTGCCCAATGATATTTGAATATAAATTACAATGACATAATATTAAAAAATAATCAAGACGTTATGGCTTTTTTCAAGCAGTCTGTCAGTCAGTAGATAACAAGTAGCCTAACCTCCACTTCACGGACACTAACTGAAGTCATTATATACTTTTGTCTATTTTTGTGTTGCTGTTCATTTGATCAGACTTAGTGGAGTCATTGAGCATAGATACAATGCAAAATTGGTGTCCTAAGTGTTGTAGTTATTTGCATTCACTAACACCTTACTCAAAAATACAGTAATCTGAGCAGTGGGCCCTGGTTATGACCACTCCAAAATAGTGAACCTGTATCAGACACCTCTGATGTTGACATTGTTATTCTGCCTCTGACTGGCTTTCCTGGTCCAAGGACACACACACAAGTGCACACTGGTGGCAGGTGCAGAATTATCTTAACATGAACAGTTGAGTGGGTTGGAACATCTCGCTTTCAACCACAGCTAATCAGTTACACTAAGCTCCATGTGTTCAGTGGGTTCTGTGGTTTCCTCACTAGCTCAAATTAGACATGGTTTCTAGATTTCATTTTCTGCCTTCTGTGGCCAGCCTTGGGCTGTGTCAATAAATGTGTAACCTTGTTTTTGCATAAAGCATTTTTTATCCTGTCGTTCCTGTCCTCCACACTAGATCAAGTATAGTGTGGAGGGTTGGGGGAAGATTTTTAAATTCTCTGCTCAAAATTTTGTATATCAAAGTTGTCTTGTCCTTGCACGCTCGTTGTGGGTTGTCAAGTGGGCTGCATTCAAGGTAAGGACTTAAAGGAAGGGTTTACAAATACAGCTTGGGTTAGTTAGCGTTTGGATTTTGAGAAGGGGTCAAAATAAGGCTGAGGCTATAGTTGAGTTAGGGTGTTGAAAGGATCAAATAAAGACTTGGTTCCAGTTTTGAAAAGTGGTCAAGTCAAAATAAGGACAAGGCTACAGCACTTTCTGGTATCTGATGCATTTACCATATCCCATTTTTGTGTGGATAAGCAAATGGAGATCCTATGCTTAGAGTATCACTTTCCTCATTTTTCAATAGCCTATTGTTGTAAGGTGAGCGTGACATTGTCTCTGAGACCTGGCATTACCTTCCAGCTTGTAGAGCTGTGAGGAAACGGCATTAGAAACCCACAACGAAAACCTCGGCCCTTCCCAAATGGCACCCTATCCCTATTTAGTGCACTACTTTTGACCAGGACCCATAGTGCTCTGGTCAAAAGTAGTGCACTATATAGAGAATATGGTGCCATTTGGGACATTGACCTCCTCTAGGTTTGGAAGGGGGAGTGGTCAGTAGTAAGCTCAGACGATTCCATCATCGCCCATGTCTCTAAATCCTATTGTGTCTTCTTATGAGTTTGGTTAAAAGTCGTTATGTAACGGTGTCTCCCTGCTCGCAGGATGCACCCTGCCTGAATCGTCCCCAGTTGCCTGCAAACACTAAAATGTGTTATGTAAGATTTTGTGTACAGGATTATAATCCTATCCCCCAGGTCCACTGACTGAAACCCTGCTCACCGCTGGAGTCAGGAGGCCCATGTGGCAGCAGAGGCTTTTCTTCTGTCACACCGACTCATTATTATGAGACGCGGCTAAAGAAGAGCTCCACATAGATTTCATCCCAAATGGCACCCTATTTCCTATATAGTGCACTACTTTTGACTACGGCTGGGAATTGCCAGGGACCTCACAATACGATATTATCACGATACTTAGGTGCCAATATGATATGTATTGCGATTTTATTGCGATATGTTCCAAACATATTGCATACTTAGTGGGTAAGAGCGTTGTGCCAGTAACCGAAAGGTCGCTGGTTCTAATCCCCGAGCCGACTAGGTGAAAAATCTGTCGATGTGTCCTTAAGCAAGGCACTTAACCCTAATTGCTCCTGTAAGTCGCTCTGGATAAGAGCGTCTGCTAAATGACTAAAAATGTAAATGTAAAAATCTGCTGCAGAGAGACAAGAGAGAGTATGAGAAAATTAGTTTTGATAATGTCATGGAAATAAGTGATGAAAACATGTTGGCACACTATTTAAAAAGAAGATGGAGAACAAGCTATAGGATGAAAAATACCGGAGTTTTGGTGACGGTACAGCCAATTAGTGCTAGCTAACGCTAGCATTTTTTAAACAAATCGATACTTAGTTACGGGTCCTTTTCCAACAATGCAGAGATAAAATATAAATAGTGACACGAGGAATACATACACAGTGAATAACGAATAACAATAACGAGTAAAAATAACATGGCTATATACAGGGAGTACCAGTGCAGGGGTACAAGGTAATTGAGGAAGCTATGTACAGTTGAAGTCGGAAGTTTACATACACTTAGGTTGGAGTCATTAAAACTTGTTTTTCAACCGCGCCACAAATTTCTTGTTAACAAACTATAGTTTTGGCAAGTCGGTTAGGACTTCTTTCTGATAGGCTAATTGACATAATTTGAATAAATTGGATGTGTACCTGTGGATGTATTTCAAGGCCTACCTTCAAACTCAGTGCCTCTTTGCTTGACATCATGGGAAAATCAATAGAAATCAGCCAAGACCTCAGAAAAACAATTGTAGACCTCCACAAGTCTGGTTCATCCTTGGGAGCAATTTCCAAACGCCTGAAGGTACCACGTTCATCTGTACAAACAATAGTACGCAAGTATAAACACCATGGGACTACGCAGCCGTCATACCGCTCAGGAAGGAGACGCGTTCTGTCTCCTAGAGATGAACGTACTTTGGTGCGAAAAGTGCAAATCAATCCCAGAACAACAGCAAAGGACCTTGTGAAGATGCTGGACGAAACAGGTACAAAAGTATCTATATCCACAGTAATACAAGTCCTATATCGACATAACCTGAAAGGCTGCTCAGCAAGGAAGAAGCCACTGCTCCAAAACTGCCATAAAAAAAGCCAGACTACGGTTTGCAACTGCACATGGGGACAAAGATCGTACTTTTTGGAGAAATGTCCTCTGGTCTGATGAAACAAAAATAGAACTGTTTGCCCATAATGACCATTGTTATGTTTGGAGGAAAAGGGGGGGAGCTTGCAAGCCGAAGAACACCATCCCAACCGTGAAGCACAGGGGTGGCAGCATTCAGTGAGGGAGAGAGAGACCTTAAACAGACAAAAGGGGAAAGTATCTTTGGACGTGAGAGAGAGACGATTAAGTGAATTAATAACGTTTTTGGGGACAATCAGCTTTGAAATCAGCATATCTTTGCGTTATGGTTTCACAAACAAAGTACTAGGGTAGTGAATCCCGACCGGTGACTGTAATCATGTGATTGTCTTTACTTTACTCAGTACATTCCAAGCTTACCTGCCTCCACCATATACATTCCTCCTACAGATAACTAGACTTTGGCACTCCTCCTTTCTATATGATAACTGATGATTAACAATATTTCAAGTTTAGAAGTCAGAACCCATCACTACACTTGACACTTACATGCATCTTCTGCTATCAGAATATGAAGATCGCATTGAAAAGACTGGTTCAGAATATGAAGATCGCATTGAAAAGACTGGTCTAGACGCACAAAAGTTGCTTTGTGGTCTGATTGTGTTCAGATCTGGCTGACCACTTCAGGTGGTGGTCAGGGATGCATTGTGTGCATATTACTCCTCAGTTTCTATGCATTCAGGCTACCGAAAGCACATACAGTGGGCGACGTCATCAGCACTCCTCACACAAGTCTCCAGAAAACGTGTGTTTTGGTACTGAGAGGCACCTTTTCATTATAACATTGGAGGAAATACGTTCCTAGCATGTGAGGAACGTGTTTGCTGGCCTCAAATGCTAGCCAGCTAGCTAATATTTAGAAAAACATTTTTGTTTGTTTGGTTAGAGTTATGTTAACTGTTTGCAATCTCTTTAGCGTTGCTTGCTGGCTAGTTAGCTACAGTAGTTAGCTACTGCCATCAGTTGTTGTGTTATCATACACTGCTCAAAAAAATAAAGGGAACACTTAAACAACACAATGTAGCTCCAAGTCAATCACACTTCTGTGAAATCAAACTGTCCACTTAGGAAGCAACACTGATTGACAATAAATTTCACATGCTGTTGTGCAAATGGAATAGACAACAGGTGGAAATTATAGGCAATTAGCAAGACACCCCCAATAAAGGACTGGTTTTGCAGGTGGTGACCACAGACCACTTCTCAGTTCCTATGCTTCCCGGCTGATGTTTTGGTCACTTTTGAATGCTGGCGGTGCTTTCACTCTAGTGGTAGCATGAGACGGAGTCTACAACCCACACAAGTGGCTCAGGTAGTGCAGCTCATCCAGGATGGCACATCAATGCGAGCTGTGGCAAGAAGGTTTGCTGTGTCTGTCAGCGTAGTGTCCAGAGCATGGAGGCGCTACCAGGAGACAGGCCAGTACATCAGGAGACGTGGAGGAGGCCGTAGGGAGGGCAACAACCCAGCAGCAGGACCGCTACCTCCGCCTTTGTGCAAGGAGGAGCAGGAGGAGCACTGCCAGAGCCCTGCAAAATGACCTCCAGCAGGCCACAAATGTGCATGTGTCTGCTCAAACGGTCAGAAACAGACTCCATGAGGGTGGTATGAGGGCCCGACGTCCACAGGTGGGGGTTGTGCTTACAGCCCAACACCGTGCAGGACGTTTTGGCATTTGCCAGAGAACACCAAGATTGGCAAATTCGCCACTGGCGCCCTGTGCTCTTCACAGATGAAAGCAGGTTCACACTGAGCACATGTGACAGACGTGACAGAGTCTGGAGACGTCGTGGAGAACGTTCTGCTGCCTGCAACATCCTCCAGCATGACCGGTTTGGCGGTGGGTCAGTCATGGTGTGGGGTGGCATTTCTTTGGGGGCCGCACAGCCCTCCATGTGCTCGCCAGAGGTAGCCTGACTGCCATTAGGTACCGAGATGAGATCCTCAGACC
Source organism: Coregonus clupeaformis (assembly GCF_020615455.1). Lineage (NCBI taxonomy): Eukaryota > Metazoa > Chordata > Actinopteri > Salmoniformes > Salmonidae > Coregonus > Coregonus clupeaformis. Next base: position 33,126,090 of record NC_059224.1, read on the forward strand.
CCTTGTGAGACCATATGCTGGTGCGGTTGGCCCTGGGTTCCTCCTAATGCAAGACAATGCTGGACCTCATGTGGCTGGAGTGTGTCAGCAGTTCCTGCAAGAGGAAGGCATGGATGCTATGGACTGGCCCGCCCGTTCCCCAGACCTGAATCCAATTGAGCACATCTGGGACATCATGTCTCGCTCCATCCACCAACGCCACGTTGCACCACAGACTGTCCAGGAGTTGGCTGATGCTTTAGTCCAGGTCTGGGAGGAGATCCCTCAGGAGACCATCCGCCACCTCATCAGGAGCATGCCCAGGCGTTGTAGGGAGGTCATACAGGCACGTGGAGGCCACACACGCTACTGAGCCTCATTTTGACTTGTTTTAAGGACATTACATCAAAGTTGGATCAGCCTGTAGTGGGGTTTTCCACTTTAATTTTGAGGGTGACTCCAAATCCAGACCTCCATGGGTTGATACATTTGATTTCCATTGATCATTTTTGTGTGATTTTGTTGTCAGCACATTCAACTATGTAAAGAAAAAAGTATTTAATAAGATTATTTCATTCATTCAGATCTAGGATGTGTTATTTTAGTGTTCCCTTTATTTTTTTGAGCAGTGTATTTTGCCTATTCCACCATTTGTAGAATGTATACTGGCATTTTAACCAACAATGCAGTTTTAAGAAAAAAGATGTACTAAATAAACTAAAGTAAAAAATAACAGTAACAATAAAATAACAATAACGAGGCTATATACAAGGGGTACCGTTACCGAGTCAATGTGCGGGGGTACAGGTTAGTCGAGGTAATTGAGGTAATACAGGGCCTCCTGTAGCTCAGTTGGTAGAGCATGGCGCTTGCAACGCCAGGGTTGTGGGTTCGATTCCCACGGGGGGCCAGTATGAAAAATGTATGCACTCACTAACTGTAAGTCGCTCCGGATAAGAGCATCTGCTAAATTACTAAAATGTGATGTAAAATGTAATATGTACATTTAGGTAGGGGTAAAGTGACTATGCATAGATAATAAACAGCGAGTAGCAGCAGCGTAAAAAAAGGGGGGTCAATGCAAATAGTCAGGGTAGCCATTTGATTAGCTGTTCAGCAGTCTTATGGCTTGGGGGTTGAAGCTGTTCAGAAGCCTTTTGGACCTAGACTTGGCGCTCCGGTACCACTTGCCGTGCAGTAGCAGAGAGAACAGTCTATGACTAGGGTGGCTGGAGTCTTTGGCAGTTTTTAGGGCCTTCCTCTGACACCGCCTGGTATAGAGGTCCTGGAAGGCAGGAAGCTTGGCCCCAGTGATGTACTGGGCCGTACGCACTACCCTCTGTAGCGCCTTGCTGTTGGAGGCCGAGCAGTTGCCATACCAGGCGGTGATGCAACCAGTCAGGATGCTCTCAATGGTGCAGCTGTAGAACCTTTTGAGGATCTGAGGACCCATGCCAAAACTTTTCCGTCTCCTGAGGGGGAATAGGCATTGTCATGCCCTCTTTACGGCTGTCTTGGTGTGTTTGGACCATGATAGTTTGTTGGTGATGTGGAAACCAAGGAACTTGAAGCTCTCAACCTGCTCCACTACAGCCCCGTCGATGAGAATGGGGGCGTGCTCGGCCCTCCTTTTCCTGTAGTCCACGATCATCTCCTTTTGTCTTGATCATGTTGAGGGAGAGGTTGTTGTCCTGGCACCACACGTCCAGGTCTCTGACCTCCTCCCTATAGGCTGTCCCAACGTTGTCGGTGATCAGGCCTACCACTGTTGTGTCGTCAGCAAACGTAATGATGATGTTGGAGTCGTGCTTGGCCACGCAGTCATGGGTGAACAGGGAGTACAGGAGGGGACTAAGCACGCACCCCTGAGGGGCCCCCGTGTTGAGGATCAGCGTGGCAGATGTGTTGTTACCTACCCTTACCACCTGGAGGTGGCCCATCAGGAAGTCCAGGATCCAGTTGCAGAGGGAGGTGTTTAGTCCCAGGGTCCTTAGCTTCCACAGGGAGACAAGTGCTTCACACCTGCAGACCGAGTTCCACTTATCCAGCAGAGCAAGCAACGGATCCAGTTAACTTTGGTACTTTTTCGATACTAGAACATGAAAAATGGTTCGGTACTAGAATTTGTTACTTTCGGTACTGTCAAATGTGTCTCACGTCGTCTACTGATTGGCACGATCAAGCCTGTCGCAAGCGCACCGTGCATACCTCTTGCCACTTACTCATACATTGCTAGAGCACTGGGAGTCTGGGCTGCGACACGGCATGTAGACATTTTGAAACTGTTAAAAGCAATGCCCATACAGGCTTCAACACTTTACAATACAAGAAGATACCGATAGCTTCCAGCTTTGTAGGCTAACTTTCTTTGATAGCTTACAGCTGAAGGACGCTAACATCAATTCACTACAGTAATACTTTGTTTGTGATAATATGCTAACCATAACGCAAAGATATGCTGATTTCAAAGCGGTTTCTCCCCAAAAACATTATTAATTCACTTAATCGTCTCCCTCACATCCAAAGATACTTTTGTCTGTGTAATGTCTCTCTCCCTCACCTAACTCAACTGACCGTGTGGGCATGTCTCCATGACATCATTACTGGGTCTTAAAGTCAGCGTGCAATTTGATAAAATAAGATATTGCTACCTATATGCAAATGTTGTTAATCAGTACAATAAAATGGATCCCAAATGGAAGGGAAACAGATTTTGTCAACTGTAGAGATTTAGCGTTCAAATAAATGATTACTATTATGTTGTTATGTGGTTAGATTGGTAAAATCGAAGTCTAATTAATTGTATGATTGTTTAATTGATTCATTAATGCATACATGGCTGTCTGAAATGTTGACATCAAATTTCAAATATAATGATATTGAACTCAAAAGATGCCCAACGATTGAACAGAGCAGTAGCTGAGTTTATCTGTCTAGATCAAGTGTCATTCTGTGACTTTGGCTAATACGCCTTTTTTTTGCTGTGGTATAATTTTTTTATCATTTTGGTATTGAGTATCGTGATACTAAACCTGGTATCGGTATCGAAGTCAAAATTATGTTATCGTGACAACACTAATCAGCAGTGAGTATGAGTATTGATGAAAAGTCTGTGAGCCGTAGTAAGAGCACTGGTGCAAGGATTGACGTCACTGTTGTCAAGATCAGGGTTAATATAGGATTTTGAAGCTGGATTCTTACTGAGCAAATTATGCAATACTGTTAAAGGTCCAATGCAGCCTTTTTTTATCTCAACATGAAATCATTTCTGAGTAACAATTAACTACCTTACTGTCATTGTTTTCAATTCAAATGTAAAAAAAAAAAAAAAAGCTTTTTAGCAAAGGGCAATTTCTCAAACAAGAATTTTGCTGTTTGGGAGTGGTCTGAGTGGGGAGGGGAAAACTGATAATTGGCTTTTATTGGCAGAGAGGTTTGGAACTCTCTTATTGGTCTTAACTAATTTACTAAATGGTGATGTCACCATGGAAGGCCAAAACTCCATCCCACCAAAACTGGCTGAAATTTCACTTTTCAAACAGCTCTTACACTAAAAGGGCATTATCATAATTTTCACAATTTCACAGTATTATTCCAACCTCATAGTATGGAAATATATATAAAACACAGGACAATCCAGTTTTTGAGTGCACTGAGCCTTTAAGGATTTCCTAAGGTCCTGTTAGGTCTTTGTCCTACCTAGTGAATTATTACGATAAATCATCATACTTAACCGATAGCCTGACTCTCACTGCAAAAGCCCCTCATTCCACAGTGGCTTTAATGAGGGATGGCTGAGTGGTTTAGCCTACACGAGGGTGCATGTTCACTATCGGAGGTTGTCCGAAAACAGCATCTCTGCTTTCTTTCTGTCCCATGGGAAACACAATGAGTGCAAACTATACCAGACTGCTCCAAGACGATGTCGATTCGACCATCCACATGCGAAACAAAACAATGCTTTTTATTTTCTTCAGGCGTTTCTTCTCTTTCCCCGCCACAACCAGAATAATTGTTTTTGAAGCCTGCTGCAGCTCTTTCACAGGGAGCCAGTGTTTATTCCCCAAACCGGATGAATTGGATTTAGTAGGGACATAGGCTATATGTAAACTTTTAACTCTGAATCTGGGGCGTTTGATGCATAGCCTTTTTGTTCACAAGCTATATTAAAATGAGTAAGGTTATGTAAAAATTAGTGTTGGGGCCAGTGTTTATTACCCAAACCGAATGAATTGGACTTAATGATGGGTGGTTCTTGGAGTGCTCAGTGGCCCTTCAGGTTATAATATAGCCCGTGAACAATAAGGCTATGCATTAAACTCCCCAGATTGAGTTAAAATACATATAGCCTATGTCCCTACTAAGTAACAAATGGGCAATTGCAACTTTATGACAAAGTAGGCTAAATGTACAATCTTGATATGAAGTGTTATGCTATGTAGGCCTATATTTTATGTTCACTACTGTAGCAGGGCAATATCACGATAACGGGATTGTGCTGAGACTCAAATCTTTCACATTAAAATGTATGCCAAACAAAAACCATTGATTTCAAAGTTTAACAAACCATAGAACTCTATGCACATGGACCACTTTTAATAATTTACACTGAACATTTAACCAAAACACATTTTGGTAACATAATTTTGGTAAACTCTCCCTCAGTTTATGTGACCATGTTTTCCTAAAACTCTTAAATATCTGTTACAAATTAAGATTCAAATATGTCTGCAGAAACAATAGGGTGTTCGCTTAGAAACAGAATTTGTTTTAATCACTTAATAATTAATAAACCAAATAGATATCAGTAGAAACACTAACTAATTGGTAGGTCTACCTACAGTGGGGGAAAAAAGTATTTAGTCAGCCACCAATTGTGCAAGTTCTCCCGCTTAAAAATATGAGAGAGGCCTGTAATTTTCATCATACGTAAACGTCAACTATGACAGACAAAATGAGAAAAAAAATCCAGAAAATCACATTGTAGGATTTTTAAGGAATTTATTTGCAAATTATGGTGGAAAATAAGTATTTGGTTACCTACAAACAAGCAAGATTTCTGGCTCTCACAGACCTGTAACTTCTTCTTTAAGAGGCTCCTCTTTCCTCCACTCGTCACCTGTATTAATGGCACCTGTTATCAGTATAAAAGACACCTGTCCACAACCTCAAACAGTCACACTCCAAACTCCACTATGGCCAAGACCAAAGAGCTGTCAAAGGACACCAGAAACAAAATTGTAGACCTGCACCAGGCTGGGAAGACTGAATCTGCAATAGGTAAGCAGCTTGGTTTGAAGAAATCAACTGTGGGAGAAATTATTAGGAAATGGAAGACATATAAGACCACTGATAATCTCCCTCGATCTGCGGCTCCACGCAAGATCTCACCCTGTGGGGTCAAAATGATCACAAGAACGGTGAGCAAAAATCCCAGAACCACACGGGGGGGACCTAGTGAATGACCTGCAGAGAGCTGGGACCAAAGTAACAAAGCCTACCATCAGTAACACACTACGCCGCCAGGGACTCAAATCCTGCAGTGCAAGACGTGTCCCCCTGCTTAAGCCAGTATATGTCCAGGCCCGTCTGAAGTTTGCTAGAGTGCATTTGGATGATCCAGAAGAGGATTGGGAGAATGTCATATGGTCAGATGAAACCAAAATAGAACTTCTTGGTAAAAACTCAACTCGTCGTGTTTGGAGGACAAAGAATGCTGAGTTGCATCCAAAGAACACCCTACCTACTGTGAAGCATGGGGGTGGAAACATCATGCTTTGGGGCTGTTTTTCTGCAAAGGGACCAGGCCGACCGATCCGTATAAAGGAAAGAATGAATGGGGCCATGTATCGTGAGATTTTGAGTGAAAACCTCCTTCCATCAGCAAGGGCATTGAAGATGAAACGTGGCTGGGTCTTTCAGCATGACAATGATCCCAAACACACTGCCCGGGCAACAAAGGAGTGGCTTCGTAAGAAACATTTCAAGGTCCTGGAGTGGCCTAGCCAGTCTCCAGATCTCAACCCCATAGAAAATCTTTGGAGGGAGTTGAAAGTCCGTGTTGCCCAGCGACAGCCCCAAAACATCACTGCTCTAGAGGAGATCTGCATGGAGGAATGGGCCAAAATACCAGCAACGGTGTGTGAAGACCTTGTGAAGACTTACAGAAAATGAGTATATAACAAGGGTATATAACAAAGTATTGATAAACTTTTGTTATTGACCAAATACTTATTTTCCACCATAATTTGCAAATAAATTCATTAAAAATCCTACAATGTGATTTTCTGGATTTTCTTTTCTCCTTTTGTCTGTCATAGTTGACATGTACCTATGATGAAAATTACAGGCCTCTCTCATCTTTTTAAGTGGGAGAACTTGCACAATTGGTGGCTGACTAAATACTTTTTTTCCCCACTGTACTTGTTATTTTTGTGATCTTTCATTATCCTCCCTCGTGAGGGAGAGATGTGGGTTTTTGGTAATGGATTTACAAGGCACAGGGCAAATTTTCTTGAACTTCTACAAGGCAGAAAATTTTTTTTTACATAATAAATTGTGTTTATAATAGCTGGCTAGGGTCTTTACTTCAACATTATTGTGTTTTGATGTATTTCTAATACCTTAAGACTTTTTCTGGTAGGTGTTTTCTAAGACCCCTTTTCCATCTTTGACCAGAAATCAAAGCCTTTACTATTTCCTAATATTTAGGATAGAAAATTGTTGAAAAATGCACAGTGCCTTCAGCAAGTATTCACACCCCAGGCCTTTTTCTGCAGTTTGTTGTTACAGCCTGAATATAAAATGAATTAAATTGAGATTTTGTGTCACTGCTAGACACAATAACCCATAATGTTAAAGTGGACTAATGTTTACAAATTAATTAAAAATTAAAAGCTGAAGTGTCTTGAGTCAATAAGTAGTCAAGCCCTTTGTTATGGCAAGCCTAAATAAGATCAGAAGTAAAACATTTGCTTTACATGTCACATAAGTTGCATGAACATGATTTTTGAATGACTACGTCATCTATGTACCCCACACATACAATTATCTGTAAGGTCCCTCAGTCGATCAGTGAATTTCAAGCACAGATTCAACCAATGCCTCGCAAAGAAGGGCACCTATTGGTAGATGAGTAATATATTTTTTTAAAGACACTGAATATCCCTTTGAGTATGGTGAAGTTATTAATTACACTTGGATGGTGTATCAATACACCCAGTCACTACAAATATACAGGCGTACTTCCTAACTTAGTTGCCGAGAGGAAGGAAACCGCTCAGGGATTTTACCATGAGGCCAATGGTGACTTTAAAACAGTTAGAGTTTAATGGCTGTGATAGGAGAACTGAGGCTGGATCAACAACATTGTTGTTACTCCACAATACTAACCTAAATGACAGAGTAAAAAGAAGGACGCCTGTACAGAATAAAACATCTTTCAAAACATGCATCCTGTTTGCAATAAGGCACTGAAGTAAAACTTTTTTTAAAAATAGCTAAGAAATGAACTTTTTGTCCTGAGGACAAATCCAACACATCACTGAGTACCACTCTTCATATTTTCAAGCATTGTAGTGGCTGCATCATGTTATGGGTATGCTTGTAATCGGCAAGGACTAGGGAGTTTTTTTTAGGATAAAAAGAAACTGAATAGAACTAGTCACAGGCAAAATCCTAGAGGAAACCTGGTTCACTCTGATTTCCAACAGACACTGGGAGACAAATTAACCTTTCAGCAGGACAATGACCTAAAACACATGGCCAAATATACACTGGAGTTGCTTACCAAGACAACATTAAATGTTCCTGAGTGGCATAGTTACAGTTTTGACTTAAATTGGCTTGAAAATCTATGACAAGACTTAAATGGCTGTCTATCAATGATCAATCACCAACTTGACAGAGCTTAAATATTTTTTTTATGAATAATGTGCAAATATTGTTCAATCCAGGTGTGCAAAGCTATAAAGCCTTGTTCACAGTGCAGGCCTTAATGCTCAAATCAGTTTTGTTTTTCAAATCTGTTTTGGAATACTGACTGTTCAAACAGCAAGTTGCAAGTGACCAAATCGGATTTGTGTGTGTTCAGACAGCAGTCATTTGCTGACATGGTTACGCTAATTCTCATAGTAACAACGGGTGTGTGTGCAGTGGTGTAGGCTGAATGGTGGTGCTCGTGCTTCCTATCAATCAGAAGTTATGTCGCAAGCTAAGGTGAAAACAATGCCTGCCATGGACATTTCCAAGTTGCTTTTAATGTTTAAAATAGTGTAAGAACACTTTTAAAGCCTCAAAGGATAAGATTATCCAACTTTTAAAACAAGTCCTTTTTGGCTAGCCACAGCAGGCAACTAGGTAGCTGTTTTAGCTTTCTGGCACATTCACTAATTTGTTTGTAAACAATTAGCAAGCTAGTTGGCTACCACATACATGTTCTTGTCAAACTGTCAACAGAGTAGCTAGCAAGCAACAAGATATGCCAAATAACCGTCTAAAAACAACTTGAGGGCAAATACATCAGATTTGACCATTTTAGACACAAGTCACATGGCCAGGAATCAGATTTGTATCTGACTTCAAACCATCTACGAAGGTGATTTGAAATGTGGCTTGAAATATACGATTCCATGTGCTTCTTGGCTGTTCAGACTGCAGGAAAAAAACAAATTTGAATCAGAAATGCCCCCAAAAATGATTTTAGTCACTTCAAACTGCTAATGTGAACACTGCTTTTGAGACTTACCCAGAAAGACTCACAGCTGTAATCGCCGCCAGAGGTGATTCTAACATGTATTGACTCAGGGGTGTGAATACTTATATTAATGAGATTTATTTATTTTTATTTATTTAACCAGGAAGGGCTGATTGAGATTTGAAATCTCTTTTACAAGAGCATCCTGGCCAAGATATGCAGCACCAAGTCATTACACAATTACAGACAGACAACATGAAAAACTACAAGTAATCTAGTAAACATCCATAGAAATCACAGGAGCAGAACAAAATCATAAAACAGCAATTTAAAAACATTGATAGGTCAAGGAATCAGCCTCAATCCTTCATCAATGATTTAAAAACACCAATCGGGACAAGTTCTTCCAGTTTAAATGTATGTTGTAAGGCGTTCCAAGCCGATGGCGCAGAGTATATAAAAGTCCTTTTACCAAATTCAGTTCGGACATTTGGAACAGTTAGCAGGATAAAGTCCTGCGAACGAAGGGAGTACCCACCACATTACTGAAGAATAAAAATGCCCAGATAAAATGGTAGTAAACCCAAAATGGCTTTGTAAATAAAAGTATACCAGTGACTGAGCCTACGAGTGACTAGAGAAGGCCAGCCAACCCTGGTATATAAAGTGCAATGGTGCGTAAGGGTTTTGCAGTTTAAAATAAATCTCAATGCTCCATGATAAAAGGTGTCAATTGATCTCAAACACTGAGCGGATGCATTCATATATAAAATATCACCATAGTCTAGGATAGGCATACATGTAGCTGATACTCCTTCTGGCTTCAAAAGAAAAATAGGCCTTATTCCTAAAATAAAATCCCAACTTCAGCTTCAATTTTTTTGTAAGTTGTTGAATATGCAATTTAAAAGGGAGGCTGTCATAAATTAAAATTCCAAGATATTTATGAGATTACAACCTCAATCTCATTGCCCTGACAGGTAGTAATAGGTGAAAGGTTCAGTGGTCTATTTCTTGCTTTAGAAAACACCATTAGTTTAGTTTTGTCAGCATTGTGGATAAGCTTAAATTGACACAAGGTATGTTGAACAGTATAAAAAGCAGTTTGCAAGTTCTGGAAAACTTTTGTGCGAGACGAGGCACAACAATAAATAACAGTATCGTCAGCTAAAAGTGAAGTCAATTTTTTTAAATATAAATAGTGAATAAGAGGGGACCAAGTACAGAGCCCTGGTGCACACCATTAGACAGACAATTTAACAGACATGAGCCCATCAAATTGAGTGCACTGAGTTCTATCAGACAAATAGTTAGCAAACCATGCAACTGCATGCTCCGAAAGACCGACACTCGACAATCTCTGCCTCCGTATAGCATGATCAGCTGTATCAAAAGCCTTAGAGAGATCAATAAAAAGTGAGACACAGTGCTGTTTTTTGTCAAGGGCTTCAGTGATATCATTTAAAACCTTCATGGCTGCTGTAATTGTGCTATGCTTCTTCCTGAAGCCCGATTGGTACATTGATAAAATAGAGTTAGTATATAAAAACTATTTTAGCTGTTCACTAACAAGGGTTTCAAGTATTTTTGCCAGGGGTGACAGCTTTGAGATTGGCCTATAATTATTTAAAAGAGTTGGATCTCTTTAAAAGTGGTAGGACAAAAAATATAGACTGTTAGCTTTTATTTAACACCAGATCTGACATGCTTCTATGAACTTCACGTTGGTGCTCATGGGTCCTTTACATGGAAATGCCCAACAGCTGTCTCATCCGGATAATCATCACAGAAGGGGTGGTGTGCCCACACAAGCAGACCACACTGTGCTAGTGTTTAATCTGGAAATCAACCCTACAAAAACCTGTTTTTAATTTGTCAAATCAAATCCCAATTTAAACCCCTCAGTGTACAGTATTTTCGTAGCAACTGCTCATCCCACCAGCCTACTGTATCAACCCTGTTTCGGCGAAATGCTCACACAATTATTCAGCCAACTGCTGAGAGAGACAACCACTATGTGGGAGTTGGAGGAGGGACCCATATTACCCAATGAGATCTGGGACAGGCTTCTGTTGACAGCTGCCATGGCCCGGGGATCAGGCCCATGACTGGAGGGCTTAGTGGCACAGACTGAGCTTGGAGCTTGTAATCAGGCTGGATGAGACATGGAGCTGTGGAGTTGAGACACTCCAAGTGGCTCTCATTTGCAAGCCTGGCCTGCCTCTGATACCGTATTTCACCTCTGTCACACTCATTTTCCCAGCTCTCTACCATAAAGAAGTCCCAAGTGGAAGATTTTGTCTGCCACCACACAGCAGGAGAGGTATCAACTTAAATATGGCTACAACCATGAAAAACTATATCCACACATAGGAAAGATGGACTCCCTCACTTGTTATTTTTAGACCAGGAAACAGTTTTCTGCTCATAATCACACTCCAGGGATTTGTACACATGGTCCTCCTCCTCCGCAGTAGCTCCTCCAGTGTGTGAATGCATCATCTGTTGTTGCTGTGGAGAGAGAAAGGAAGGCTTGCTAGCTCTGCTCTGCAGGCTTGTTGTGTGAAGGCCTGCTGGGGAGTCGTGTTAAAACTCAGTGGCTGTCAGGGCAACTTACACCACGCATCCCCCTTGCTGACTCTTCTGGTCCAGGGTTTCTGTGGGCCAAATGCATCAATGCATTAGGGAAGAGGTTGTAGTTCGTACACACACTAACACACACACACACACATTCTTCCTCCCTCACATACACATTCCACTATACTGGGCAAACCATATAGGCTATTTTCTACGATGACCTCTTCGCTCCCTACAGTCTTTGTTCAATATGTACTGTACAAGGACAGCCGTGAGCTGACTATAACCTATTCATACTGTACAAGCTCGTTAAGCACTCTAATTTATTCAAATTTTATAAGAATGCAACACATTTTAATTGCTGCCCGGGAGTCTTGTTTAGGATTGGGCAAAAGCCGGTGGTAACAAAAGGGGACAACCTAAAACAATCTATTGCACAATTCCACAGAAAATGATGAATATTTCCTTTGTAAAATGGTTCAAGTTGTGGTTTAAATACATTTCATTCCAATTCTACGGTTGAACTTTTATTCGAGTATAAGCTCCAACACACGGTCTGACAGCTTTGTTGTACTGTGCTGCTTTCTGTTGAAGCTTAGTATCTATATATATTTTTTTACAGATTTCCAAGTATTAGGGATTGTTTCTTCAATGTTGATTGTAGACAGAAATGCATCTGTTGGTGTCTTCTCCTACAAGATGACTTCTAAGCTTGATTTAAAGTGTCAATAGAAACCAATGGCATCACTAAGCTGACAAATCTGGATGTAAAAAGAGATTTCTCAAGACAGTCATTCTCTTTGGAAAATATGATTCCCCCATTGCTTTGGTCACATTGTCATGTCATTCGCTCTCAGAATGGTTTCATGCAAATAGTCTTATGCACTTATTAGCATGTCATAATAAAGCTGGGAGATGGACAAATCCATATCGCGATGAATTGATGCGATAATGATAAATAGAATGATACGTTTATAACATTAATGTGCACCTCAGTAATTGTTTTATTATCCTTTAAACTACTACTACTAGTTTGACAGTTGTAGCCATCAATTGTCCCATTAACAATCACCCATATTAGCAAACGTATTTAATTTCACATTTCTCTAGTATAGCCTACTTATCGTAATGAAGGACATCAGCAAAATGCCTGCAATAAGTGATTGGTATGGTCTGTGTCGGTAATGTTGGTTTATTGTCCCAGCTCTATGTCAACCTCATCTTGTGATAACTCTCATCTTGTGTTTACACATAACATTTTTTCCAGGACACTCAACTTGATTTGGGTTCCTACTTCCTACCGTCTGTGACCCTGTTGTCTGTGGTTTAACAGGGGGAGGAGGGGGGGGGAGAGAGTTTAATCAATGCATTCTTATCACACACAAACTGACTTTCCTTAATTTTTCTTATATTTCCAGTGCAGGATTACAGAATGGTACAAATAGTTAAGTCTTTAGAGTGTCTAGGCAGAGGCGGGATGAGATCTGGAACACATGCCCTGGGAGGCGTGTGATGTCAGAGCCTCTCTGTTCCACTGCCTTAAACTGCTTTCCTTCCCCTGCCCTACAGTCACACGGGTCTGAAAAACATTACTAGCTGAAATCCTTGCTTCGTCTGTCCTTGTTTCCTCAATTCCTTTAAAAAACCTTAAAGCTCATTGGAGGAGTAGGTTCAAGGGAGGGACCTTGGATCGTCTCCACCAATGTGCTTTGAGAGGAATTGAGGAAACAAGGATGGAGGAAGCAAGGATTTGATTGCTGGTAACATTTTCAGACACAGTCAGACTGGCCAGGGTTTCTTTCCATCCCGTTGGTCCCCACTCCTCCTGAGCTCAATTCACAGGCTCACTTTTAGTCTTCTTTAGGATTCCAAACCAATTATGTTTGTCTGAATACCCCTTAGTTCCACTTTTCCAATTATTTTCCAATTTGGGTTCCTTCTCCCCTCCTTTTCTACGGGTCGGTGGGTAGCCTAACAACTCAATAACAGACCTTGCGCGCTGACAACTCAACTGCTACTGGGAACTTTGTGAAGCAGTTGCTAACATGTTGAATCACACAGTGCTAACATGTTGAATCGTAATGCTCTAACACCTCTGCACGGTATGACATTTTGATTAGTGTGCATTATACATCGGGTGTTTGGAATTCCCATTGTTAGAGCCGATGCTGCCCATGATATACTAGACAACATACACATGGCCAGTACATTCATAAAAAGAGCCATCGTTACCTAACAATGCACTACTACTACTACTTTTACAGATCCACTGCCCAGTTATGCATTTTATAAACTTGATCTCCACTGTAAAAAGCATCTAGATATTATCTCCAACATTTGCAAATACTATTGTCCCTTAGTAATGAACGTGTCGGGAGTCAGGCACGAGACAGACAGACAGGCAGCGTTTTTCAGCCAGTCACACTGCCGATTTTGCAGGTTTTCCTACTTACAAAGCATGTAGAGGTCTGTAATTTTTATCATAGGTACACTTCAACTGTGAGAGACGGAATCTAAAACAAAAATCCAGAAAATCACATTTTATGATTTTAAAGTAATTCATTTGCATTTTATTGCATGACATAAGTATTTGATCACCTACCAACCAGTAAGAATTCCGGCTCTCACAGACCTGTTAGTTTTTCTTTAAGAATCCCTCCTGTTCTCCACTCATTAACTGTATTAACTGCACCTGTTTGATCTCGTTACCTCTATAAAAGACACCTGTCCACACACTCAACCAAACAGACTCCAACCTCTCCACAATGGCCAAGACCAGAGAGCTGTGTAAGGACATCAGGGATAAAATTGTAGACCTGCACGAGGCTAGGATGGGCTACAGGACAATAGGCAAGCAGCTTGGTGAGAAGGCAACAACTGTTGGCGCAATTATTAGAAAATGGAAGAAGTTCAAGATGACGGTCAATCACCCTCGGTCTGGGGCTCCATGCAAGATCTCACCTCGTGGGGCATCAATGATCATGAGGAAGGTGAGGGATCAGCCCAGAACTACACGGCAGGACCTGGTCAATGACCTGAAGAGAGCTGGGACCACAGTCTCAAAGAAAACCATTAGTAACACACTACGCCGTCATGGATTAAAATCCTGCAGCGCACGCAAGGTCCCCCTGCTCAAGCCAGCGCATGTCCAGGACCGTCTGAAGTTTGCCAATGACCATCTGGATGATCCAGAGGAGGAATGGGAGAAGGTCATGTTGTCTGATGAGACAAAAAATCGGCAGTGTATCAAATACTTGTTCTCCCCACTGTGTGTGTATATATATATATATATATATAAATATATATATATATATATATATATATATATATATATATATCTCACAAAAGTGAGTACACCCCTCACATTTTTGTAAATATTTGAGTATATCTTTTCATGTGACAACACTGAAGAAATGACAATTTTGAGGGCCTTCCTCTGACACCGCCTGGTATAGAGGTCCTGGATGGCAGGAAGCTTGGCCCCAGTGATGTACTGGGCCATACGCACTACCCTCTGTAGTGCCTTGTGGTCGGAGGCCGAGCAGTTGCCATAGCAGGCGATGATGCAACCAGTCAGGATGCTCTCGATGGTGCAGCTGTAGAACTTTTTTAGGATCTGAGGATCCATGCCAAATCTTTTCAGTCTCCTGAGGGGGAATAGGCTTTGTCGTGCCCTCTTCACGACTGTCTTGGTGTGTTTGGACCATGATAGTTCGTTGGTGATGTGGACACCAAGGAACTTGAAGCTCTCAACCTGTTCCACTACAGCCCGTCGATGAGAATGGGGGCGTGCTCAGTCCTCTTTTTTTTCCTGTAGTCCACATTCATCTCCTTAGTCTTGGTCACGTTGAGGGAAAGGTTGTTAGGGCAGTGTGGAGTGCAATAGAGATTGCATCATCTGTGGATCTGTTGGGGCGTTATACAAATTGGAGTGGGTCTAGGGTTTCTGGGATAATGGTGTTGTGAGCCATGACCAGCCTTTCAAAGCACTTCATGGCTACAGACGTCAGTGCTACGGGTCAGTAGTCATTTAGGCAGGTTATCTTAGTGTCCTTGGGCACAGGGACTATGGTGGTCTGCTTGAAACATGTTGGTATTACAGACTCAGTCAGGGACATGTTGAAAATGTCGGTGAAGACACTTGCCAGTTGGTCAGCACATGCTCGGAGTACTCGTCCTGGTAATCCGTCTGGTCCTGCGGCCTTGTGAATGTTGACCTGCTTAAAAGTCTTACTCACATCGGCTACGGAGAGCGTGATCACATAGTAATCCGGAACAGCTGGTGCTCTCATGCATGCTTCAGTGTTGCTTGCCTCGAAGCGAGCATAGACGTGGTTTAGCTCGTCTGGTAGGCTTGTGTCACTGGGCAGCTCGCGGCTGTGCTTCCCTTTGTAGTCTGTAATAGTTTTCAAGCCCTGCCACATCCGACGAGTGTCAGAGCCGGTGTAGTACGATTCAATCTTAGTCCTGTATTGACTCTTTTCCTGCTTGATGGTTCGTCGGAGGGTGAACCAGGTATTGATTAGGTGATCACCTGAACCAAATCTTATTTAACGAGGAAAGGTATCACTATCCTCTTGCAATAGGACCAGCTGGATGGCAAAAACAGTGCTTATAGTACCTCAAAAGTAATATTAATCAAAAAATAACTATTGACCATGCCAAAAGAGTTGAAAAGGAAAGTTTTGAGTGAGGAAAAGAAGGGTTCAATTCTGGCTTTACTGGCAGAGGGATACAGTGAGCGTCAGGTTGCTCTCATCCTTAGAATTTCAAAGACGGCGGTTCATAAGAACAAGGTCAAGCAGCAGACATTGGGGACAACAAAGGTACAGACTGGCAGAGGGCGAAAACGACTCTTTACTGACTGGGATGACCGCCAACTCATTCGAATGTCACTCAACAACCGTAGGATGACATCAAGTGACCTACAAAAAGAATGGCAAACGGCAGCTGGGGTGAAGTGCACGGCGAGGACGGTTCGAAACAGGCTCCTAGGGGCAGGGCTGAAGTCGTGCAAAGCTAGAAAAAGCCCTTCATCAATGAGAAGCAAAGAAGAGCCAGGCTGAGGTTTGCAAAAGACATTTACATTTTCAGTCATTTAGCAGACGCTCTTATCCAGAGCGACTTACAATTTTTTTGTGAGTGCATACATTTTCATACTGGCCCCCCGTGGGAATCGAACCCACAACCCTGGCGTTGCAAACGCCATGCTCTACCAACTGAGCTACACTGGACTTTCCGGAAGCTTTTTTAGAATCGCTGGAGCAGTGGGGAGAGATCTAGCCACCTCGAGGGTGTCAAAGGCGGCTTCATATCGCATGGTAACATCGACCACCAAAGCTGTGCCGTTTTTCATGAAATCAAGTCTGGTTTCCCTTCTTTGGAAAAGATACGCATCTCCTTGATAACGTTCCATCCGTTGCTTTCGGCTTCTGTTACCAATATGTATATTTATGCGTGCTCCTTGGATCGACGGGCATTGACCCAGGATGTGTGAGCAAGATTCGTATGGGGCTGGACAGAGGAAGGCCCTCAAAATTGTCAAAGACTCCAGCCACCCAAGTCATAGACTGTTCTCTCTGCTACCGCACGGCAAGCGGTACCGGAGTGCCAAGTCTAGGTCCAAAAGACTTCTCAACAGCTTCTACCCCCAAGCCATAAGACTCCTGAACAGCTAATCATGGCTACCCGGACTATTTGCACTGCCCCCCCACCCCATCCTTTTACGCTGCTGCTACTCTGTTAATTATTTATGCATAGTCACTTTAACTCTACCCACATGTACATATTACTTCAACTACCTCAACTAGCCGGTGCCCCCGCACATTGACTCTGCACCGGTACCCCCCTGTATATATAGCCTACTGTTATTTTACTTCTGCTCTTTTTTTCTCAACACTTTTTTTGGTTGTTGTTTTATTTGTACTTTTTTGTTAAAAAATAAATGCACTGTTGGTTAAGGGCTGTAAGTAAACATTTCACTGTAATGTCTGCACCTGTTGTATTCGGCGCATGTGGCCAATACAATTTTATTTTATTTGACAGCGCCTGCAAGAGGAGTCCATCTCTGGCCTTCCTCTTGTGAGCATCTCACGCGTGGGATAAATGTTGGCTCTCAACTTAAGCCCATCGATGTACTGGCCTTGCTTGAAGCCCACTGTTGAGGGATTAGCCAACCAAGTATTGCTGGTCTTGTCATTGCCAAATGCCAGCATCCCTATGCCTTGAGATGCCAGGCTGATCCATTTCCGCATTACCTCCTGCCTCCAATCACATGGGATTGGGCACTGCGGCGTCACAGAGTCGGTAGACTTTTCTTCTAGGGAGGGTCTCTCTGTCGCACTCCCTGGCTCTCAGCCATAGTCCCTTGAACTCCGATTCTTCAACTGTGCTGCGAGTTATCCTCCGGGTGCACTCATCCGCAGAGTGCCACAGCCGGTGGATCCTTCTGGCCTGGATCGATGGAATCTGGCGTGCCATTTTCACGATGCCTAGCCCCCCGTCTCGTTTTTTTGCATATAGCAGCCCGTTGCAGGTGCTCGGGGGGAGGTGGAGCCATTCCTTTATTGCCCTTATCATTCCATCGATTTTTGTCAGGTCGACCGACTTTTAGGTTGCTGTGGTCAGCTTTGTAGATCAGCCTCGGTACAGCAAAGGAGTTCAACATCTTCACCTTTTGTGGAGGTTTTAGCGCCGCCCACCCGATCTTGCATATCCATTTGCGAAGTAGCCCGATCAGTTCTGGTTTGACAATACCTGCCCAAGGGTTTATTTGCATGCCGAGATATTTTTCTGATTCCTCGGGCCCAATCATGTGCACGTCCTCTCCATTCAGTTTCCAGGCTGAACAGTCATTCACCTTGAACGAGGACTCACCCTTGCCATTGTCGCCCTTTTCGATGAAGAAACTGTGGCACTTGGAGGGTTACACCCTTAGCCCCATTAGTAGGCAGAATTGCGATGTTTTGTCCCATACCCTTCACCGAGTTGCTCAAAAGCACCAAGTCATCGGCAAACGCTAGAGTGGTGGTCTGGCTGCCTTCTGACCCAACCCCAGAGCCGTAGCGTTCAAGTGTCTTGATCAACGGATCCAGTGCCAGATTAAACAGCAGCGGTGACATCGGATCATCTTGCTTAACACCGACATGTCAATCATCAGGGATTTTACTCCTTCGATGATGATCCTAAGGATTGGACCGTAGAGGACTGGAGTAAGGTCATCTTCTCTGATGAGTCTAGTTTTTAGCTTTGCCCAACACCTGGTCATCTAATGGTTAGACGGAGACCTACTCTACAAGCCACAGTGTCTCGCACCCACTGTGAAATTTGGTGGAGGATCGGTGATGATCTGGGGGTACTTCAGCAAGGCTGGAATCGGGCAGATTTGTCTTTGTGAAGGACGCATGAATCAAGCCACTTACAGTGAGGGAAAAAAGTATTTGATCCCCTGCTGATTTTGTACGTTTGCCCACTGACAAAGACATGATCAGTCTATAATTTTAATGGTAGGTTTATTTGAACAGTGAGAGACAGAATAAAGACAAAAATCCAGAAATAAGTATTTGACCCCTCTGCAAAACATCACTTAGTACTTGGTGGCAAAACCCTTGTTGGCAATTACAGAGGTCAGATGTTTCGTCTCTATTGCCATTGTCCTGGCTGGAAGACGGTTCAGTGAATGGGTAGCTAAGTCCATATTAAGTCAATAGGGCTAACTGGCTAGCTAGCTAGCCACGAAGAATTGGTAGCTACCCACAAAATATCTACCTTCCATAACATTAGTTTTAGCTTATTTTTTCGTCTTTAACTAGCTGGCTAGCTAGATTATTACGATTCACATATCTAGCTGATAATTATGAAGTAAAACGTTTGCTTTGTGTGTATCTTGTTTAGTCTATTGTTGCCATTGTCCTGGCTGGAAGAAGGTTCAGTGAATGGGGAGGTGTATTGTGAGGTAATACAGTAGGGGGGAGTGCGAGTGCTTCTCAAATATAATGTTTTATGCATTCTCAACCCTCTCGTCCTCACAAGAACTTACTCAAGAGAACGTCGTCGTAGATTGCACTCGGAGCATGAGAGTGTGGAGCACGGTATGTATGCATATTGAGAAACACCCAGTATGTCCTGAGGTGACGTGGTCATCAAATGTCCTAGGTCACTTTCTGCCCACCGGTCTGACCAGCAGCAGATGAGTAATAAGGCTGCAGGTCATGAAATCAAGGAGAATGTGTCCTTTACAGTTATAGTGCCGTATGCAAACAGCTGTATAAAAGGGACTGGTACTACTGGGAGTGAAACCTTCTTGTGTAACCACACTAGTGTGGAAAGCATGTCCAGATGAACACTGTCCGGAGGCATCAACGTTTATGTCATAGGGGTTAATACACACAGACAGCTGTTGAGAGCACATCATGTCTGAAGTTGACCCTGGCTTTACAGCTTGACCCTACTGCTATACAAATGTGTTTACTTCCTCTTCCATGAGCCCTAGTTACATGGAGTTGAGCTTGCACATATTTGGCATCGCGCGTGCTTCCTGTTTCCAAGCCAGGCAGTCCCCTCATATAGCCTAGGCTACTCATTTGCAACTGATGGGTCTCTCAGAGATTTTTCACTCATCAAAAACTGGATTTGTGTTGACCTTTGAATGGACACCTGCTGAATGTCACAAGACATGCATTATTTTTAATGATTTTATTATTAATGTTTAGATTTTTGGCAGACATGGATGAACAGTAATAAACACACTCAACACCACACAATGTCATATACAGTGCTCCAGCCCATGATGAATCCAACACAAAAAAGAAAAATACATTGGAGTAAATACTTTTTTCACTGGAAAATACATTCATTGTAAGGCCATAAACGTAGAGGTTTGAGTTGTTTTGACAGACCGTATGTGTTGTCTGTGTTAGCCTCCCCTAGTCCAGGCTTCAGTGCTTTTCCAGCCCTGTGCATCTCAAATCAGGAGTTTAGTCTGCTGTACTCCGAGAAGACCGGACCCCGGCGCGACGGGGGCCGTTACCGGCCTCACACCGTCCACGGGCTGAGCCTCGATCAGAAGGACTCAGGCCCCCGATCGACACCGGGCAAAGCGGTCTTCTATACGCCACATTTCCCGCGCCCGCCGGACGGACGGGGATTCGGCACTGACGTTGTGCCAGTAACCGAAAGGTTGCTGGTTCTAATCCCTGAGCCGACTAGGTGAAAAATCTGTCGATGTGCCCTTGAGCAAGGCACTTAACCCTAATTGCTCCTGTAAGTCGCTCTGGATAAGAGCGTCTGCTAAATGACTAAAATGTAAATGTAAATGTAGTGTCTGTTTATGGATGGATATGGGGATGTAGAAAGACAGCTGGAGAAGCTGGGAAATCACATGCCAGTGGAAGTAAACTGCAAGCTTTGTGTCTGCTGGGATAAAGAGTGAGAGGATGTCAGCTAATCGTTTTACCTGGGGCTTACTGTGATGTTTGTTCTCTTCGCTGGGTCGGTGCTAGCTGTAAAGAGGCTGATGAAGGAGGCAGCTGAACTGAGGGACCCCACAGAGCACTACCACGCCCAGCCACTGGAGGTGAGTCACACCTGGGACACCCAAACTCACTTGGGCTCATCATCAGCACAACAAACATCCCAGTTCTCCTCATTATCAACATAGTGTTTTTGTCATGGGTGTGTACTTCCCTATGTTTCTTACAAGTCAACCAACAACCCCACACAAAACACATAGAGAAGGATGTTCTCTAGCTAGCTGGACCAATCATTGAAATGTGTTCATTTGACTGACTTGTTGTGTACCCGCAGGATAATCTGTTTGAGTGGCACTTCTCTGTCCGCGGGCCCCCTGACTCGGATTTTGACGGTGGGGTTTACCACGGCAGGATCGTGCTGCCCCCGGAGTACCCCATGAAGCCCCCCAGCATCATTCTACTCACAGTAAGCAACCAAAACACACACACACTTATGACGATATCCCCCTCTCTCGATCAATCACAGCCAATTATGTGTTAGTTGAAGTAACGACGAAAGGCAGCTAATCAAATGATCAAGGCTGGAAGATGGACAGCTATAGACATCTTGCCATAACCAACAGCCACATCTGGTTACATCACACCAAGCCACTACTGTCAGAACAAAGACCTGGCTGTCTTTGCACTGTCATTGCACTCACTAACTGTAAGTCGCTCTGGATAAGAGTGTCTGCTAAAAATGACTAAAATGTCCCTGTCACAGAGGATTTGAATGGTTCTGTGGTAAAGAAGAGGGGATGTGTTTTTCATGCACCAATAATAACCTGAAGAACCAATGACAGGCTGATAAAAGCCAGTGGATCAGAAAGGTTGTAAGTCTTTTTTTATGTCCAGTTTTTTTTTTCTTGTCTCAGCTCAGTCTGGCAGCTTTTTCTTGGTCTTTGAAGGCACTCTTTCTTTCTCTTAAAATCCCTCCCATCAACCACCCCCAGCCTCCCTCCACCCTGCCCCTCTGTATGTTTTACTGTCTCCTTGTTGCTTGTTCAGCCTGGTTGTCATAGACAGCGATATGGTAATCAAGATCTTATCATACAAATCCTATAAATCACTACTCTATATTATATATGTGTTCTATATGTAATTCTATGTTAATGCTTCTTTTTCAGCCCAATGGGAGATTCGAGGTGGGGAAGAAGATCTGTCTGAGCATCTCCGGCCACCACCCAGAGACATGGCAGCCATCTTGGAGCAGTAGGTATCCCTGTGTAGCAGGTGTCACTGTCTGCTTAACAGTATAGCTTCCTTCCTCACTGGTACTCGATTTCGGATCCTCTGCCTCGCAAACACACGTGACTGCCCGCTTGATAACATCTTAGCCAACAACGCTACTGAAAATCTAGCAGTTCGGTAGTGCGAGTAGAGAAATTTCAAGCATGAGAGTCAGGTTACCAATCCAACTCCGTTACACCTGCAGCTATAGGCCCGATAGCTAGGCCCTGTCTCCTCTAGCCTGGAGACCCACACACACCCAGCTCCCCACACACACCCGGCTCCCCACACAGTCCTTGTTCCCCCTACTCCTCCAGCTGCTGCACTAAAACTTAGCCTAGCATCCCCACTCACTTGCTCTCTGCCTGGAAGGGACCAACAGGAAGAAATTACAGATGAAAGGAAAACTCCACCCAAAAACTATATTTTGGTATTTGTTTCATTAGTCCATTGTTGACATAGTCCCAAAATGTTTAGCTTGTCAGCAATCAAGTTTTCAAGATATGTAACTTTCAAAATACAGAAATCATATTTTTTTGCAAAATGCATCATACAGGGATGATTTCTGTATTTTGAAAGTTACATATTTTTGAAAGCAAAACATTTTGGGACTATGTCAACAATGGATTAATGAAACAAATACCAGAAGATAGTTTTTGGGTGGAGTTTTCCTTTAAGACTTCATTAGAATTTAAATTAAGGCAGATATGCAAATGTTTTTTTGCTCAACGTTGTTCTAGATCATTGGGCTTTTTCCCAGCAATTTAAGGAGTCGAAACTGGAAGCGGCTGAAAAGAAGACTTCCTAGCAGAACAAAGTAAATAAGAGAAAGTGTCACTGGAAATATAGATTTGGCTCGCACATCTTATTCGCTCACAAAGATCTGTGTTGGCAGCAGGCAATACGCTACTTCCTTCGTACCTAAAGTCTGATATTTCCATTCTTTTCTGGCCTGATTTCAGTTACCACTGTTAAGCCATTCTTTTTCTGAGTGTTCTCATGTTACTCTCCGTACCAAAAGTATGAAAATGTTATCAGATAGAATTCAATGGGAGAATATAGATATGCCACGCTGCATTTATTTCTATTACTTTAGGGGTATTTTGGATGAGCCAAAAAAAGCTTAGTCCATAGTAAGGGTTTGGGAATTAATAACATAATGTAATCATGTGGACAAACCGGTTGTGACAGACAAACTCCCCCTTTTGCCCTGCAGGGTCACATGGCAAGCCAATGAGGCCATGGCCCAGAGATTGGACATCCCCTGCTGGGTTTTTGGTGTCTCAGCTCTCCAGTACAAGTTCACTCGGATGCATTAACAGCTCACTGTGGTGGAAAAGCTGGATAATAAGTTCCAGTGGAATCTCAATGCCCAAATACACTGAACAAAAATATAAACGCAACATGTAACAATTTCAAAGATTTTACTGAATTACAGTTCATATAAGGAAATCAGTCAATTGAAATCAAATCATTAGACCCTAATCTATGGATTTCTCATGACTGGGAATACAGATATGCATCTGTTGGTCACAGATACCTTAAAAAAAAAAAAAGTTAGGGAAGTGGATCAGAAAACCAGTCAATATCTGGTGTGACCACCATTTGCCTCACGCAGCACGACACATCTCCTTCGCATAGAGTTGATCAGGCTATTGATTGTGGCCTGTGGAATGTTGTCCCACTCCTCTTCAATGGCTGTGCCAAGTTGCTGGATATTGGTGGGAACTGGAACACGCTGTCGTACACGTCGATCCAGAGCATCCCAAACATTTACATTTACATTTTAGTCATTTAGCAGACGCTCTTATCCAGAGCGACTTACAGGAGCAATTAGGGTTAAGTGCCTTGCTCAAGGGCACATTTACGTCATTTAGCAGACGCTCTTGTCCAGAGCGACTACAAATTGGTGCATTCACCCTATAGCCAGTGGGATAACCACTTTACAATTATACTTTTTTTTTTTTTGGGGGGGGGTAGAAGGATTACTTTATCCTATCCCAGGTGTTCCTTAACATGTTCCAAACATGCTCAATGGGTGACACGTCTGGTGAGTATGCAGGCCATGGAATTGTGTACAGATCCTTGCGACATGGGGCCGTGCATTATCATGCTGAAACATGAAGTGATGGCGGTGGATGAATGGCATGACAATGGGCTTCAGGATCTCGTCACGGTATCTCTGTGCATTCAAATTGCCATTGATAAAATGCAATTGTGTTCGTTGTCCGTAGCTTATGCCTGCCCATACCATAACCACACCGTCTCCATGGGGCACTCTGTTCACAACGTTGACATCAGCAATCCGCTCACCCACACGATGCCATTCATGCTGTCTGCCATCTGCCCAGTACAGTTGAAACCGGGATTCATCTGTGAGGAACACACTTCTCCTGCATGCCAGTGGCCATAGAAGGTGAGCATTTGCCCACTGAAGTCGGTTATGACGCCGAATTGCAGTCAGGTCAAGACCCTGGTGAGGACGACAAGCACGCAGATGAGCTTTTTGTGCGTATGGAACGTTTCTGGGATATATTTTTTTAACTCATGAAATGTAACAAACACTTTAGATGTTGCGTTTATATTTTTGTTCAGTATAGCACCCTATTCCCTTTATAGTGCCTCTAGGCCTCTGATTAAAAGTAGAGCACTATTAAGGGAATAGGGTTCTTTTTGGGATGCAACCAATGTCACCGGAGGGCCAGCCACATTGATTCCTAGCTTATGCTTGTTTTGCAGTACATGAGCCTACGCTTACTGGTTTAATAATTTGTGGGGAGAGAATTCACACTGATATCACCTTGAGAGCATTCTTCAACTAAATCATTATCTGTTGAAGCAGGCTTTCACTGGGTAGCAAGCCTCCTTAACCTCTCTCTCTTCTCTTTCCCTTTAGCTGTTTTCTCACTAGCTGTCCATTTTCTGCCTCCCGTTAGCCTGCTGCTGATGTTTAGACTTGATTTCATTGCTGCTTATTATATCCCCCAAAAAATGGTGAAAGTGTTGTAGTCTATGCCCTTTCTAGACTTTTTAAAAAGTTTGTTCATTCAAATCATCCATGGATTCTGAGCTGTTCATCAAATCAACATCCAGGTGCTCTGAGGTTGAATAGAGAAACCCCCCTGAAGCAGCCATATCATTGAAATGTGGAGAAGCTGTCTGTCTCCTGAACATATTGTTATAAGTGTCCCATCATGTCATCTGGAGAATTATATTTGAGGAGTTGCAGTGGTGAATGTCCTCAGAGAGGCTCTGTAAATCTAGGCTTACGCAGTAGAAAACAAAGCATTCCTCCCACAACGCATTACATAACATGGGCGGCTAACTTTACAGAATGTGCTGTGGTATTTCATGTGATTTAGTGACTCACTTTATCCACTGCTGTTACGAGTTGACAGACATAAGTTTTGTCTTTCATAACTTTTTTGTTTCCCCCTTGTTTTTTTGTCTTTCAGTCAGAACGGCATTAATAGCTATAATCGGATTCATGCCAACCAAAGGAGAGGGTGCAATCGGATCTCTTGATTATACCCCAGAGGAGAGGAGAGCCCTTGCCAAAAAGTAAGATTACAGAGATTAAAGCTCTCCACTGTTTACTGTCTTTCCAGTGTATTTACCCTGTGTGCACTAACGGATAGATGGATTTATGGATGGATGGTGCTGATAACAATGCTGTGAGAAGGGGGGGGACACAACAGTCTGGAGTGATATGTCTGTATGCATTTTGTTTCAATGTGTGCCTAACCCTTACACGCATCATTACACAATACACACATTAGGCCTGTATGTATGTTGGATACTGGTATGGTATCACGCACTAGCTTTACATACAATTAGATGGACTAGCTGTACTTGCAGAACATATGGTTATGGGCAGGCGTTTGTTCAACAAAGTTGGCATAAAGCGATGCTTATGCACGCATGTCATGTAATTAACACGTTGGCCACAGTGGATGTGCCCTCTACAAATAGCTATGCTCATTACCAGGGAAACCAAGGCACCAGCATTGGACCTTATGAGATGGCAGCATTAGCGCCTGAGGGAAAGGCTCTCTGGCTGCAACGTCTGGGCATGTTGATTCTCTTCTTCTCGCATTGTTACGGGTCTCTCCCTCTGAAGAAACTCGCTCTGAGTTTGAGATTGATAAAAAGATCAAGGGGTCCAGCGGCTGCGTCCCGAATGGCACCCTATTACCTTTAAAGGGCTCTGGTCAAAAGTAGTGCACTATAAAGGGAATCGGGTGCTATTTGGACCGCATCCCAGATGACTGTCTGTTCTATTAACATATCAGGACAGGGGTCTTTAACGACTGGCTGTTTAATTAACACATGAAGATAAGATGTGACACAGGAACATATCCCTGTCTATAAATACATACAGTGCACAGCCTGCCTGCCTGCCTGTTTATCTTCCGGATGAAAGAAAGGCCCGTTTCACAAAAGGCTGTCATGTCTGCGGCTGAGACAGCAACTTCGCTTTGATTCAGATCTCCCGTCTTGGTTGTCTCCGTGCCCTGTGGTAATTGTGAAAGCTGTCAGTCAACATCAGGGCCAGGGGCACCCAGCAGGAAGCAGCGAAACAGAAGAATCATCCATAGTTTTCAGAGTTGGCTCTGTTTCCTGACAGAAAAGTAAACTGCCAGAGAAGTGTCGTGGAAATTCTTACACAGGGACACTTGAAGTCAATCTTAAATGAATCATTGTTTATTGTCAGTGCGCTGGAGAGTTCCAGCGCACTGACAATAAACAAACTTCATGCACCATAGTGAACGTCTGTCAGGAGCTCTAACGGGGCAGTCCCGTTTAGTTCTCTTATATACTGCAGACTAGTCATATTTGCATGATTTAGCTTATTCATAATTAATTAATCATTAACGTTTGCTTCATTCATGTGACCGACCAATACTGGGTCATGCATGTGACAGACCAATACCTCACGAGGCTTCTTCTCTCTAAGCTGAGACCTTGAAACTGAGATATCCTTTCTCTAAACAAGGTTCTGGGCGTACTGCCCAATTGCAGACACTAATAGTGAGGATTTGTTCAATCAGTCACTTGCATGAACATAGAAATTGCTAAATAGAAAATAAATGTTTATGTTTGTGCTATCACAAAAGTTTTGCTGGCTGCCAGACTGCTGTAATGACGAGCGTTAATAATGCAGAAGTTGGAGGAGGAAAACATTTCAGATGGTTGTCTTTTTTGCCTATTAAAGCATGATATTGGTTGGGGGGAATATTACATTGGAAGAACAGCAACTCTTGGGATGTCATGCTTAACTTCATTGATGGAATTGTATCTTTTATATTTATATTATTGTAACTGTCAATATCGCTCTCCAAGCCACAGTTGAATATTTTCTTCACAAAATGAGTTTAAATCCATATGGCTTGTCAAATTGCATGAGTCATCTTTGACAAACCAAATCTCCTAGAAGTTTGTGTACGTTTAGTTCTAAATTTGATATTGTTGTGCTTGGAGCTCCAGCAAACGACTCAGGGCTCTATTTTAACAAACCTAATAATAATAATATGCCATTTAGCAGACGCTTTTATCCAAAGCGACTTACAGTCATGCATGCATACATTTTTTGTGTATGGGTGGTCCCGGGGATCGAACCCACTACCCTGGCGTTACAAGCGCCGTGCTCTACCAGCTGAGCTACAGAGGACCACTAACGCAATGGTACATTTTAGTGCTGGTGGTAGCGTCATTGGTTCGGTTCAGGGTGTGTCAGAAATATTTTCGTTATTTTCACAACCGGCATTAAGGTCGCGGTGGCATGAAAGTGCTGGGTTTTGATGAATAAACAAGTTGTGGGTGTGTCGAAGCTTGGCCCCTCACTGGTCAATCAGAACTTGCGCCAAGGCTAAATAATTGGTTGCTTCAAATTGTTTATTTATGGTATTTTATGTATTGCATTGTCATCAACTACAAATCAAATGTTAGTCTGTTATAGCCTAGTTATTTAAATAGCCTGCCCCATATTTGCTAAATATGTTGAACATGTTTTCAGTCCACATTGTTATAATTGCATTGCTTCAATATGAAAATACATTGTTAACGGAGAATTTGATGTAAATGACATGTTATAGAAGGGTCCAGACACTTTTTCTTTAGCGATTTCACTTGTTATTGAGAAACATTTTAATTTCCTTGTCCTCGTTGTGCAGTATGGGGGCTCTGAAAAAACATAAAGAAAGCCTCCGAAAACGCCCAAATACATCCTTATAGATACGGAAAAGCTCTCAGTATTGTGATGCAGGTCTTTAGATGTTGTACGCATGAAATTGTCATTCCGAACTTAATCCGCAACTTTATATTCCATGGATAATAAGAAGATTGTGGGAGCTGTTTTGTTAGACTGCTGCTGAAAAAACGTAAGTGTTATGGCTTTACATCCTCTGCCATATCGTGGATAGAGAGCTACCTATCTAACAAAACACAGAAGGTTTTCTTTAATGGAAGACTTTCTAATGTAAACCAGGTAGTGTGCTATACCTCAAGGCAGCGCTCTTAGTCCTTCACTGTTTTCTATTTGTGACCCATTTCAAGAAGTAAGGCGTATGTCACAAGTCACTACTTCACAGGAGAGGCATTTTAACGTTTTTCTTGTTCAGTTTTTTTATGCGTTTTTGGGGCAGAAATGCCTTTTGGAACATGTGAACTTTCATGTTCCTTAATAACAAACGTGTATGCATTTATAAATATGAATTGTTAAATTACAAGCCTAGTTGGTTGGTCAGGTGCTCCAAAGAAGGACATCGGCAAATTATAGTTCGCCCAGAGCAGAACGGCTGGCCCTTAAATGTACACTGAGGGCTAATATCAAGAACATGCATGTCAATCTCTCCTGTCTCAAAGTAAAAGTAGAGGAGATAGACTGCATCACTACTTGTCTTTGTGCAAGATATTGACGTGTTGAAATCACGTCAATAGACATACATACACACACACACACACACACACACGTTGCAATATTGTACATATTATTAATTATATTAATATTGTACATTAGGAATATTGGAGCAATGTAAATGTGTATAATGCACAATGTCTTGTATGATGTATTGTTTTATTTATGATGTAGACTATTGTTTTATTATGATGTATTGTTTTATTTATGATGTAGACTGTTTTATTATGATGTATTGTTTTATTTATGATGTAGACTTTTGTTTTATTATGATGTATTGTTTTATTTATTATGTAGACTTTTGTTTTATTATGATGTATTGTTTTATTCCTGTTTGGACCCCAGGAAGAGTAGCTGCTGCCTGGGCAGCAGGTAATGGGGATCCTAGTAAATACAGTACTAAATACTAAATGTACACAAATCCAGGCCCTCTTTTGCTTAGAGGACTGTTAGGGGTGAATTATTTCCCCTCATTTATATACTGAGTTTATATATTGAGTCACATGTTCTCTACCCAGCTTGTCAGATTAATCCATTTGGCTCCTGGAAAACCAAGAAAATTCGATGTAAACCCTTTTGTCCATAACTCACACTCTCTCTCGCTGACCCTCTGACAGATCCCAGGACTTCTGCTGTGAGACTTGTGGCTGCTCCATGCACTTAGCCCTCCTGGCTCCCTCCCCTACCAACCCCAGCCCAGAGGACCAAGAGGACCAAGCGCTCGCCCAGCAGATCAACTTCAAGGTACAACTGCCTACCAGCCACAATCCTACCCCAGGCACGATGTGGTGTTGTTTATTTACATTCTAGTCTAGTCAATTTTCTTCAAAACCTTTACCAGATGTCAGAACTGGATGAAACGCGTGTTTCCATGTCTTAACCCGTTTGTGCAGTCAAGCAGTCAGACAGCAAAATAGCAAAGACGGGGCTTTGCACCCGAGGCATATTGTCTCAGCCCGCTGACAAGAGCTAGAGTACATAGTGAGTGACAGCAACCGTCATCTGTGTGTTGCTTCCTGCAGGCAGAGTCCAGGCAGGGCAGTGAGAGCACAGGGGCGGAGAGTGGGCCCCCAACAGAACCCCAGGGAGAGACATCCACCTCGGGGAGACAGGAGGAAGAAGAGAACGCCCAGGCTGAGCAGGTAACAAACACCACCAGGGTTATACTAGCTGGTGATGGACTGTGAGATCAGCCAATTAAAATCCAGCAGCACTTTTTCCTGCTCCTGACATAGGCTCCATTCAAGTCCTTTTCTGAGGCACTGTGAAAACAGACGGTTGGAAAGCGAGAGAGAGCTGGCTGGTGGATGAGAACCCTGCACCACAAACCTCCCACCTACACATATTTTAATAAGCTATGTCTGCCACCTACGTGGGCAGAGAAACAACTGCATACTGAAGATATTTGCTATACTGGGGGATTATTCATGTATTTGCCATAGAAGAGGTTGGCATGGTTGCACACGATTGTGCCGCCTTGTCGCAGACGACGTCCCGAAGACTGTTTTCTCCAGCGACGTTGTCGTTATTATTCCAGAGCCATTAAATTAAATATTTATGAGAGGTATAGAGAGGAGCAGCGGGGGGTCCCTGGGCTCCAGAACGTGGTATAAAAGGGAGAGCATGGCAATGTTGTTACCCCGTAAATGATCCCTCATCTCTCATAGTGCTTTATGTAATATCGTGGCTCCGCTGTTCTCCGCTGTGCTGCATCGGCCACTGTCACTCACTCGGTGAACAGCGCTTTTTTAAATCACTGTGTTTAATGGCTCGGGAGGTAATCATACTGTATGATGACGGTGCACGCAGCACTCTGCTCTCTGGCCCTACAGGTTCTTCACTGTGCACCAACTCACTGCCAGTGAGGCATGATGCCACTTTATTGCAGTCCCCTATGACAACACTCAAAATAACTGATGTGTTTTCTTATAAACCGATTACAGCTAGAAATCGGTGTTATAATGTATTATTTAATGGCATAATTATTTATTTGGAAAACATGATAGCAATTTTGAGATGGCAGTTTCCAAGCATGGTAAAGATGAATGAAGGGATTGTTTCTTCATGCTTCATACATAAGGGTCTATGTAGATTGGGATTAAATCCTTCTGATCTGAACTGACCTGAGTAGGAGAGAGAAAACATTTTACTTGCCATCTGCTGCTTGATGCAGTAACAAATGACCGATATAACCTCTGGCAGGGAGAGGGGCCGGCAGACATTATCCCCATAGAAATAATCATTCTGGTTCTGTGGTTATCCCACACCTTAACTGCATCATGACTGTCTGCCTTGCTCTTCCTATATTAAACTGAACAGAGTGATATAGGCAAGAATTATAGCGCATTGTTCACCGCTCTCTACTCTGTCCCAATGTCTCTCTCTGCGCGCCAGCCCTCCCTGGCCTGCAGCCATCCCCTAACTAGGAGGAGTGGGATTCAGCTTTCTCTCTCTGTGTAAAACCTGAACTGTACCCTATTTCTCACTGTTTAGTCGTCACCCTTAAAGCCACTTTAAACAATCCTGTTCCCCCTTAAAGCAACCAACTGTAGTCTTTTTGGTTGCTATGACTGTACTGTATTTTACTGTACTGTTATTCCCAAGACCAACTGTTAAGTAAGATGCACATTTTCTGAGAAGATCATGAATTAACCTCCTAAGGATCGGACCGTTTATTTACCCCAATCTAACTGCCTGAAGCTCAGGACCTGAAGCAAGGACATGCCTATTCTTGATATCATTTTGAAAGGAAACACTTTGAAGTTTGTGGAAATGTGAAATTAATGTAGGAGAATATAACACATTAGATCTAGTAAAAGATACGTTTTTTTGTTTGTATTATCTTTTATTATTTTTTATCTTAAATGCAAGAGAAAGGCCACAATATATAATTGCAGTTTAGGCGCAATTTAGATGTTGGCCAATAGATGGCAGCAGGGTGTGCAAAGTTTCAGATTGATCCAGTTGAAGCATTGCAATACTGGACTATTTTGTATCAAGTCTGCCCAAATGTGCCGAATTGGTCAATTGATACATTTTCAAGTACATAACTATAGAGAACGTACAAAAATGATATGGTAAGTTTACACACTCCCAGGAATGTCATACATGATGGATCATTAGCTTATACATTTTAGTTATTTAGCAGACGCTCTTATCCAGAGCGACATACAGTTAGTAAGTGCATACATTTTCATACTGGCCCCCCGTGGGAAACGAACCCACAACCCTGGCGTTGCAAGCGCCATGTTCTACCAACTGAGCTACAGGGTACTATACACTAACCTTCACACATCTAGATGGCGGGGTGGGTGTGGAGCCAGAGACAGCAGGGGTTCAAACTGTAGAACCGAGTTCCTACATTTGAATATAAAAATTGATTTTATCAAACAAAACTATGCTACATTTTATCTCTGGGACCCTTAGGATGACAAATCAGAGCAAGATTACTGAATGTAAGTACATTATTTACCTTCAGAGGTGAATGTATCAAACCAGTTGCCGTTATAAGTTTTTTTGTTGTTGTGCACTCTCCTCAAACAATAGCATGGTCTTTTTTTCACTGTAATAGCTACTGTAAATTGGACGGTGCAGTTAGATTAACAAGAATTTAAGCTTTCTGCCCATATAAGACATGTCTATGTCCTGGAAAGTTTGCTGTTACTTACAACAGTCATGCTAATCACATTAGCACGTTAGCTCAACCGTCCAGTGTACGCGACACCGATCCCGTAGAGGTTAAACACCTTTTGCTGTGAAGTAACATCATGTCTCTCTGGTGGTGGGAAAAACCGATGTGCTTCTAGAAAGATGGCCCAAAGTAAGTGTGTGTGTGTGTGTGTGTGTGTGGTGACGTGTGTGTGTGTGTGTGTGTGTGTATTCATGCAGTGTATGTATGTGTGTTGGTCGACTGTCTGAACCTGTATATGCTATGCTGTGCTCACTGCAGGCCGAGGCGGCTCCAGCTGCCAGTGAGGAGGAGGTGAGTCCCCCAGCCCCCAGCATCCACCAGCGCCGGGCCCAGCAGCAACAGAGAGACCAGATAGAGGCCCCCAGCAGGCCCACATTCCCCGCCTTCCCCCACCCTCCTCAGGACGCCAGCCACATGGGCTCTGTGGTGCTCATCGTGGTGCTCACCCTGCTCCTGGCTGCCCTCATCTTCCGCAGGGTCTACCTGACCAACGAGTACAAGTTTGACTACGAGCTGTGACGAGACTAACCTTAACCTCCCCAGACCCACCACCCCCCTGAGTCGAATGAGTTAACCGCCCCTCCTACCACCTGACCTGACACCCTAGCTGGCAACAAACTGACTTTGTCTTTACCGTGTCAGCCTAGAGCGTGGACAGCCCCCTCCTCTGTTAATAGAGGGTTAGGCATAGCCTTGGTGACTTTCTCTCACTAAGTAAAGAGGGCTTGGTTTACAATGAGGGTAACTTGCATTCCTTTGGAGGATGGGGTTGACCACAACACCTCCAAGGTGTCTTCTGTTACTTTGAATTTACTCTAGAATGTACTACATTTTTAAGAATGGGAGTATTGTATCCAAACCTCCCCAGAGGAGAGACTCTGAATCAGACCTGGGTTCAAAAACTATTTGAAATCTTTCAAATACTTTGTTTTTGCTCTAGCCTGCCTGGGATGCCAGTTGTTTTGTTTTGGGATTATCCTTTTGGTCCATGTAGCCAGGCAAGCTCAAGCAAGCACAGATAAAGTATGTGAAATGATTTCAAATAGTATTTGAACCCAGGTCTGCTCTATATCTCCTTTTTAATTTGTCAGGCATCTGTTTATCATACGGACTGCTGATTGCTCTCAATATTTAGACAAGAATGCCGTGTCATATAACATGTAAACAATGAAGGATATTAAATTGTCTCAAAATAATTATTTAATTGTGCACAGGGAAGCAATATGCATAACATATTGTATATAGATAAGATGCTAACAATTTCTGCTCAACTGTTACGTCATTTACATTTCTGACTGGCTAGCCAATGCTCTGGCTGTTCCTACTTAGCAGCAGCATATACAACCTAGCTAGTATCCGTACTGTACGTCTGTCAATCTTATAGCCTGAGTGCCAGTCTGTTCCTGCTCTCTTGCCAACTTTGTCAATCATGTGCTTAAATGAAAGGGAGATTATAAGAGCCTGTACGACTATAGCCTACCTTTTGAAGTCCTCAAAAGAAATGGGATTGGGGACTAA
The DNA here is from genome assembly GCF_020615455.1 of Coregonus clupeaformis. NCBI lineage: Eukaryota > Metazoa > Chordata > Actinopteri > Salmoniformes > Salmonidae > Coregonus > Coregonus clupeaformis. The sequence continues at coordinate 33,160,205 of NC_059224.1, forward strand.
TGCAGAGGTTTAAATGTTGTGTGCACATTTTACTTCAAAGCAAATATAATGACCAGAGTAGGTCCTCTCGTAAGTCGGGGTCTCATGATATCTGAAACATGGAAGACAGCTTGGTTCATGTGCATACTGAATTCATTGCAGACAGGTTCACTGTTTCAAGTCTCAAGATGTCATTTACACATCTATCCATCTTTTCAGATTGTATTTTAACCCAACGTACGGTAGGTAGGAACATTGTATCAGAAAATAAATGCCTTGGAATTTTTTATTATTTTATGTGTCAGTCTGAAATTTTTTTTTTTTAATGTCATGATGGATGGCTGAAAGTAACACTAATTTATCCATTACTACACAAACACACTTAAGTCATCTGAAGAGCTTCGAACACATTTGATATATGCACATAAAAGATCAGATTTCACCATCCAGTAAGTGTTCTCTAAAATATGTACAGTGCATTCAGAAATTATTCAGACCCCATGACTTTTTCCACATTTTGTTACGTTACAGCCTTATTCTAAAATTGATTAAGTTATTTTTTCTAAATCTACACACAATACCCCATAATGACAAAGCAAAAACTGGTTGATTTTTGTTTGTTTGTTGCAAATGTATTAAAAATTGAAAACTTAAATATCACATTTACATAAGTATTCAGACCCTTTACTCAGTACTTTCTTGAAGCACCTTTGGCAGCAATTACAGCCTCGAGTCTTCTTGGGTATGACACTACAAGCTTGGCACATCTGTATTTGGGGAGTTTCTCCCATTTCTTCTCTGCAGATCCGCTCAAGCTCTGTCAGGTTGGATGGGGAGCGTCGCTGCACAGCTTTCTTCAGGTCTCTCCAGAGATTTTCGATCGGGTTCAAGTCCAGGCTCTGGCTGGGCCCCTCAAGGACATTCAGAGACTTGTCCCGAAGCCACTCCTGCGTTGTCTTGGCTGTGTGCTTAGGGTCGTTGGAAGGTGAACCTTCGCACCAGTCTGAGGTCCTGAGTGCGCTGGAGCAGGTTTTCATTAAGGATGTCTCTGTACTTTGCTCCGTTCATCTTTCCCTCGATCCTGACTAGTCTCCCAGTCCCCACAGCATGATGCTGCCACCACCATGCTTCACCCTAGGGATGGTGCCAGGTTTCCTCCAGACGTGACACTTGGCATTCAGGCCAAAGAGTTTAATCTTGTTTCTCATGGTCTGAGAGTCCTTTAGGTGCCTTTTGGCAAACTCCAAGTAGGCTGTCATGTGCATTTTACTGAGGAGTGGCTTCCGTCTGGCCACTCTACCATAAAGGCCTGATTGGTGGAGTACTGCAGAGATGGTTGTCCTTCAGTAAGGTTCTCCCATCTCCACAGAGGAACTCTGGAGCTCTGTCAGAGTGACCATCATGTTCTTGGTCACCTCCCTGACCAAGGCCCTTCTCCCCTGATTGCTCAGTGTGGCCGGGCGGCCAGCTCTAGGAAGAGTCTTGGTGATTCCAAACTTCTTCCATTTAAGAATGATGGAGGCCACTGTGTTCTTGGGGACCTTCAATAGTGCAGAAATGTTTTGGTACCCTTCCCCAGATCTGTGCCTTGACACAATCCTGTCTCGGAGCTCTACGGACAATTCCTTCGACCTCATGGCTGACATGCACTGTCAACTGTGGGATCTTTATATAGACAGGTGTGTGTCTTTCCAAATCATGTCCAATCAATTGAATTTAACATAGATGGACTCGAATCAAGTTGTAGAAACATCTCAAGGATGATCAATGGAAACAGGATGCACCTGAGCTCAATATCGAGTTTCATAGCAAAGGGTCTGAATACCTATGTAAATAAAGTATCTGTTTTTTTTTTTTTTTTATAAATATGGAAACTTTTCTTAACCGGTTTTTGCTTTGTCATTATGGGGTATTGTGTGTAGATTGATGAGGGGGGGAAATAATTTCATCCATTTTAGAATAAGGCTGTAATGTAACAAAATGTGGAAAAAGTCAAGGGGTCTGAATATGTTCCGAATGCACTGTATATTAGGATATGCACTTGCTGTTCATATGAGACTTGAGTCCATGCCTGTTGCATCATAGTTCTATGCATAGAGGTTTAATAAGGACAGGCGCCATATCTACTTTTTGGTTTTTCGGAAGCCCAGACAGCTGTGAGGCTCCTTACATCAGTTGATCGAGGATTCCCTTTGTCATGTAAAAATCTTCCCACCGTGAAATGGTTTCCAATCAATTTCAAGCTAGGAAGTTTTTTTACGTGACACCCTGGAATGTGGTCATGTCATTATACTGTAGCTAAACCAGAGCTGTTGCTGCGCGCGCGGTGCCTTGGTTTGGAGCGCTTGGAAACCAACCGCTGTAAACCGTGGACCAATCAGGGAGCAATAAGCGAGACAAGCCGCTTGGCTTTGTAAACATATCAGTCGTTGTTACTCATTCAACCCGTACACTGCCTCACTACAATGCCCGTTATCACATGTTCTACTTCGGACCAAAATGTGCTACAATGCTCAAACCATTGCGGACGTGGATTAAAGTGATTGTTTCACTCATTCGAAGACTTTTGAGTTTTCACACATAATGCCTTATATTAAGTTTCTGTTTGTACTTTTTTGCTTGATACTGATCGGGGAATGCCGAAAGCACAAAAGTAGGAAAAGGAGGTGGTCCGGGGCGGTGGAATCTCACAAGCATGGCGCGTAAGTACCTGGATCCTTACCCTTTTTGACAGTCCATCCAAATGCGTTTCCTTATTTCACTCTTTCGTTTGCACTTTAAAGCAACTGGAGGTCTTCATGTCATCCTCTTTCTTTGTTTCTTTTGTTAAATTCCGCACTTGTGGAACCCTGCGTTCCGTTTGATGTAGCCTAATACTAGGCTATTTATTCGACTAAGTTTGTCACATTCAAAATTATGTATGGCTCGTTTCAGCAATGTTAAACCCGTTACAGTCGTTGACACGGAGACTGTATGTAAATATTAGCGTTATTGGGGTGGTCTCGACTCGATGGTGACTGCGCAATATGGAAACCGTGCCCGTGCGTAAAGATGATCCAGAGCGCAGTGCGCATATGATGGGAAGGATGCAATCAATGGATGGACCCTGTCTGCGCAGATGTCATGAATCATCCCTATCTGCAAGTGTCATCATCCATACCATTCATCTGAACTTTGCATCATTATTCTGCATCATACTTCACTATCGGTTGTGCCATTCTCCCCATCAGATAACCCGTGATGTGTTGCGTCATTGTTAAAAATCTTATCCGTGAGGCTGTTCAATGACACAAAGCTCTCCAATGCACTTTAAGTAGGCTACAGTAAGGGCAGAACATGGTTCATGTAATCTGCAAGATTTAACAGATTTAACAGTTCCATGGGGACAGTGGATTAATCGGGTTCTCAGGATCCCCTGCTGTATTGCAAGTAGCTCTCCAATTATGTTGTTCTTGCTAATTGAGTTACAACGTGACATTTTTGTCCATTAGACATTTATAGGATTACAATTCCAAATCAACCACTATAGCATGAAGTGGCAGTCCCCAGGGGACAATGTGCGTTCATTATTAATTGTGCAAAATCACAATCACACCAAGTGTGAAAGTGACACACTGTGAATGCTGGCCAGGTCGAAGTGGTTGTCTGATGGCCTAATTAGCCTCCATTCACTCAATAATTGTCACCCCTCTATTTTGGGAGACCCTTGAACAGGGGCAGACTGGGACCAGAAATCGGCCCTGGCATTTCTAACACATGCATTCCTTTCCTTGATGCTCCCACACAGGCCCATTTATTTCCTTGAGGCTCTCATTATTAGCCTAAAAACCCAATTTTGCACTACAAACCCAAGTTAGCCAGGCCCACTGGGCTAAAAATGGACCAGGTCATTTGGCATTTGCCCGAAATGCCAGATGGCCAGTCCGCCCCTGCCCTTGAAACTGGCATAGGTGCAAAATGCCTAAATGGATGGGTTTTTCCCTGTCTTCCCTAAACTTTATATCCACGGAACATATAATGTATACAGAGTATGGGAACGAACTTACATTTTACATTTACATTTTAGTCATTTAGCAGACGCTCTTATAATAATAATAATAATAATAATAATAATAATAATAATAATAATCCAGAGCGATTTACAGTTAGTGAGTGCATACATTTTCATACTTCCACCCATGTTATCCTCAAATGACAAACGTGTCATGTGGGTTAGATAAACTTACTTTGACAGCAAAGCATGTTTCTCATGATTCTCTGAGGGCAGGCACTACACACACACCCACACATTGCAGTTATGCTCATGCAGACAAATGGCCCATAAACAGCAATGTTCAATGCTGACAAAAACACCTGACACCACACCTTGAACGAGACAGAAATAATGTTTTTATAAAGAACAGGGTCCGGTTTCCCAAAAGCATCTTAAGGCTAAGTTCATCGTTCAATCCTTCGTAGGAGCATCGCTAAATCTCAGAGCTGTTTCCTAAAACCATCGTTATTGACGTTGCACTTGCAAATGCTCGTAATCTAACGCCTGCCTCAGACCACTTGTAGAACAGCTAAGTGCATCGTTAAATAAAATAAAATGTTATTTGCCACATGCGCCGAATACAACATGTGTACACCTTACAGTGAAATGCTTACTTACAAGCCCTTAACCAAAAATGCAGTTTTAAGAAAAGTAAGTGTTAAGTAGAAAATTGATGAATAAAAATAACAAATAATTAAAGACACCGCCTGGTATAGAGGTCCTGGATGGCAGGAAGCTTGGCCCCAGTGATGTACTGGGCCGTACGCACTACCCTCTGTAGTGCCTTGCGGTCGGAGGCCGAGCAGTTGCCATACCAGGCAGTGATGCAACCAGTCAGGATGCTCTCGATGGTGCAGCTGTAGAACTTTTTGAGGATCTGACGACCCATGCCAAATCTTTTCAGTCTCCTGAGGGGGAATAGGCTTTGTCGTGCCCTCTTCACGACTGTCTTGGTGTGTTTGGACCATGATAGTTTGTTGGTGATGTGGACACCAAGGAACTTGAAGCTCTCAACCTGTTCCACTACAGCCCCGTCGATGAGAATGGGGGCGTGCTCAGTCCTATTATTTTTCCCTGTAGTCCACAATCATCTCCTTTGTCTTGATCATGTTGAGGGAGAGGTTGTTATCCTGGCACCACACGGCCAGGTCTCTGACCTCCTCCATATAGGCTGTCTCATCGTTGTCGGTGATCAGGCCTACCATTGTTGTGTTGTCAGCAAACTTAATGAAGGTGTTGGAACAGTGCCTGGCCATGCAGTCATGGGTGAACAGGGAGTACAGGAGGGGACTGAGCACGCACCCCTGAGGGGCCCCCGTGTTGAGGATCAGCGTGGCAGATGTGTTGTTACCTTCCCTTACCACCTGGGGGCGGCCCGTCAGGAAGTCCAGGATCCAGTTGCAGAGGGAGGTGTTTAGTCACAGGGTCCTTAACTTAGTGATGAGTTTTGAGGGCACTATGGTGTTGAACGCTGAGCTGTAGTCAATGAATAGCATTCTCACGTAGGTGCTCCTCTTGTCCAGGTGGGAAAGGGCAGTGTGGAGTGCAATAGAGATTGCATCATCTGTGGATCTGTTGGGGCAGTATGCAAATTGGAGTGGGTCTAGGGTTTCTGGGATAATGGTGTTGATGTGAGCCATGACCAGCCTTTCAAAGCACTTCATGGCTACAGACGTGAGTGCTACGGGTCGGTGGTCATTTAGGCAAGTTATCTTAGTGTTCTTGGGCACAGGGACTATGGTGGTCTGCTTGAAACATGTTGGTATTACAGACTCAGTCAGGGACATGTTGAAAATGTCAGTGAAGACACTTGCCAGTTGGTCAGCGCATGCTCGGAGTACACATCCTGGTAATCCGTCTGGCCCTGCGGCCTTGTGAATGTTGACCTGCTTAAAAGTCTTACTCACATCGGCTACGGAGACCGTGATCACATAGTCATCCGGAACAGCTGATGCTCTCATGCATGCTTCAGTGTTGCTTGCCTCGAAGCGAGCATAGAAGTGATTTAGCTCGTCTGGTAGGCTCGTGTCACTGGGCAGCTCGCGGCTGTGCTTCCCTTTGTAGTCTGTAATAGTTTGCAAGCCCTGCCATATCCAACGAGCGTCGGAGCCGGTGTAGTACGATTCAATCTTAGTCCTGTATTGACTCTTTGCCTGTTTGATAGTTCGTCGGAGGGCATTAGATGCTTTTTTGCCCTCCCGTGTCACTTTATACACAGAAGAGGGCTTTTTTGCCCTCCCGGGTCACTTTATATACAAAGGTTTTCTGTTAAACATAGAATAACATGGTATATCCATCTCTCTGTGACCGCTGATAACTTCATAATAAAGTTGACTACCAATACAAAGTTGCAATATCTTTGCAATTGATACAAACAAGTGACGTATAAAAAGATGCTTCAAATGAAAACCGAATCTTGCGATGATTGCATTAAAATATAAACAGTAGGCTATAGGCCTATTTCAATCATTTTGAAATACATTTAATGTTCAATCAGTTGAGTTCTATTTTGCTTCTTGTAGGCTATTGTCTGTATTTTGTCTCAATATATTTCATGTGTAGCCTAACGTGCGCAATGATGTGCCAAAACTTCACAGTATTGTGAAATAATGTAATGTTAAGAAATATTTTAATGGAGAATACTGACCCGAGAGCAGCGCTCCCTTTCTTTCGATCCTATCAGTATCAACACATGCTCCAACGACGCACTTAGCGAACGTTCTCTGCAAGCTGTTTTGGGAAACTAACGTTACATGTTCGGCTATTGTAGGAAAGATCAAACGTGGTCTCAGAGCTTTTCGTATTATTCTGTATGTAAATCCGAGACTCCATTTAGTATGATATGTTACGTTTCATATGGTATGTGTTAATTCGTGGATGTCCATCACCCATTTCGTATGATATGTTATGAATTACAATTTGTACATTATGTTAGGAATTTGCTAAATGTACAATATGTTACAAATGTGCAAAAATGTATGATATGTCACGAATTGTAGCTAGGTGGCTAACTTTAGCCAGGTCGCTAACGTTAGCTAGGGGTTAGGGTTAAGGTTAGGTTAGGGGAAGGGGAAGGGTTAGCTAAAAGGGTTATGGGTTAGGGAAAGGGTTAGCTAACATGCTAAATAGTTAAAAAGTAGTAAGTAGTTAAAGTTGCTAATTAGCTCAAATGCTGAAGTTATCTGTGATGAGATTCGAATTCGTGACCTTTGGGTTGCTAGACATCGTCGCTAACGTTAGCTAGGGGTTAGGGTTAAGGTTAGGTTAGGGGAAGGGGAAGGGTTAGCTAAAAGGGTTATGGGTTAGGGAAAGGGTTAGCTAACATGCTAAATAGTTAAAAAGTAGTAAGTAGTTAAAGTTGCTAATTAGCTCAAATGCTGAAGTTATCTGTGATGAGATTCGAATTCGTGACCTTTGGGTTGCTAGACATTCGCGTTATACGCCCACCCCGACCAACCACCCTCCTTTCGTTTTTGCCTTAAGTAACCATCTGTCTTATGTAACCATACCAAACGTAACATATCATACTAAATAGAACGTCTCGGATTTACGTACAGAATAATACAAAATACTCTGAGACCAAGTTGGGTAGGTCTATGGATTGCACATACATTTACATGATGTCGATATTTAGCCTAATAATTTTGCTATTATATAATTCGTTATCTCGGTTTTCATTCAACAACAAAAAAATAGGCCTATCCATGCTTCGCTTGTTTATAACATTGCTATCTTTTTAGGCTATTTATATCCAACTGGCTATGAAGTTTTTGGCGGTCACATAGAATGAAGATGTTTCTATGTTTAGCGGGGATTGTGTGTAAAGTGAATCGGGAGGGCAAACAGTGATCTAATAACGCACTTGTTCTACGAGTGGTCTGATGCAGGCGTTAGATTACGAGCGATTTCATGTGCAACGTTAGGATAATAAAGACGGTTTTAGGAAACGTCTCGGGAATTTTAAAGATGCTCTTACGAAGGTTCTAACGATTAATTTAGCCTTAAAATGCTTTTGGGAATCCGGGCCCTCTTCGTTGCATAATCTGACTGTTGTGGTTTGAGGGTCATTTTAAAGGTGGTTCTCTGTAAGGAGTAAGGACTGGATGGAGACAGATAACTGTTATCCACCAATATTTTCAGCACCTGATTGCCGTTTTCTTTTGCAGTCCCCTGACTGGAAAAAGGATAGTTGATAACACAAAATCTCACAAATTGAAGACAGACAACCTGCTGAGAGTGGATGACCATGATTTCACCATGAGACCAGCCTTTGCAGGTAAGGACATGGTTCTAAACATCTTGTTGACTGATTGGCTGATTTAACTAAAGTAGACTTCAGAGCCCTGGCAAAGGGGCCCTGATATCACTGTTCAGATCATGGGTGCAAAATTGTTCCTTGAGCGCCGCAGTGTATGTTTGTTCCATGTTTGTACTTCTTGGGCAATCAGGTGGTTTCCCTCTCTGGGCAACCAATGAATGGCTCTGAACATTAATTAAGTGCCAGTGTGGAACAAAAACCATCAGGATTGTGGCCCTTGAGGATTGGAGTTGTGCTACTCTGATTTAGATCTTGAATGGCATTGAAGCATGTCCGGCAAAGAAAAGTACATGTATGTTAAAAAGTAGTCTCGTCATATCAATACACACAGGATCTAGTTAGATATGACACTTTGAGAATGAATTATTTTGTAGCAATCAATTCGGTATCCACACCTGTTTTGACATGTTTACCGAAGTGTAAGGAAGGTATTGGAGGAGCTTTTGAAATGCATAAAATGGGATGCTTCATATTCCCTGGTGAATAATGTACTGGATGTAGTGTTACTGAACTTGAGTGGCAGCTCAGACACTAAGAATTCTAAATAGAGGATCCTACATAAAACCCTTCATTCTATCTGTAAATGGGACACACAGACACAGCCTTGTGTCCCGGAATAGAGAGCTTTTGGAGATTCAAATAGTCTGTCTTATACAAACATTATGAAAGGTTGACTTGTGTAATCCTGTGAAAACTGTCTGTACTAATTTGGGTGGGAGATGTGTAGCGGTGGCTATGTTTTCTTCCCTAGCTTCAAAAGGAAGCAGGCGTACAGTGTTGGTAATGAAAGCCTCTTACACGGCCGCTCGCTGGAGGAATGTTATCTGTGTGGCATTGTGACGTGCCAGCATGAGGTCTCTTTCCACACAAGAGTGGAAGAAAACAGCCCAAAACACAATCTGAGAAATCCCACTGGGAAGGAGCAAATGAATTGTCCCATTGCACACAATAAACAGCTTTGTGTGGCATAATTTTAACAGAGAGAAAAAAGTTAATTGTTTGGTTAGAATTAGGGCTGTGCAAATGTAGTTTTTTTCAGAGACAACGACTATGTGAGGTTTTGCATTATGGATACAGTGCTCTGCCGGTGGGAAGGCCTTTATGGGGATAAGGCTGTAAATATCCCCAGTATAAAGGTTAGAGCTGTTCCCATGTGTTTCAGGTTATGACTGTAGGGAAGCACCCCTGCTGCTCAATTACCATTTAAACGTTTATAAATAGAAGACAAAAGAAGATTCACTTTTATATCCATGCTACTAGGAATATTCCATTCTGCGGATCCTTTGAGGTTTGGTTTCTGGTTGAAAATCCACCATCTAAACAAGGTTAGGATACTGAGACATGGAGATTTGCTGTTGCAGTGAATCTCATATTTGTCATACAGTACATAAAGTTCAAATTTCCCGGGTTTACCTATAAATGTAAGTACATAAAACAAATAAGTATTATTATAATCTTCCAGTGGGTATAAATAACATCTGAGGCGTGTAAAGACCTGTCATGGCTTAACTATACATTTTAGTCATTTAGCAGCCGCTCTTGTCCAGAGCGACTTACCGTAGTGAGTGCATACATTTTCGTACTGGTCCCCTGTGGGAATCAAACCCACAACCCTGGCGTTGCAAGCACCATGCTCTACCAACTGAGCCACACGGGACCACCACTTAATCAAATTTGCAGAGATAGCTTGTTTTCCCCCCATTTTATTCCTATGATTTCCATCGTTGGGATTTCTTTCAGGAGTGAGCACCGGTGTCTAATGCATGGGGCTAGGCTAGCCTTAATCTGGCCAGTGCTAACCAATAGTTGATTTACAGTTTCTAAAGGGGAGCACTCCAGTGTCATTATGTGAAATAGATAGGGGCTTTCTTCCCCCATTCAGCATTCATGTAATATCTATTTAAGGTCTTAAAACAGATTTTGTGATCTTTCCTGATCTGCTGGTATTTTACGGCAACATTACATAATTTTGCTGTGCAGAGATCTGGATAGCTAGTCCTGTATATGAGAAAACAGACTCATGAAATTATGCTGATCAACCTATTTGCCATGGGGGGTTGTGTTCATATTTTTTTGTTGTCTTTCTTGTTATTTCTGTGTAATCTTTGAAGTCCTTATGCTGGCTGAGGAATAGCTTCCTCTGTCATGTTGACTTCTATAACAGAGACATTCTTGATGACTCATTGAATCAGCACAGACTATAGATGTTTTACTTGTGTGCTCCACTGACAACTGTTTACCAGACCATACTAAGGTCCAACTCTATGAAGAGACTGAATAGTTCAGACAATTTCAGAGGACATTCTCGATCAGTCAATCACACATTGTATGGCTTTGATGGGAACATTACAGATTTACATCATCAGAATATGTTCTAAGAGAGCTTTAACGAACAAGTAACTGCTAGGGGAACAGGCAAACTGATATGAATTCAACTTGAGTTCAAACGCACAGTGAAAAGTCAAACACACAGTTCTCTATCCTCTGGACCGGACCCCATAACGACCCATAATGATTGTTCTCAGCAGTGGTCTTTTTACAAGATCACATCTCCCACAGCATAACCAGTGTCTCCGCTATGGCAGGAGGAGCAGATGGAGAGAGCACATGTAATCACTATGAATGAAAGATACATATTTTCTTAAATAACAGCCCAATCCCCCACTAGCTCTATCTATTACAGGGGTAGAGGCTGTGGGAGGCCTTTCTCCCAGCAGGTGGCAATTGTGGCGGGCAGCATTGTCCACACAGGTCCTGGGAGGGGAGCTGGTGCCTGGGTCCCAGTTTAGGATCTGATGGATGGCATATGGTGTGAGTGAGGGATGGCACAAGGCGATGAGTTAATATCTTCTCTTCCAGGTAACAGGCGAGGGGAGGCTGAGTGAAAGGAGGCTTTAGCTACTAGCGATTACATGAGAGGGTTCAGAGGCTGGTACTACAGCAGTTACCGCAGATTAGACAATGGCAGGCGATCAGGACACTACTCACAATGCATACATCTATATTAGGCATTACTTGCGCCTCTTATGTGAACCTTTAACATGGGATGGATGGAACTGTGTGACATATAATTGCATATAGAACTGATTTATAGGATGTATGTGCTGTGAAAAGAAACATGACCTTATATGGAGTTATTTTGATTCCATATCCTCGCAAACCTAAAATCTAACCCAAATCTATCATTCATGACTCATCCACTTCAATCAAATGAATACTTCAAAATATGAGTGTGTGGTATTGCCCTCAATACTGAAATGAAAGGGTTTTTAAAAATTAGCTGAAGATTATCTGTAGCTGTAATATCATGTAGTAATAATTTGAGTCTTGCTGGGATTGTGGTGGTGATCAAAGGAAAAGGATACTACTAGAGATAACAAGGGGAAAGTATGAAGAAAATATCAGAGCCTCTATACTGGGGCATGGAAATCCAATTGAAGACATCAACTCAGACAGAGATTTATTTCATTTTATCGACGCTAATACAGTGCAGTAGAAAAGTATGTGAATGTGAACCCCTGCAGAGTTTTCAAATTTTGTGGTGTTAGTCTGAAATGTTGATACTTTCAATTTCTTTTTCTACTGATGTACACAACCTACTTCACAGGGTAACAATTGAAAGTGTCAACATTTCAGACTCAACACAACAACATGTTAAAACTGTGCAGGGGTACACATACTTTTTTACTGCACTGTATATCTACCAAGAGAAAGTAGAATTGTTATGTTTCACACTAACTTACCCTAAATCATGTTATGGGATGATTAAACTGTATTTCCACGTGAAACTGAATCCTTGACTCTCACTGTTGGCCTAAATATGATGCCACTGATAATCAGGAATATAATAATAAGAATGAAAATAATCTAATTATTGTGACTGTATGTTTTGCAGGCCCTGCTGTCCCTGTGGGGGTGGATGTTCAGGTGGAGAGTTTGGACAGTATATCAGAGGTGGACATGGTAAGTGAATGAATAACCATACAAACATGAAACATTTCAATTAAGTCAATATTATGTATGTTATGTTGTAAATGTGAATGTAAAAGATTACTTTGACGTTTTTCTTGCGCTGTACCCAATGATTTATCAAAACTTGCTTAGTGGGTTGATGTCCTCATTGTGGTTTTACAGATGTTTAATACGTTTATGTACATGTACACACTGTATTCGAATATTTATGAAATGCACATTGTTATATTATTTAGCATTTACTTGTTTTCCCTCAACTCCAACCCCATTCAATGCGTGGAACGGATGTGGGTGGGGCTATGTCTACATAAGGGTGCTAATTTAAATAACTCACAAAAGCTCTGATGAAGGCCTTGAGGCCGATAAGTAAAGCTTATTAAAGAGCAGTGATACTATCTTTTTTTTTTTTCTCATCTTATTCAACTGTTACCATGCACCTGCAAAAAAGATAGCTCAGATGTGCGAGTGCCTTTTGAATTTTGAATTAAGTCAATGTTAACAGTTGTTAGGTCAGTGGAACATTTGAAGTGGTCATTGTGATACATTGTTTAAATTCAACAACTACTGAATTGCAATGGGTAGGGATGCTGGCCATTCCTATAACAAATCAAGAGACACCCATCAGTCTTAAATATTTTAGGGTCTGTAACATCAATGATGCTGCAGCCCACTACTTCCATTGAACTCCTAGTGTTTTGGAGCTGAAAAGCTCAGATTCATTATATTGGTCATGCTTATTAATCTCTTATTCTCAGATAATCAAAATAATAGGAGCACAGTGCTAGAAATTGTTTTGTGTTCAAAATGACCTTGCAAATGACCTTGCAAATGACCATGCACATGTTCCACCACTATAAATTGGAGCCCAAACTTCCATCCTGATGTTCTGTAAACCTCTATGTGAGCATTTAAATGTTTGTATATAATTATATAAAAATAGATAGGGCAAATTATTGCATACAAACGATGACTGTCCTTAATGATATAATGCCAGACTGATGGAGGACAAAGGTTCAGTCAGACGTATCAACCATTTTAATAGCATTATGCAATGTTACAGTGTCAAAATGTGATGTTATACACACATTGTATGTAATGACAAAGGTACTGAAGTGGGCACTGATTACTTCATTGGTGCTATTATTTCAAGTTGTATTATTACTGATCTAATATGATGTAATATAATGCTGTGAAGTAAATGGAAAAGAGGATGGTCTGCTGTGGTACAGTGGGGAAAAAAGTATTTAGTCAGCCACCAATTGTGCAAGTTCTCCCACTTAAAAAGATGAGGAGAAAAAATCCAGAAAATCACATTGTAGGATTTTTAATGTATTTATTTGCAAATTATGGTGGAAAATAAGTATTTGGTCACCTACAAACAAGCAAGATTTCTGGCTCTCACAGACCTGTAACTTCTTCTTTAAGAGGCTCCTCTGTCCTCCACTCGTTACCTGTATTAATGGCACCTGTTTGAACTTGTTATCAGTATAAAAGACACCTGTCCACAACCTCAAACAGTCACACTCCAAACTCCACTATGGCCAAGACCAAAGAGCTGTCAAAGGACACCAGAAACAAAATTGTAGACCTGCACCAGGCTGGGAAGACTGAATCTGCAATAGGTAAGCAGCTTGGTTTGAAGAAATCAACTGTGGGAGCAATTATTAGGAAATGGAAGACATACAAGACCACTGATAATCTCCCTCGATCTGGGGCTCCACGCAAGATCTCACCCCGTGGGGTGAAAATGATCACAAGAACGGTGAGCAAAAATCCCAGAACCACACGGGGGGACCTAGTGAATGACCTGCAGAGAGCTGGGACCAAAGTAACAAAGCCTACCATCAGTAACACACTACGCCGCCAGGGACTCAAATCCTGTAGTGCCAGACGTGTCCCCCTGCTTAAGCCAGTACATGTCCAGGCCCATCTGAAGTTTGCTAGAGTGCATTTGGATGATCCAGAAGAGGATTGGGAGAATGTCATATGGTCAGATGAAACCAAAATATAACTTTTTTGGTAAAAACTCAACTCGTCGTGTTTGGAGGACAAAGAATGCTGAGTTGCATCCAAAGAACACCATACCTACTGTGAAGCATGGGGGTCGAAACATCATGCTTTGGGGCTGTTTTTCTGCAAAGGGACTAGGACGACTGATCCGTGTAAAGGAAAGAATGAATGGGGCCATGTATCGTGAGATTTTGAGTGAAAACCTCCTTCCATCAGCAAGGGCATTGAAGATGAAACGTGGCTGGGTCTTTCAGCATGACAATGATCTCAAACACACCGCCCGGGCAACGAAGGAGTGGCTTCGTAAGAAGCATTTCAAGGTCCTGGAGTGGCCTAGCCAGTCTCCAGATCTCAACCCCATAGAAAATCTTTGGAGGGAGTTGAAAGTCCGTGTTGCCCAGCGACAGCCCCAAAACATCACTGCTCTAGAGGAGATCTGCATGGAGGAATGGGCCAAAATACCAGCAACAGTGTGTGAAAACCTTGTGAAGACTTACAGAAAACGTTTGACCTGTGTCATTGCAACAAAGGGTATATAACAAAGTATTGAGAAACTTTTGTTATTGACCAAATACTTATTTTCCACCATAATTTGCAAATAAATTCATTAAAAATCCTACAATGTGATTTTCTGGATTATTTTTTTCTAATTTTGTCTGTCATAGTTGACGTGTACCTATGATGAAAATTACAGGCCTCTCTCATCTTTTTAAGTGGGAGAACTTGCACAATTGGTGGCTGACTAAATACTTTTTTCCCTACTGTAGA
The DNA here is from genome assembly GCF_020615455.1 of Coregonus clupeaformis. Lineage (NCBI taxonomy): Eukaryota > Metazoa > Chordata > Actinopteri > Salmoniformes > Salmonidae > Coregonus > Coregonus clupeaformis. The sequence goes on from NC_059224.1 coordinate 33,175,285, forward strand.
TAAAGTGGCGTAGTCGGCATAAAATAAACCCCTTTGCCTAGTAACATATACAGATCAAGGAGCAGAGAGGAAGGAAAAGGATATGTGAGACCAATGCAACCTCTAACCCAGAGCTGTCATTACTGTATGTGTCTCATCATCACTAATGTCAATTCTGACTGCCCTCTCTGGACATATGACATAATATGTTCCATGCTCATACTGAGGACATACACTGAGTGTACAAAACATTAGGAACACCTGCTCTTTCTATGACAGACTGACTAGGTGAATCCAAGTGAAAGCTATGATCCCTTATTGATGTCACTTGATAAATCCACTTCAATCAGTGTAGATGAAGGGGAGGAGACAGGTTAAAGAAGGATTTTTAAGCCTTGAGACAATTGAGACATGGATTGTGTATGTGTGTCATTCAGAGGGTGAATGGGCAAGACAAAAGATATGTGCCTTTTTTTTATTTTTTTTATTTTACCTTTATTTAATTAGGCAAGTCAGTTAAGAACAAATTCTTATTTACAATGATGGCCTACACCGGCCAAACCCGGACGACGCTGGGCCAATTGTGCGCCGCCCTATGGGACTCCCAATCACGGCAGGTTGTGATACAGCCTGGAATCGAACCAGGGGGTCTGTAGTGACGCCTCAAGCACTGAGATGCAGTGCCTTAGAGCGCTGCGCCACTCGGGAGCCCTTTGAACGGGGGTATGGTAGTAGGTGCCAGGCGCACCGGTTGTGTCAAGAACTGCAACGCTGCTGGGTTTTTCATGCTCAACTGTTTCCCGTGTGTATCAAGAATGGTCCACCACCCAATGGACATCCAGACAACTTGACACAACTGTGGGAAGCACTGAAGTCAACATGTGCCAGCATCCCTGTGGAACGTTTTCGACACCTTGTAGAGTCCATGTCCCAACGAATTGAGGCTGTTCTGAGGGCAAAAGGGGGGATGCAACCAATGTTCCCTCTAATTTGTTCTGGCACAGAGCAAATTTCGTGTCTGCTGAGCGCAAACTTCAACTTTGTGAAAATTCTGTGCAACTTCCAGCATGCGTTTACTGTGAACACTGAGGCTGTACCCGCTTTAAGTTACAGTTTTAACAGTGGTCATGTAGGCTACTGTGGCTATTTGATCATAAGGTAGGCCTACCAGAGTGGCCTATCATAAAAAACAATGGAGAAAATGCATCCCATAACATTTTAACATGGAAATAGCTGTTCTATCATTCAGCCGACAGTAGCAGCCAATGTGTGGTGTTCAATGTAGGCCTACATGAAAAAAACATACAGGGCTTGACATTAACCTGTTTATTCACTTGTCCTTCAGACAAGGAGGTGACTGAACATGCTGTTATGTTGTTTAATGCAAGAAACCACTTTAAAATGCATTATTATTGTCATACCATTATTACAGAGAATCTGAAAAATGATGCTACCCTCTGCCTATTGGCTACTTAGCTAATTCAAGCCTGTCTCAAAACACAACACTGCCTCTTTAAGACAAAACAAAGCTATTTAGCTAGAAATGTACACGTTTTGTGCTCTTGTAGGAAGCAATCACTCCCCTATTGCTGACTACAATTTATCTATAACAGGGCTAATAACTCACGAACTAGCAAAGGATATGAACTAAATCTGCACACATGGCTACATGCAGCTCTCGCTTTGATCTCAAAACAAGCGCATCTACTCACGACCGCTCATGCTGTTAACACAATCCAGTTCAAAGTAAATGGCACAGATCCAAATTCAGTGCATTCGGAAAGTATTCAGACCCTTTGACCTTTTCCAATTTTTGTTACGTTACAGCCTTATTCTAAAATTGATTAAATTGTTTTTTTCCCCTCATTAATCTACACACAATACCCCATAATGACAAAATAAAAAACGGTTAGTATTCAGACCCTTTACTCAGTATTTTGTTGAAGCACCTTTGGTAGCGATTACAGCCTTGAGTCTTCTTGGGTATGACGCTACAAGCTTGGCACACCTGTATTTGGGGAGTTTCTCCCATTCTTCTCTGCAGATCCTCTCAAGCTCTGTCAGGTTGGATGGGGAGCGTCGCTGCAAAGCTATTTTCAGGTCTCTCCAGAGATGTTCAATCGGGTTCAAGTCTGGGCTCTGGTCGTTGTCCTGTTGGAAGGTGAACCTTCGTCCCAGTCTGAGGTCCTGAGCGCTCTGGAGCAGGTTTTCATCAAGGATCTCTCTGTACTTTGCTCCGTTCATCTTTCACTTGATCCTGACTAGTCTCCCAGTCCCTGCTGCTGAAAAACATCCCCACAGCATGATGCTGCCACCACCATGCTTCACCGTAGGGATGGTGCCAGGTTTCCTCCAGACGTCAGGCTTGGCATTCAGGCCAAATAGTTCAATCTTGGTTTCATGAGATCAGAGAATCTTGTTTCTCGTGGTCTGAGAGTCTTGAGTCCTACTCCGATGCGTTCTGCATACAACAACATTTCTTGCATAGTTTGTTTTGTTTTGGTATGTTGCATTGAAAGTGGCTAATACTGCGTTGATTCAATCACAATTGCCACAGTAAAGGGAAACGTTGATAGTGTTAACAGGAAAAACTCTACAACTGTGGTCACCAAACTTTTCTGAGTCAAGATCACTGAGTCAAAATGCAAACCGAGATCTACCGCTCAGTTTTTTTTTTTACATGACTTAAAAAACGTAAGCCTATGCAACAGTAACCAATTAAAAACAGTACTGTAGCAATTAAGTCTTAGTACTAAGCTATAGGTCCAATACATTATCACCGCATATTAGCTTTGCTTGAATTGCCCTGCCAACGCATTGTTGTTCGGGCCATTTTAAATTTGAGGTAGGCTATATGATCACACCGGTAATAGATCCGTTGTTGTATTACTTGTGAGGCACAGCTGAGTGAGCATACATTTAAATAATTTGCTTTGTATTTTTATTTTACTGGGCTGATGGTGCCTGCATCTTATGGTCAGTCTCAGCATAGGGAGAGAGCAGCAGACTGAGGGTCCGCCTCTCAACATCTCTACCTTTCCTCCACTGATTCTGACCAAAAATGGACAAAGTCATACAGCTAATGGCGACTCGAGTCGCACCGCATGCACAAATTCATGTTGTTACTCCTATGAACAGAGAAAGTGAAATATTTCCTGTAACTTTCTTTCATGCCTGCTACATTACTGCAGACACGGTAATCTGAGCCATCCGATTGGCCAGCGGTAGGCCTATAGTGCACTTGATTTGCTCTCTGGGCCCACCGGGAAGGCAGAGTTTGTGCCTTCAGACACATGAAATGGTTCTAAATGGCAACAGTTCGCACAGGGCAGCTGAATCAGGTGCAACGGCCCGAGACTAATACAAAAAAATAGGAACACAAGGCTTTATTGTTGGGTTTTTTACAGAAATGTTTGGCGATTGACTAAGAATGCATTGGAGATCGACCAGTCGGTGACCACTGCTCTAGAAAGTTGAGTGAAGTTAAATCTGGTGCTTCTCTCTGTGGGCTGATATTTCAGTGCGGGCAGTCCCGAGGAGCTGTGCGGCAGTCTCGGGGCTACTGCGCGCGTGCGCAGTTTAGAGGGAACATTGGGTGCAACTCAATATTAGTAAGGTGTTCCTAATGTTTAGTGCACTCAGTGTATGTCTGATCATAAATATACACTGTAATCCAAGGAGAGGATGAGACCCTGGTAATCGAAACATTTACAATCAATGGCTTAATCTAGAACTCTAAATCCAGGAAAGGGTTCAGAGGGTTTATACAAGGCTGCAACCAACTAACAAATGAATCCAAAAGCCATCTCTGTCTGTTTGGGTGACCTGCAGGACTTCACCATGACTCTGTATCTGAGGCACTACTGGAAAGACGAGAGGCTGTCCTTTCCCAGCACAACCAATAAGAGCATGACGTTCGACGGACGCCTGGTCAAGAAGATCTGGGTGCCTGATGTGTTCTTCGTCCACTCCAAGAGGTCGTTCATTCACGACACCACCACGGAGAACATCATGCTCAGGGTGTTCCCAGACGGACACGTTCTCTACAGTCTCAGGTGAGGGAACTGAAAGCAGCAGCTGCACTCAGTTTCGTTTTGTGTCAAGCTCCACATTCTTCAGAAGTGCAACAGTGCCATTTCTATGATGGCAGCGACAGAACTCAGTTGATCTACATTTGCCCAGCACACATTTACCCAATCTCATAGAATCATACTTTACTACGAGGATGTAGCATGTTGATGTTTTATGTTTGTGTCATCGTGGATATAAAGATGTTGTGTTTGAATCCCCAGGGTGACGGTTACTGCTGCCTGTAACATGGACTTCAGTCGTTTCCCTCTGGATTCACAGACCTGCACGTTAGAGCTGGAGAGCTGTAAGTAGCAGTACTCTGACTGTCTCACACTGTGTTATGAAGGGATTTGGTGTGGTGGTACAGTACATCAGGCAGATGTCAATTTGAAATGTCTGTTGTCTCCAGATGCTTACACGGATGAGGACCTCATGCTGTACTGGAAGAGTGGGGATGAGTCCCTGAGCACGGATGACAGGATCTCTCTGTCTCAGTTCCTCATCCAGAAGTTTCACACTACCTCCAGACTGGCTTTCTACAGCAGCACAGGTAGAACCACAAATCAGCTCTGAGGGTCTGATAAGAACGTGTATTGTATAAAAATCCTACATACTGTATACAAATGATGACTGGATGTTGCAGGCATTTACTTCTCAATAAGTCAACATTTATTTGAATAACAAAATTGAAGAATATTATCTGTTTGTATGGAGTTTTGTATGTGACAATTTCACTGAATCCATATACAATACCTTGTTGTACAAATACATCTGCTCTTACGTTCTTCAGAGAAACAAAACACATTTTCATATTTATGGTGATATCTCACGTCTTTCACTTCTTCCCTCCAGGCTGGTACAACCGTCTGTACATCAACTTCACCCTGCGACGCCACATCTTCTTCTTCCTGCTCCAGACCTACTTCCCTGCCACTCTGATGGTCATGTTGTCTTGGGTTTCCTTCTGGATCGACCGTCGGGCCGTACCGGCCAGGGTCTCATTAGGTAAGATACACTATTAGAAGAAAAGGTTCTACCTAGAACCTAAAAGTGTTCTTCAGCTGTCCCTGTGGGGGGGACCCTTTTTTCTAAGAGTGTAGATGGATTGGTTGGTTCATATCTATGAGGATACTTCCTTGAATCTCGTGTTCACACAGACGTTGTGTGTTGTACTGTGCTCCAGGTATCACCACAGTGCTCACCATGTCCACCATCATCACTGGAGTCAATGCCTCCATGCCCAGGGTTTCCTACATCAAAGCTGTGGATATTTACCTCTGGGTCAGTTTTGTGTTTGTGTTCCTATCGGTGCTGGAATATGCTGCCGTCAACTATCTGACAACGTTGAGGGATGGGAAAGATCGGAAGCTCAGGGAAAAGGCCAGAGAGCAGGTAAGGTTCCCATCTGACTACGCCTGTAATGCTCTTCTTTATGTCCTTTCAGCATATTTCCTACTCTGATCTCTCTCTCTTTCTCTCTCTCCTCTGTCCTACAGTCTCTGGGCCTGGTGAGAGACCAGGTAAGGGTCCTCATCATACCACACTAAACTACAAGTCCTTTCATCGTTTTTCCTACTCTGATCTCTCTCACCCCCCACCTGTCTCTCTCTCCATCTCTCTCTCTGTTTCTCTGCCCTACAGTCGCTCCCCTGCACATGTGGCATGTCCCACACCGGGACCATGATGGTGGATGGGACCTACAGCGAGGCCGACACCAACAGTCTAGCCGGGTACACCAGGGCCCCCGCTCCCGAGGACCCCCCGGAGAAGCAGGAGCGCATGGTGGTGCACATCTCCTTGGACAACGAATCCACGGCAACCAAGAAGAAGGCGCGCTTCCGCAACTTCAGTTTCATGAAGAACACCCACGCCATAGACACCTACTCCCGCATGATCTTTCCTGGATCCTACATCATCTTCAACCTCATCTACTGGTCTGTGTACTGCTGAGGCTCTCCCGAACAGCCTTGATACAGTCAGCAGAGAGACAATCTACTGATGTTGCTGTGCCAGATGAAACAGGACCGTTATTTAACTCTGACTGACAAACTGATTGACTAAAAGTGGTAATGACCTCCATAGTGCACATTGAGGTGGTGGATTTCTTATAACACCTGTGCTCACCAGCAGCGCTCACAAAGGATTTCACAGGTCTCTGGATGGATAAAACCATTCTATCCTCAATATCAGCTACAACCATCTCACTACTTGACTCAACTGTACAGCTTTCCTACTTTCTCTATATAAACTATTTACACAACCATGCAGGTCCAAGCAACAAACTACGATGGAATACCTACCTGCTCTTCCCATTTATTGCAATTTGATCTCTGGAATCTATGCTGTTTTATACTCATGGTACTGTCAACGCAAGGAAACTATGTCTGCATTACTGACAGTATACGTACATCTGAAATGGACTAAGTGTTGCCCAAGCTTGACTCTTTAAACAGAAAGCTTGATCCATAATGCGAGGGTTTGACCTCGAAATCAATCGACTATGTTGATTTGGCAAGCACCAATTGCTCATGAGCACATTGGAACACAGCCACACACTCATGTCTTCTAGGAATGCACCAAGTGTTATTCTTTTTAAGATTGAGCAAACCACACAAAAATCTAAATCTACATTATACAAGCTGGAATTTTCATGAAATAGATGTTCACTTAGATTACAGTATTTCATTATTTATTCATTATCTGTTTATTTAATTATTTATTCATTTTAGGCCTAGCAATTTACTTACATAATACATTTTTAGTGCACTCATATGCCATTATACCTTAAGTTGTTAAAAACAATGCATGGGGCTGAATAGATTTTTTCATGGCTGGCCACAGAAATTGTGAGGGTGGGTACTATTTATGAATGCTTATGTGAACTATCATTACGCTTGTTTCAGAAACTCAATGTTATCAACCAATTAAAGTGCTGTTTCTGTTTGTATGTTATTCAGAAGGGGTTTTAAAGACTTATAAACCTTTATCAGTGATGTAATGAACTTGAACAGCCTTAAGTGAACTGGTTTCACAACTATATATTTTGTGTTTGTTTTTTTGATTGACTGTTTGGATTACAAGTGACTGCATATAGTTTTTTTTATCCAGTATTCTATCCAACCAGTATATTAGTACACATGGTGTTGTATGTAGTATGTAGATAGCCACAAGCATGAGCTGGATTTACTAGGCACCCATATTGCCACTGTAGACATGTCAGCATGTTGGACAAATGCTCAACCAATGCAAACCACCTCATACAGATGCTTGTCCACAAGCTGCACAACTACTGTAGACTGATTATTGTTGCATGAAATATTTAGAATGTATGCTTTTTGGAGCAGATTTATAAATAAAGGCTTTAAACTAAAAGCATGTTTACAGTCAAGGTGTTTGAGCATGATTCATGACCATACAGTTTTTGTTTGCCTGTTCTCAATCTAAAGAAAAGTCTGTAAACATTATCTTTCAATTGCTGGAGGTAGGGTTGCAAAGTTTCATTCACTTTCTCAAAATTCACATGTTTTTTCAAAAATCCCAGTTGGAAGATTCTCTGAATCAAGAGGTGATGAGCAGAAAATCTGGAATTCTCCAACCAGGATTTCAGGAAAACCTGGGAATTTTGGGAAAGTTACTTGAATTTTGCAACCCTAGCTGGATTATGTCATTGTTTCCTTATGGATGAAACAACATTACTAAGAACTATGAAATAACATTACTGGAAATACAGCATTCACTTTAAGAATGTGTTTCTGAGACAATCTTGCCATGTGACATACATCTGTCTGTCTGTAATCCAGATTTTAGAGAGCATTCAGAGCACATTTAATCCCCAAACAAACAAATCAAATTACATTTTCCTCTAATTTTCTGAGATACTGAATTTGGGGTTTTCATGAGCTGTAAGCCGTAATCATCAAGATTAAAACAAATACAGGCTTGAACTATTTCACTTTTTGTGTAATTAATCCACGATAGATATGAGTTTCACTTTGTCAATTGAATTATTGAAATTACTTAACTTTTCCACAATATTCTAATTTATTGAGCTGCACATTTATTCATCCCCCTTGGCGTTTTTCCTATTTTGTTGCATTACAACCTGTAATTTAAATGGATTTTTATTTGGATATCACGTAATGGACATGCACAAAATAGTCCAAATTGGTGAAGTGAAATGAAAAAAATAACTTTCTAAAAAATAAATAATGGAAAGGTGGTGCATGCATATGTATTCACCCCCTTTGCTATGAAGCCCCTAAATAAGATCTGGTGCAACCAATTACCTTCAGAAGTCACATAATTAGTTAGATTGCACATACAGTGGGGAAAAAAAGTATTTAGTCAGCCACCAATTGTGCATGTTCTCCCACTTAAAAAGATGAGAGAGGCCTGTAATTTTCATCATAGGTACACGTCAACTATGACAGACAAATTGAGATTTTTTTTTCCAGAAAATCACATTGTAGGATTTTTAATGAATTTATTTGCAAATTATGGTGGAAAATAAGTATTTGGTCACCTACAAACAAGCAAGATTTCTGGCTCTCACAGACCTGTAACTTCTTCTTTAAGAGGCTCCTCTGTCCTCCACTCGTTACCGGTATTAATGGCACCTGTTTGAGCTTGTTATCAGTATAAAAGACACCTGTCCACAACCTCAAACAGTCACACTCCAAACTCCACTATGGCCAAGACCAAAGAGCTGTCAAAGGGCACCAGAAACAAAATTGTAGACCTGCACCAGGCTGGGAAGACTGAATCTGCAATAGGTAAGCAGCTTGGTTTGAAGAAATCAACTGTGGGAGCAATTATTAGGAAATGGAAGACATACAAGACCACTGATAATCTCCCTCGATCTGGGGCTCCACGCAAGATCTCACCCCGTGGGGTCAAAATGATCACAAGAACGGTGAGCAAATATCCCAGAACCACACGGGGGGACGTAGTGAATGACCTGCAGAGAGCTGGGACCAAAGTAACAAAGCCTACAATCAGTAACACACTACGCCGCTAGGGACTCAAATCCTGCAGTGCGAGACATTTCCCCCCTGCTTAAGCCAGTACATGTCCAGGCCCGTCTGAAGTTTGCTAGAGTGCATTTGGATGATCCAGAAGATCATTGGGAGAATGTCATATGGTCAGATGAAACCAAAATATAACTTTTTGGTAAAAACTCAACTCATCGTGTTTGGAGGACAAAGAATGCTGAGTTGCATCCAAAGAACACCATACCTACTGTGAAGCATGGGGGTGGAAACATCATGCTTTGGGGCTGTTTTTCTGCAAAGGGACCAGGACGACTGATCCGTGTAAAGGAAAGAATGAATGGGGCCATGTATCGTGAGATTTTGAGTGAAAATCTCCTTCCATCAGCAAGGGCATTGAAGATGAAACGTGGCTGGGTCTTTCAGCATGACAATGATCCCAAACACACCGCCCGGGCAACGAAGGAGTGGCTTCGTAAGAAGCATTTCAAGGTCCTGGAGTGGCCTAGCTAGTCTCCAGATCTCAACCCCATAGAAAATCTTTGGAGGGAGTTGAAAGTCCGTGTTGCCCAGCGACAGCCCCAAAACATCACTACTCTAGAGGAGATCTGCATGGAGGAATGGGCCAAAATACCAGCAACAGTGTGTGAAAACCTTGTGAAGACTTACAGAAAACGTTTGACCTGTGTCATTGCCAACAAAGGGTATATAACAAAGTATTGAGAAACTTTTGTTATTGACCAAATACTTATTTTCCACCATAATTTGCAAATAAATTCATAAAAAATCCTACAATGTGATTTTCTGGATTTTTTTTCCTCATTTTGTCTGTCATAGTTGACGTGTACCTATGATGAAAATTACAGGCCTCTCTCATCTTTTTAAGTGGGAGAACATGCACAATTGGTGGCTGACTAAATACTTTTTTTCCCCACTGTAGGTGGACTTTATTTAAGTGTCACATGATCTCAGTATATATACACCTGTTCTGAAAGGACCCAGAGTCTACAACACCACCAAGCAAGCGGCACCATGAAGACCAAGGAGCTTTCTAAACAGGTCAGGAACAAGTTGTGGAGAAGTACAGATCAGGGTTGGGTTATAAAAAAAATATCTGAAACTTTGAACATCCCACGGAGCACCATTAAATCCATTATTAGAATATGGAAGGAATATGGCACCACAACAAACCTGCCAAGAGAGGGCTGCCCACCAAAACTCACAGACCAGGCAAGGAGGGCATTAATCAGAGAGGCAACAAAGAGACCAAAGATAACCCTGAAGGAGCTGCAAAGCTCTTCAGCGGAGATTGGAGTATCTGTCCATAGGACCACTTTAAGCCGTACACTCCACAGAGCTGGGCTTTACGGAAGAGTGGCCAGAAAAAAGCCATTGCTTAAAGAAAAAAATAAGCAAACACGTTTGGTGTTTGCCAAAAGCCATGAGGGAGATTCCCCAAATATATGGAAGAAGGTACTCTGGTCAGATAAGACTAAAATTGAGCTTTTTGGCCATCAAGGAAAACCCTATGTCTGGTACAAACCCAACACCTCTCATCACCCAGAGAACACCATCCCCACAGTGAAGCATGGTGGTGGCAGCATCATGCTGTGGAGATGTTTTTCATCGGCAGTGACTGGGAAACTGGTCAGAATTGAAGGAATGATGGATGGCGCTAAATACAGGGAAATTCTTGAGGGAAACCTGTTTCAGTGTTCCAGAGATTTGAGACTGGGACGGAGGTTCACCTTCCAGCAGGACAATGACCCTAAGCATACTGCTAAAGCAACACTTGAGTGGTTAAAGGGGAATCATTTAAATGTCTTAGAATGGCCTAGTCAAAGCCCAGACCTCAATCCAATTGAGAATCTGTGGTATGCCTTAAAGATTGCTGTACACCAGCGGAACCCATCCAACTTGAAGGCGCTGGAGCAGTTTTGCCTTGAAGAATGGGCAAAAATCCCAGTGGCTAGATGTGCCAAGCTTATAGAGACATACCCCAAGAGACTTGCAGCTGTAATTGCTGCAAAAGGTGGCTCTACAAAGTATTGACTTTGGGGGGGTGAATAGTTATACACGCTCAAGTTTTCTGTTTTTTTTGTCTTATTTCTTGTTTGTTTCACAATAAAAAATATTTTGCATCTTCAAAGTGGTAGGCATGTTGTGTAAATCAAAAAAACAAACCCCCTAAAAATCCATTTTAATTCCAGGTTGTAAGGCAACAAAATACGAAAAATGCCAAGGGGGGTGAATACTTTCGCAAGCTACTGTACTTTAAATTTAAGAGTTAGGTTTAGGGTTACAATTAAGGTTAGAGTTATTTAGGTTTAGGGTTCGGAGTTAGGTTTGGGTTAAGGTTAGGGTTATGGTAAGGGTTAGGATTAAGGTTAGGTTTAGGGTTAGGGAAAATAAGATTTTGAATGGAAATACATTTTAGGATAGAAGAACATAACGTGTGTGTGCGGAATTTGTGTTGAAAAAATTGCCAACACAAATTCCCTTTACTCTACAGTTTACCATGAATTCCATTGTTTACCCAAGTTACGAACGTTTATTAAATCAGCTTAAAAGTATAATACATTATAAGTATATCATAATTCATATTCATACGGTATATTGTAAAAAATATTTTAACAAGCATCTACAGTAAATTTGTATGGGACTGTATTATGCCATGCTCACTGTCATATTCAACAGAACCATCATCATCAGTTGACAGTTGGTTAGTGCAGATTAATTTATAATGAAGAGATAGAAGAAAAAAAACGTTATGTAATGTCATGCGGTTGGCTTTGCATCAAGTGCTGCAATCTTCCACCCAGCAAATCCAGATTAATTATGATTGGGGAGGTGGGAGAAAATCTGTCATTTTCAATCAAATAAAACTGCCACACATGCAATTACAGAACTGCAACAGCATTCTAAGTTCTTTATGTCATGGGAGACATCTTGGCTTACCTCGCGATAGCTGATGTGTTGATGAGCTTTCTGACGCTATGGCTGCTTTGGCATCACCCAGGTGGGTGATACACATTGGTGGCAGTAGATAAGGTGAGTTTCCCCCATATGTACATCACTTTAAGCATCTGTAAAAGCAGTATAGAAATAATTCATTGCTATTTAAAAAAAAAAATCATTATTAAATTGGATATATACAGTATCTCATAAAAGAAGACCTTGCCATCAGGTACTTTTCAATCAGGTATGTATTTGTGTAAGACAAATCTCCACTCTAAAACGTGTTTTAGACCATGCTGCCCTCTATTGGTTGAAAGGTATGCAACAGAAGGTTTGTTCAAATGAAATCCATGTAGATGTATTCTTTGTAATCTTGATGTGCCAGTACTCTCCAACAGCAGGTGGTGGTGCTATAACACTAGGTATTGCACTTTGCATAGAAACTGTAGTGAACACTGCTGTCATTGAGAACTACTGCATTTTACTTCCTGATATCTTGAATACTGGGTTAGGGTTGAACTTGGATGTGGACACTAATCTAGGGGTTAGGGTAAGGGTTGTGGTTGAGGCTGGTTTAGTGTTGAACCGGGATGTGGACATGAAGTTAGGGTTAAGGTTAGGGTTGTGGTTGAGGGTTAGGGTTAGTCCCAACCCTGGCTCCGGCTCCAACCCTAATCCTAGCTTCATGTCCACATCCCAGTTCAACTCTGACCCTAGCTTTAACCCTAGCTTCCTGTATATATATAAAAAAAATATTGGGTTAGGGTTGAAACTCACATAACATGTAGCCTATGTAATCTGAGGCAGATAAACTTCAATTTGAATGCCACATAACAGGACAGCTCATATCATGACACCATGTACATCAGAGAACATTAAGTTAGTACAAATCTTTTCTTCAGAGAAATATTGGCTTTGTCCAGTGGTGCTTCCCTAGTCCATAAAACAAGGCTACATCCCTTTTACTATTTGTGGTGCTGACAGCCAATCCCCAAGTTGTGTTGATGCGCCCTCGTGACTGCCTGGCCTGAACAGATGCTGTGTTTTAGTGGTGGCCACTCCTTTTATGTGTTAATCTCCGATTTCAGTCTGGCACAGAATAGTACTATGCTCCCTGTGTTTTGGCCTATTCAGACACTTCCAGGTTCTGTCCTGATCCTGTTTGCAGGTAGGGATAGGCTAATGATACAGTAGCATCAGGAGTATACTTATAGTAGTATCAGGAGTACACAATGAGCGCAGGAGTACAGGTGTATACTGCTACTCCTCCATAAGGAGTATAGGAATATACTGCTACTCCTCCTTAAGGACTACAGGAGTATACTGATGCTCCATAGGGAACATAAGGCTTTCCCTAAGAACAAGGAGTTGTAAGGAGGAAGTTTTCCTTTCAGAAGGAGAAGGAACTTTTTATTTCTTTATTTATTGCTGGAGGGTTTGTTCAAGCTTAACCTTGTCCCCAGGCTATTGCGCACAGAGCATTTGGGCGAAAGTGTTTGGGAACGAGATTAGTTCAAGCTCATCAGCAATATAACTGCACTAATGTTTGATCAGTTTATAACGAATAATGGACAAGTATTTTGGATCAGTGAAGAGAATTACAACATAGAGGCAGTTATGCACTTTGCACACACTATGCATTAAACACACTATGATTGCTGCTTAACTACAGTGCCTTGCAAAAGTATTAATCCCCCTTGGCGTTTTCCCTATGTTGTTGCATTACAACCTGTAATTAAAATTGATTTTTATTTGGATTTCATGTAATGGATATACACAAAATAGTCCAAATTGGTGAAGTGAAATGAAAAAAATAACTTGTTTCAAAACATTCTAAAAAATAAATAACGGAAAAGTGGTGCGTGCATATGTATTCACCCCCTTTGCTATGAAGCCCCTAAATAAGATCTGGTGCAACCAATTACGTTCAGAAGTCACATAATTAGTTAAATAAAGTCCACCTGTGTGCAATCTAAGTGTCACACGATCTGTCACATGATCTCAGTACATATACACCTGTTCTGAAAGGCCCCAGAGTCTGCAACACCACTAAGCATGGGGCACCACCAAGCAAGCGGCACCATGAAGATGAAGGAGCTCTCCAAACAGGTCAGGGACAAAGTTGTGGAGAAGTACAGATCAGGGTTGGGTTATAAAAAAATATCAGAAACTTTGAACATCCCACGGAGCACCATTAAATCCATTATTAAAAAATTGAAATAATATGGCGCCACAACAAACCTGCCAAGAGAGGGCCGCCCACCAAAACTCACGGACCAGGCAAGGAGGGCATTAATCAGAGGCAACAAAGAGACCAAAGATAACCATGAAAGAGCTGCAAAGCTCCACAGCAGAGATTGGAGTATCTGTCCATGGGACCACTTTAAGCCGTACACTCCACAGAGCTGGGCTTTACGGAAGAGTGGCCAGAAAAAAGCCATTGCTTAAAGAAAAAAATAAGCAAACACGTTTGATGTTTGCCAAAAGCCATGAGGGAGATTCCCCAAATATATGGAAGAAGGTACTCTGGTCAGATAAGACTAAAATTGAGCTTTTTGGCCATCAAGGAAAACCCTATGTCTGGTACAAACCCAACACCTCTCATCACCCAGAGAACACCATCCCCACAGTGAAGCATGGTGGTGGCAGCATCATGCTGTGGGGATGTTTTTCATTGGCAGGGACTGGGAAACTGGTCAGAATTGAAGGAATGATGGATGGCGCTAAATACAGGGAAATTTTTGAGGGAAACCTGTTTCAGTCTTCCAGAGATTTGAGACTGGGACGGAGGTTCACCTTCCAGCAGGACAATGACCCTAAGCATACTGCTAAAGCAACACTCGAGTGGTTTAAGGGGAAACATTTAAATATCTTGGAATGGCCTAGTCAAAGCCCAGACCTCAATCCAATTGAGAATCTGTGGTATGACTTAAAGAGCAGTTTTGCCCTGAAGAATGGGCAAAAATCCCAGTGGCTAGATGTGCCAAGCTTATAGAGACATACCCAAAGAGACTTGCAGCTGTAATTGCTGCAAAAGGTGGCTCTACAAAGTATTGACTTTGGGGGGGTGAATAGTTATGCACGCTCAAGTTTTCAGTTTTTTTGTCTTATTTATTGTTTGTTTCACACAAAAAAAATATTTTGCATCTTCAAAGTGGTAGGCATGTTGTGTAAATCAAATGATACAAACCCCCCAAAAAACATATATATTCCAGGTTGTAAGGCAACAAAATAGGAAAAATGCCAAGGGGGGTGAATACTGTCACAAGCCACTGTAACCAGATTTCTCTCACTGTTTACCACATCAGTCACCGGCTTCATTAATACAGTTGAAGTCGAAAGTTTACATACACTTACGTTGGAGTCATTAAAACTCGTTTTTCAACCACTCCACAAATTTCTTGTTAACAAACTATAGTTTTGGCAAGTCGGTTAGGACATCTACTTTGTGCATGACACAAGTCATTTTTCCAACAATTGTTTACAGACAGATTACTTCACTTATAATTCACTGTATCACAATTCCAGTGGGTCAGAAGTTTACATACACTAAGTTGACTGTGCCTTTAAACAGCTTGGAAAATTCCAGAAAATGATGTCATGGCTTTAGAAGCTTCTGATAGGCTAATTGACATCATTTGAGTCAATTGGAGGTGTACCTGTGGATGTTTTTCAAGGCCTACCTTCAAACTCATTGCATCTTTCCTTGACATCATGGGAAAATCAAAAGAAATCAGCCAAGACCTCAGAAAAAAAATGGTAGACCTCCACAAGTCTGGTTCATCCTTGGGAGCAATTTCCAAACGCCTGAAGGTACCACGTTCATCTGTACAAACAATAGTACGCAAGTATAAACACCATGGGACCACGCAGCCGTCATACCGCTCAGGAAGGAGACATATTCTGTCTCCTAGAGATGAACGTACTTTGGTGCGAAAAGTGCAAATCAATCCCAGAACAACAGCAAAGGACCCTGTGAAGATGCTGGAAGAAACAGATACAAAAGTATCTGTATCCACAGTAAAACGAGTCTTATATCGACATAACCTGAAAGGCCGCTCAGAAGGAAGAACCCACTGCTCCAAAACCGCCATAAAAAAGCCAGACGGTTTGCAACTGCACATGGGGACAAAGATCTTACTTTTTGGAGAAATGTCCTCTGGTCTGATGAAACAAAAATATAACTTTTTGGCCATAATGACCATCGTTATGTTTGGAGGAAAAAGGGGGATGCTTGCAAGCCAAAGAACACCATCCCAACCGTGAACAACGAGGGTGGCAGCAACATGCCGTGGGGGTGGTTTGCTGCAGTAGGGACTGGTGCATTTGACAAAATAGATGGCATCATGAGGAAGGAAAATTATGTGGATATATTGAAGCAACATCTCAAGACATTAGTCAGGAAGTTAAAGCTTGGTCGCAAATGGGTCTTCCAAATGGACAATGACCCCAAGCATACTTCCAAAGTTGTGGCAATATGGCTTAAGGACAACAAAGTCAAGGTATTGGAGTGGCCATCACAAAGCCCTGACCTCAATCCTATAGAAAAGTTGTGGGCAGAACTGAAAAAGCGTGTGCGAGCAAGGAGGCCTACAAACCTGACTCAGTTACACCAGCTCTGTCAGGAGGAATGGGCCAAAATTCACCCAACTTATTGTGGGAAGCTTGTGGAAGGCTACCCGAAACATTTGACCCAAGTTAAACAATTTAAAGACAATGTTACCAAATACTTTGAGTGTATGTAAACTTCTGACCCACTGGGAATGTGATGAAAGAAATAAAAGCTGAAATAAATCATTCTCTCTACTATTATTCTGACATTTCACATTCTTAAAATAAAGTGGTGATCCTAACTGACCTAAGACAGGGAATTTCTACTAGGATTAAATGTCAGGAATTGTGAAAAACTGAGTTTAAATGTATTTGGCTAAGGTGTATGTAAACTTCCGACTTCAACTGTAAGTGCATCGACGATGTTGTCCCCACAGTGACCGTACGTACATACCCCAACCAGAAGCCATGGATTACAGGCAACATCCGCACTGAGCTAAAGGCTAGAGCTGCCACTTTCAAGGTGCAGGACATTAATCCAGAAGCTTATAAGAAATCCTGCAACATCCGATGAGCCATCAAACAGGCAAAGCGTCAATACAAAAACTAAGATCGAATCCTACTTTGCCGGCTCTGATGCTCGATGGATGTGGCAGGGCTTGCAATCTATCATGGAAGGATAGATATAAATGTACATAGTGGTTACCTGGAAAAAATAGGGGAGGGTCATGCTTTTTACATTTCAGTCAAGTGGTGGGTTTATTATTTTTGTATTCTAGTCCTGGGGAGGGTCATTTGTAATTGATGACATTTCAATATTTCTCAGTGTTTTAGAATGAGTTGCTTATTAGGCTATATATTGATGTGTGCCCAATGCCGCACCTCTTCTCTGTTTCTCCACTGAGCGTGCAATATCAAGTGAGCCTATAGGCTGGCTATTTAGTGTGATCTCAATCGAATGATCCATAGACTATAGGCTACGAAGTGCATGCTCGGAAAAGCACAGAGGAAAGTTATATTTCTAAGATATTTGCTGGGATGGTGTAAATAAAACTAGGCTGTATTACACACTGCAATGGATATTCCAACCCTGAGCCCCGGCCTGCTCTGCTCTTGCTGATCAAATAAGTTTTTGTGTGCTGCCTAACCAATGGCTGTGCTGTGTAGGCCTACAGTGCCAGTTCAGGAGGAGAGTCAAAGGCTTCTTCCAAAAATAATTTTTGATTAGGCCTAGTCCAAAGAAATGCACTATCTTGCGCTCGGACTAGCCTATAGCCTATGTTCTGTTCAGTTTGAGAAGGAGAGCGTGAAGATGAGGACCGGAGGTCAACTTTAATAGCTTGCTACTACTATAATTGATTTGATTAAAAACAATATGTTTCTTGCCCATGAAGTAGGCCTTGACCTCACAGTGATGCGGGTTCCAGTAACTTACATTGTGGTGCTGATTCTTGAAGCAGCAGCCGTGGCACAATCAATCCGAAATGGACAGCTCATGGTGCTGAAAGTAGGCAACTTCGAGTAAGCATAATTAATTTAAACCATCTTCATTTTAATTAGACTTTACTAACAACAAGAGGGCTTTGTGTTGGAGCCTATTTCTTACTATTTAAGAAATAAGAGGTAGGCCTACCTGTTTGTGTGAGTACAGACACTGGGAGACAGGAAGCAAGTACAGAATGTGAACATTTAATGAAAACACGAACATATAACAAAACAAGAACAAAGCCAGAGCCCCCTGATGGGAGAGCATTATATACAAGGAAATTCTCAAAGCTGCTAATGAGAACCTTGACGACCTTGTACCTAGCCGGTGGGGATTCCGGTGGGGTACCCCCACCCAGGTAGTGGCAGTGCTGGCAACACTGGCTGCAGTAACCCATGGGGAGGGGGTCACACTCTGACAATCAGAGAGGGGGTTTATCATTGTGGCCCAGGTGGCAAAAAATAATCAAAGGTCTGACTGCATGGAGATGCTTGGGAAAAATGGTTACAACAGGGGACCAGAGTGTTTGTGTCTCAGGTGAAGAGGGTGGATCTGATCTCCATCACCTAGGACTTGACATAGATTAAGTAGATTAATCAAATCTCACATTGTTGTCAATTTCTGCTCAATCTTGCATGCTTTCTCAATCAGCTGTAACTGTTTGCGCACTCGTAAATCAGGTCCTTTCTTGAGTTGGGCTCTGGGATATAACAACCGTTGAGTATCTGATTTTATGGTGGATTGTGGAGGAGGGGGGTTGAGTGTGTTGGAGTATGTGAGTATGTGCGTGTGTGTTTGTCCGGCATCTGTTGTGGGGGGGTGGGGATGTTGTGGGGGGATGGACCGCGGTAATTATTTGCTAGGATAATCATTGCTTGTCAATAAATTAAATGTAATACAATGGCAATCCGGGTCAAATGTTTAAAAAGTGTTGATAGGGGACAGAATGCGGTTGGACCATCATATAATTGGCATATACATTACTCTTACTGAATTTCCACGTGGGCGAGGATATTGGAAATTTAATCAAAGCCTATTGGATGATAATTTATTTTTAACTAGGACAAAGGAATTTATAACTGACTTTTTCCAACATTACATAGGTACAGCAAATCCCCTTATTGTATGGGACACCTTTAAATGTGCCTTTAGAGGCCATGCAATTCAGTACTCATCTCGAAAACAAAAGCAATTTAGGTCAAAAGAGTTTATACTAACAAAGGAAATAGAAAGTCTTCCTGTCTCCCCTTGCACTGCCCCCCCACCCCATCCTTTTTACGCTGCTGCTACTCTGTTAATTATTTATGCATAGTCACTTTAACTCTACCCACATGTACATATTACCTCAACTACCTCAACTAGCCGGTGCCCCCGCACATTGACTCTGCAACGGTACCCCCCTGTATATATAGCCTCCCTACTGTCACTTTATTTTACTTCTGCTCTTTTTTCTCTCAACACTTTTTTGTTGTTGTTTTATTTTTACTTTTTTTGTAAAAAATAAATGCACTGTTGGTTAAGGGCTGTAAGTAAGCATTTCACTGTAATGTCTGCACCTGTTGTATTCGGCGCATGTGACCAATAAAATTTGATTTGATTTGATTTGATTTGAGAACAGATAGATGGCAATAAAAACTGTAACATAGAGGCTCAGAATAAATTAGAGGAAAAACAAAAACAAATGGAGAAACTTATTCAAGAAAGATCAAGTGTAATATATTATAAAAATAAAGCAAACTGGATGGAATATGGGGAAAAAACACCAAATTATTTTTTAATCTTCAACATAGGAATGCTACCAAAAATAATTTAATGAAACTGGTTACAATTGATGGAGTAACCCATGATTCACCAAATGATATTTTGAAGGAGGAAATAAAGTACTTTAAGCATATGTTTTCGTTTCAGTCGCCTCCATCTCCTCTAACTGAAGCTAATTGTAGATTTTAAAAAAATCTATTGATAATGTCAAATTAACAGCCATACAGAAAGACTGAAATTACAGAGGAGGAACTTCTGGATGCAATTAAAGACTTTAAGTCCGGGAAAACTCCAGGGTTGGATGGCATACCAGTCGAGGTATACCAAACCTTTTTTGATATACTAAGAGGTCCGTTATTAGCATGTTTTAACCACTCCTATGTAAATGGTAGATTATCTGACACTCAAGAAGAAGATCTCATTACTACTGAAACAGGATACAAGTGGAAAATATAAAGATCCAGTCCATTAAAAAAATTGGAGAACCCCTTACACTTCAGTGTTGTGATGCAAAAATTCTAGCAAAATGTATAGCGCATAGAATTAAAAAGGTATTGTCGGATATTATTCATTCTAATCAGACAGGTTTTTTACATGGAAGATACATTGGAGATAATATAAGGCAAGTATTGGAAACAATAGAACATTATGAAAAATCGGAAAAACTAGGCCTGCTATTCATAGCAGACTTCGAAAAGGCATTTGATAAAGTACGACAGGGGTTTATATATAAATGCCTGGAGCATTTCAATTTTGGTGAATCTCTTATGAAATGGGTCAAAATCATGTATAGTAACCCCAGGTGTAAAATAGTAAATAATGGCTATTTCTCAGAAAGTTTTAAACTGTCAAGAGGAGTGAAACAAGGTTGTCCACTATCGGCATATCTATTTATTGTGGCCATTGAGATGTTAGCTATTAAAATAATAATAATAATAATAATAATATGCCATTTAGCAGACGCTTTTATCCAAAACTACTTACAGTCATGTGCACATACATTTTTACGTATGGGTGGTCCCGGGGATCGAACCCACTACCCTGGCGTTACAAGCGCCATGCTCTACCAATTGAGCTACAGAGGACCAGATCCAACAATAATATCAGGGGGTTAGAAATCCAGGGCTTAAAAACAAAGGTGTCATTGTACGCTGATGATTCATGTTTTCTTAAAAATCCACAACTAGAATCACTCCACAGCCTCATAGAGGATCTAGATACATTTTCTAACCTCTCTGGATTACAACCAAATTCTGACAAATGTACTATATTACATATTGGATCAATAAAAAATACAATTTTTACATTACCATGTAGTTTACCAATAAAATGGTCTGATGGTGATGTGGATATACTCGGAATACATATCCCAAAGTAAATAAATGATCTCACTTCAATAAATTATAATAGAAAGTTAGCAAAAATAGATAAGATCTTGCTACCATGGAAAGGTAAATACCTGTCAATTTGTGGAAAAATCACCCTGATTAACTCTTTAGTATTATCCCAGTTTACCTATTTGCTTATGGTCTTGCCTACGCCTAGCAAACAGTTTTTTAAATTATATGAGTAAAAAATATTCCATTTTATTTGGAACGGCAAGCCAGACAAAATTAAACGGGCCTATTTATGTAATGAATATGAATTTGGAGGACAGAAATTATTAACCTATCACTAAAAGCTTCAGTCATACAAAAGTTATACTTAAATCCGAACTGGTTCTCTAGTAAATTAGTAAGATTGTCTCACCCAATGTTCAAGAATGGCCTTTTTCCCTTTATTCAGATTACAACCACTCACTTTCAGTTATTTGAAAAGGAAATCATCTCCCAGATATCACTATTTCTAAAACAAGTCATAGAAAGTTGGTTGCAATTTCAATTTAATCCTCCAGAAACGACAGAACAAATAATGCAACAAATATGGTGGTTAAACTCAAATATACTAATTGACAAAAACAAGTTTTTTTTACAGAATGTTTAAAAAAGGTATAATCTTTGTAAATGATATCAACGGTAGGACTGGTGGAGTTATGTCGCACATGCAGCTAACAAAAACATATGGAAATGTCTGCTCTACCCAAAATTACAACCAAATAATTGCAGCCTTACCGCAAAAATGGAAGAGGAAAGTGGAAGGGGGAGAAAGTAAGGAACTTGTCTGTCGGCCTTCCATTAAAGAACATAATTGGTTAAGGAAAACTGTGATAAATAAAAAAGTATATCAGTTTCATTTAAGGACCAAAGGATTGACAGCCGTCCCATATAGATTGCAAAATAGTTGGGAAGAGATTTTTGACGTACCGATCCCATGGCATAGTGTTTATGAACTGATACGCAAAACGACACCGGATTCAAAACTTAGAATCTTTCAATTTAAATTATTATATAAAATTATTGCTACCAATAGAATGTTATTTATATGGGGGATACAATCTTCCCAGCTCTGCAGATTTTGCTGCGAAGAGACAGAATCATTAGATCATTTGTTTTGGTACTGTCCATTTGTAGCTTGTTTTTGGACACAGGTCCAGGAATGGCTAAAGGATTGCAATATTTACCTGGAGCTAACCCTGCAGATAGCACTACTGGGTGATCTGAAAAGTCATAGTCAATCGATCAATAACATAATAATACTATTGGCAAAAATGTTTATTTTCAATTCACAATCTGTAGAAACAATGAGAATAGAAAGCTTCAGAACTTTTGTAAGACATCACAGTACAGTTGAAATATCAAATACTTGTTCTCCGCACTGTATGTATGTATGTGTGTGTGTATGTTTGTATATGTATATGTATATGTGTATGTATGTGTGTATATACAGTGGGGAGAACAAGTATTTGATACACTGCCGATTTTGCAGGTTTTCCTACTTACAAAGCATGCAGAGGTCTGTAATTTTTTTTTTCATAGGTACACTTCAACTGTGAGAGACGGAATCTAAAATAAAAATCCAGAAAATCACATTATATGATTTTTAAGTAATTAATTTGCATTTTATTGCATGACATAAGTATTTGATACATCAGAAAAGCAGAACTTAATATTTGGTACAGAAACCTTTGTTTGCAATTTCAGAGATCATACGTTTCCTGTAGGTCTTGACCAGGTTTGCATACACTGCAGCAGGGATTTTGGCCCACTACTCCATACAGACCTTCTCCAGATCCTTCAGGTTTCAGGGCTGTCACTGGGCAATACGGACTTTCAGCTCCCTCCAAAGATTTTCTATTGGGTTCAGGTCTGGAGACTAGCTAGGCCACTCCAGGACCTTGAGATGCTTCTTACGGAGCCACTCCTTAGTTGCCCTGGCTGTGTGTTTCGGGTCGTTGTCATGCTGGAAGAGCCAGCCACGACCCATCTTCAATGCTCTTACTGAGGGAAGGAGGTTGTTGGCCAAGATCTCGCGATACATGGCCCC
The DNA here is from genome assembly GCF_020615455.1 of Coregonus clupeaformis. NCBI lineage: Eukaryota > Metazoa > Chordata > Actinopteri > Salmoniformes > Salmonidae > Coregonus > Coregonus clupeaformis. The sequence goes on from NC_059224.1 coordinate 33,198,502, forward strand.
ATCCATCCTCCCCTCAATACGGTGCAGTCGTCCTGTCCACTTTGCAGAAAAGCATCCCCAAAGAATGATGTTTCCACCTCCATGCTTCACGGTTGGGATGGTGTTCTTGGGGTTGTACTCATCCTTCTTCTTCCTCCAAACACGGCGAGTGGAGTTTAGACCAAAAAGCTCATTTTTGTCTCATCAGACCACATGACCTTCTCCCATTCCTCCTCTGGATCATCCAGATGGTCATTGGCAAACTTCAGACAGGCCTGGACATGCGCTGGCTTGAGCAGGGGGACCTTGCGTGCGCTGCAGGATTTTAATCCATGACGGCGTAGTGTGTTACTAATGGTTTTCTTTGAGACTGTGGTCCCAGCTCTCTTCAGGTCATTGACCAGGTCCTGCCATGTAGTTCTGGGCTGATCCCTCACCTTCCTCATGATCAATGATGTCCAACGAGGTGAGATCTTGCATGGAGCCCCAGACCGAGGGTGATTGACCGTCATCTTGAACTTCTTCCATTTTCTAATAATTGCGCCAACAGTTGTTGCCTTCTCACCAAGCTGCTTGCCTATTGTCCTGTAGCCCATCCCAGCCTCGTGCAGGTCTACAATTTTATCACTGATGTCCTTACACAGCTCTCTGGTCTTGGCCATTGTGGAGAGGTTGGAGTCTGTTTGATTGAGTGTGTGGACAGGTGTCTTTTATACAGGTAACGAGTTCAAACAGGTGCAGTTAATACAGGTAAAGAGTGGAGAACAGGAGGGCTTCTTAAAGAAAAACTAACAGGTCTGTGAAAGCCGGAATTCTTACTGGTTAGTAGGTGATCAAATACTTATGTCATGCAATAAAATGCAAATTAATTATATAAAAATCATCCAATGTGATTTTCTGGATTTTTGTTTTAGATTCCGTCTCTCACAGTTGAAGTGTACCTATGATAAAAATTACAGACCTCTACATGCTTTGTAAGTAGGAAAACCTGCAAAATCGGCAGTGTATCAAATACTTGTTCTCCCCACTGTATATATGTATATGTATGTATGTGTGTGTATATATATATATATATATATATATATATATATATATATACAGTGGGGGAAAAAAGTATTTAGTCAGCCACCAATTGTACAAGTTCTCCCACTTAAAAAGATGAGAGAGGCCTGTAATTTTCATCATAGGTACACGTCAACTATGACAGACAAAATGAGATTTTTTTTCTCCAGAAAATCACATTGTAGGATTTTTTATGAATTTATTTGCAAATTATGGTGGAAAATAAGTATTTGGTCAATAACAAAAGTTTCTCAATACTTTGTTATATACCCTTTGTTGGCAATGACACAGGTCAAACGTTTTCTGTAAATCTTCACAAGGTTTTCACACACTGTTGCTGGTATTTTGGCCTGGGGGATTGGAAGTGATGCAGACAATTACATTGATGGAAGTTACAATCTATCTGCAATATTAAGCTGATCTACCCCCAAAAAATAAAAAATAAAAACAAGAACAGTGTCTGGACAGGGGGAACAAAATGACATTAATGCTGACACGGGGATCACAACTGAGGAACAGACAAATATAAGGGAGGTAATTAAACAGTGATGAAGTCCAGGTGAGTCCAATGAAGCGCAGATGCGCGGAACGATGGTGACAGGTGTGCGTAATGATGGGAAGCCTGGTGCCCTCAAGCAGGCGTGACAGTTTGACAGACAAAATTATCCATAGATTTGTAGGTCAATTCCTCCACCCACCATGCACTATTTAAATAGGCTACCTCCGTGTCAGTGAAGGGCTGTTAAGTTAAAACCAAGACTCCAAATGATGGGGTATGAGAGGGTATGCCATAGGCCTACTTTTTATTAAAGAAAATGGCCAAAATCACAGGCCTACCTCTTGTTAGCTTAAGACCTTCTCTCGTTGGGTTAAGCCACAGAAGAAAAGTAGCCAGCAGTTAAAGCTTTAAAAAGTACCATGCTCAGATTCATAATGACATCTCAGAGGGTCCGTTTCATTGCAAACAAGACACACTGGTCTGGCATTGGAAAAAATATGATAAGATGAACACATAGGCCTATCTCTGTCCATTCTTAGCCTGTAATTTCAGTAATTTGTGTGGTATTAAAAAATATTCTGCTAATATGTAAAATTACGTAGAATTGCATGACATGTTTATAAAAGGAAACATGTTCTTGGACCTGCAAATATGATGATAGTTTCATGCAATACTTTTACGATAAAGAAGATCTTTCCACGCCTACTCTTGTCCACAGTGGTCTGCGAACCCACAACCTTCTGGCCCGCAGCCCTGTGTGCTATCAAAATACCTGCGTTGCCACGTAATGCTCACAAGACGAAGAGCAGTTCCTAAAACACAGATCTGGGGAAGGGTACAAAATTATTCTGCAGCATTGAAGGTCCCCAAGAACACAGTGGCCTCCATCATTCTTAAATGGAAGAAGTTTGGAACCACCAAGACTCTTCCTAGAGCTGGCCGCCCGGCCAAACTGAGCAATCGGGGGAGAAGGGCCTTGGTCAGGGAGGTGACCAAGAACCCAATGGTCACTCTGACAGAGCTCCAGAGTTCCTCTGTGGAGATCGGAGAACCTTACAGAAGGACAACACTCCACCAATCAGGCCTTTATGGTAGAGTGGCCAGAGAGAAGCCACTCCTCAGTAAAAGGCACATGACAGCCCGCTTGGAGTTTGCCAAAAGGCACCTAAAGGACTCTCAGACAATGAGAAACAAGATTCTCTGGTCTGATGAACCAAGATTGAACTCTTTGGCCTAAAGCCAAGCATCACGTCTGGAGGAAAACTGGCACCATCCCTATGGTGAAGCATGGTGGTGGCAGCATCATGCTGTGGGGATGTTTTTCAGCAGCAAGGACTGGGAGACTAGTCAGGTTTGAGGTAAAGATGAACGGAGTAAAGTACAGAGAGATCCTTGATGAAAACCTGCTCCAGAGCGCTCAGGACCTCAGACTGGGGCGAAGGTTCACCTTCCAACAGGACAACGACCCTAAGCACACAGCCAAGACAACGCAGGAGTGACTACGGGACAAGTCTCTAAATGTCCTTGAGTGGCCCGACCAGAGCCCGGACTTGAACCCAATCGAACATCTCTGGAGATGCAGCGACGCTCCCCATCCAACCTGACAGAGCTTGAGAGGACCTGCAGAGAAGAATGGGAGAAACTCCCCAAATAAAGCTGTGCCAAGCTTGTAGCGTCATACCCAAGAAGACTCAAGGCTCTAATCGCTGCCAAAGGTACTTCAACAAAGTACTGAGTAAAGGGTCTGAATACTTATGTAAATGTGAGATTTTGTTTATTTATTTTTTGCAGAAATTTCTAGAAACCTGTTTTTGCTCATTATGGAGTATTGTGTGTAGACTGATGATGGGGAAAAAAAACGATTTAATCTATTTTAGAATAAGGCTGTAACGTAACACAATGTGGAAAAAGTCAAGGGGTCTGAATACTTTCTGAATGCACTGTATAGCAGTGGAGGCTGCTGAGGGGAGGACGGCTCATAATAATGGCTGGAACGGAGCAAATGGAATGGCATCAAACCATGTGTTTGATATATTTGATACCATTCCACTGATTCTGCTCCAGCCATTACCACGAGCCCATCCTCCCCAATTAACTTGCCACCAACCTCCTGTGATGTACAGTGTATTTCCAGCAACCATTTTGTTTCTTTGGGTTATTTTTGAAGGCTTTAGGGTCAACATGAGGGTTAAACTAATGCAGTCTGGTAGTATTTTCCCCATATTTAACTACATGTAAGTGATTAATGAAATATAATAACTTTGAATATTCACGTACAGGTTTTGTTTTCCTTCATCATTCATTTTAAGAGTTTTTCCGCAAAATCAATTGTTTCATCAATATTTTATATGCATGTAGCCTATATAACAACATGTTTCATGTTTTAATATACAATATGTATATTTGTATAGACTACACCTAATATACACTGAACATAAATATGTATAATATGTTTCATGAGCTGAAATAAAAGATCACAGAAATGTTCTATATGCAAAAAAAAACGTATTTCTCTCAAATTTTGTGCACAAATTTGTTTACAACCCTGTTAGTGAGCATTTCTCGCTTGCCAAGACAATCTATACACCTGACAGGTATGGCATATCAAGAAGCTGATTAAACAGCATGGTCATTACACAGGTGCACCTTGTGCTGGGGACAATAAAAGGCCACTATAAAATTTGCAGTTTTGTCACACAACACAATGCCACAGATGTCTTAAAAAAAAAAAAAGTATTTATTATTATTTTTTACCCCCTTTTTCTCGCCAATTCCGATCTTGTCTCATTGCTGCAACTCCCCAACGGGCTCGAGAGGCGAAGGTCGAGTCATGCCCCGCCAAACCGTGCTTCTTAACACCCGCCCACTTAACCCGGAAGCCAGCTGCACCAATGTGTCGACTGTGTCAGAGGAAACACTGTTCACCTGATGACCGAGGTTAGCCTGCAGACGCCCTGCCCGCCACAAGGAGTCGCTAGAGCACAATGAGCCAAGTAAAGCCCCCCCAGCCAAACGCTCCCCTAACCCGGACGATGCTGGGCCAATTGTGCGCCAACCTATGGGACTACCGATCACGGCCGGTTGTGATACAACCCAGGATCGAACCCGGGTCTGTAGTGACGCCCCTAGCACTGCGATGCAGTGCCTTAGACCACTGCGGTACTATGGAGGCCCCGATGTCTCAAGTTTTGAGGGAGCCTGCAATTGGCATGCTGACTACAGGAATGTCCACCGCAGCTGTTGCCAGATAATTTAATGTTCATTTCTCTACCATAAGCCGCCTCCAACGTCGTTTTAGAGAATTTGGCAGTACGTCCAACCGGTCTCACAACCGCAGACCACGTGTATGGCGTTGTGTGGTTGAGCCGTTTGCTGATTTCAACATTGTGAACAGAGTGCCCCATGGTGGCGGTGGGGTTATGGTAGGGCCAGGCATAAACTACAGACAACGAACACAATTGCATTTTATCGATGGCAATTTGAATGCAGAGATACCGTGACGAGATACTGAGACGCATTGTCGTGTCATTCATCCACCGCCATCACCTCATGTTTCAGCATGATAATGCACGGCCCCATGTCGCAAGGATCTGTACACAATTCTTGGATGCTGAAAATGTCCCAGTTCTTCCATGGCCTGCATACTCACCAGACATGTCACCCATTGAGCTGTGATTCTCTTGGATCAACGTGTACGACAGCGTGTTCCAGTTCCCGCCTATATCCAGCAACTTTCCACAGCAATTTAACAACATTCCACAGGCCACAATCAACAGCCTAATCAACCCTGAGCGAAGGAGATGTGTTGCGCTGCATGAGGCAAATGGTGGTCACACCAGATACTGACTGGTTTTCTGATCCACGCCCCTACTTTTTTTAAGGTATCTGTGACCAACAGATGCATATCTGTATTGCCTGTCATATGAAATCCATAGATCAGGGCCTAATGAATTTATTTCAATTGATTGATTTCCTTGTATGAACTGTAACTCAGTAAAATCGTTGAAATTGTTGCATGTTGCGTTGATGTTTTTGTTCAGTATAGAATATAAGAGTCATTTGAATTTCATTGAATTCAATTATATTTCCTTTAATTCGAATTGAAATTCTGTATCCTGTTTACTACTTCAATTTCAATTCAATTCCAATTCAAGAATTGGATTGGAATTTATGAGCCATTCTCAATTTAATTCTGAATTGAGCATAACAACCCTGCTATCAATATATGAAAACAATGAGTGGACATTGTTGTGAAAACAAAGAATAGCCATTGTTTAAAATGATTGTCATTGGATTTACTTTATGAAATGTTTTACTGTATTTAAAGATGTTTGGTAGAGGGCATGTTAGCCAAGTGTCAGGTGTTCTGAGGCAGTCAAGCCCACATGATCATTTGAAATAATTCCCGCCCTATAATTAAGCAATAAGGCCCGAGGGGTGTGGTATATGGCCAATATACCACAGCTAAGGGCTGCTCGACACAACGCAGAGTGCCTGGATACAGCCCTTTGCCGTGGTATACTGGCGATATACCACAAACCCCCGAGGTGCCTTATTGCTATTATAAACTGGTTACCAACATAATTAGAGCAGTAAAAATAAATGTTTTGTCATACCCGTGGTGTAGGCAGGGGCGGCCTGTTCAATAGGGCGATATGGGCGACGCACTGCCAAACGGGAAAAGGAAGGGATTTTTTTTCTAATCAATTATATCACGGCAACAGTAGTTATCAGTGTTGTAATCTATACGTCTGATCTGCCACAGTGCCACACTGCCACTAAATGTCGAATCAGGCTAAAGTCGTGCTTCAAATGGCTCCCCCCCCTTTTGGGGCGATTTCAGTCAGGTTGAAAATCGCCCAGAAGTCTGTAATAGACTCCCATGTAAAATCTATTTTTTCAAATTTCAGAGCCTTCAATACAATCTCAATGGGTGTCTGTGGGCTTGCACTTCACGCTTTCGTCATACGTTACGTAACCATGAACGTAACTGAGAAAAGAGTGGATTGTTTGAAAGAAGTTCCTTTTTGTCGGCGAACAAATGGAGATAAATTAGCACGAAACAATTAGGACCTCCCAGACCAAATTTAATAATTCAACAGGTTTCTACTAAAGGCGGAAAGTCCTACACCCGAGGATTTTCCAAAAATTGGTACTGAACGAAAAGACATTGCCACTCACTCAACTGGATGACGAGGATACAGGCTAGCTGTCCGCCGCCACAACGATGAGGTTAGTGTTGATAATCACAAGTTTACTGGATGTGGATATGGTGTAATAAAGGCAGTTTATTCAGAGGTAAATATATCTGGAATCGCGTTCACGGACCCGTTCGTCAAACTCTTAGGGAGCTATAAATTAAGCCCCATTACTTACCATATCAGATAAGAGAAATTGCTGCAGCTACATATATTTTACATCCTGGCCCTACATAGTTCACTATTTGCATCACTTACCAAAATATTACATGTGGTCATATATGCTTGGAAAGTGGAGATGCCATAGAACGTCAAAAAAGTAAACATTGCTGGAGACACATTGCCGTTTTGGAGAAGACATCGCGTTTGCTAGCGAAGAGATTTGTTGTGGCAAATGAACTTGGGCTGGGAATTGCCAGGAACCTCACGATAAGATATATGCATCAGCATTGCGAGTCTCATGATTCTATACGTATTGCGATTCGATACTGTGATTTTATTGCGCACCATATGTCTGTTGCAGAGGGATCAGAAAGCCATGAGAACGAGTTTTGATCAGTCATGGAAATAAAAGTGCTGAAAACAAATTTGCTCCCAATGTGAAAAGATTGAGAACAAGCTATGAAGGAACAATAATGGTGTTTTGGTGCAGGTACAGCCAACTAGCGCTAAAATATTGCGATATTGTCAATACAGTATATCGTAAAGTATCACTATGTAACTCGATTTCTTTCACCCCAATCCCTCAAATTAACGGTAAATAACTGAATTGTTTGCCCCACATTTAGCTAAGATGATTAGCTAGCCAGCTAAAATGTTTTATTTAGTTAGCAGTCGCATCTACAATAGTTTACTGTCAATAACATGTCTCCAAAAATGACGTGGTGTCTCCAATTGTGTTGACATTTTACAATTGCAATGCGCATCCATGAGTATCCACTTTCTGTAGCTCAGCTGGTAGAGCATGGTGCTTGTAACGCCAAGGTAGTGGGTTCGATCCCCGGGACCACCCATACACAAAAATGTATGCACGCATGACTGTAAGTCGCTTTGGATAAAAGCGTCTGCTAAATGGCATATTATTATTATTATTATTATTATTATTATTATCTGAAGAGAGCCCCGAAACATTGTGTGCAGACATTTTATGCAATAAATGAAGTAGGTTCAATCTAGTAGTTCTGATCTTCTGATTGGTCCTGATGAGTTGGGCGAGGTCCCCTGCAGGCTACTGTCACTGTTGCATTGGCTCTGAGTCGGGTTCTCTGTCTTCAAATGTTCAGCCTAAGAGAGGGATTTTTGTGTGTGTGTGTGTGTGTGTGTGTTTAACAGTGATGATGTGTGTGTGTGTGTGTGTGTGTGTTTAACAGTGATGATGTGTGTGTGTGTGTGTTTGTGTGTGTGTGTGTCCTCAGAGCAAGAACTCGTGAGTTGGAAGAACTGAGAGGCCTATGGCGTGGGTGTTGTCCTTGGCCACCTGCTGACAAGGCTGACAAGATAGGACCCTTTTGTCCATTGTTATTGGATAGGAACAGAACTTATAACCAGCTCCTGACCTAAATAGATCTTAGCACAACATTTTACTCAACATATCATATTCCATATTCACTATAACAAATATATTTACTACGACATTAGCAAGAACCGCCACATCCTCAGCCGGCTAATCCAGTGTGTGAAGTTTTGCGGAGTGTTTGAGTTAGCTTTGCGAGGCAAAGATGAAACTGAGGGCTCCACCAACCCTGGTAAGCCAACACTTTTGAGATCAGTCAATAAATGCTTCTGGTATTGACTTATATGCTGCCCCTGTCTTCATGTTGTTGCTGGACATATCTTTTTTAAAATGTGTGTAGGTCACCTAAATCATCAGAAAAATTGCCCCTCCTGAGAATTTTTTCAGGAGCCGCCACTGGGTGTAGGGTCTGATATACCACTGCTGTCAGCCAATCAGCATTCAGGGCTCAAACCACCCAGTGTATAATAATATCATACAATGTGCTCAATTATGTAAATATGTTTAGGCTAGGGACAGAACTGCCTTGTAGCCCACTCTCACCTTTTAACCTGAGCAGATCAGCTCTTGAGCCGGAAAACTGGACGTGCTCCGCAATGCCTACACATATATGATGGAGAGAACGTCTGAGCCATCTGACGTGGAAGGATTTATAGGTTTAGGCGAAATTGCTTTCCCAACAGTGAGACTAAATACCTCGGGATGTTTCAGTGTGTATTTGTGTCTATAGTATTTCGCATTGTTTTGGCGCGAACGGTACCAGGGATCATGCCCGATGCACATAAAACGTTCTCACTGTAGCCTTCATTATCTGAAACTAGACTTTTATACAACTGGGTCCAGAACGCTGTCAGTGTGGACACTATGCCCACGAACGTCCTACTACTGCTGCTGCTACTTGCCTCGATGGTTGGCGCATCTGTGAGGTCGGTTGGTCGGAGGGGGCATGCGCTTCAGAACTACAGAAAAATCAGGTAGGCTACATGATTGTTGTGTTTGAAATTGTCATATACTAATGTCAATCACCACAGGCAGCACTTGATGTGTATTGCAAGATGCTCATTGACATGCATAGGATATGCTAATGAATACTGAGAAGCATGGTCTATTTTGAAAGTTGACCTGGCTGCTTCTACCTCTGCTGTGAGTATTATTGGCGGGTGCATTATTGGTGGGTAAGCAGGACAAAAAGCGCGGGAGGACTGTCATCTATTTATGCGCTACCACCAGCGACGCTCAAAATGACAATCACTTTCCCTCCACTGCATCATACCATTTAGATTGGATTTAATAGCCTTCAAAACAGAAATTCCTCTGAAATTGGTTCATGTTCTTCTCTAAAGAATGTGGACACCCCTTCAAATTAGTGGCTTATATAGGGTATATATATATATATAATGAGGTGGAAATGACCTGAATTAGATGATGGCATGATGCATTTAGACTATAGCTGTTTACATCCATTGCTATTTGTAATAAAGCTAGGCATATATCCACATTCTTAGGTATAGGCTATTATTGTATAGGATAATTTCTTATTTTGTAGAATGCTTCACTTTATATATCCCTATTCCCAATTTGTGGTATAGGCCACATTAGGCTAGTGCTGTCAGGAAACCATCAGCATTTTCCATTCTTATTGGTTTCATTATACTTTCTCAGTCAATTTAGCCTACAGGATACATTTGAGTTTTGTTAAAGAAGGAGGATTTTTTCCCTTACTTAATGTCCTACAAGCCACTTATACAATGGAATGTTATGTCTCTGGAGATTATAGTAGACTACTGCAATGATGTGATTGGTCAGGACAAGCACTTGGTATAAGCCATGCTGATGGCTAACATGCTGCGACCAACATCAATTCCTACAGAAGGTCACTGATGTATAGAAAACCTGCTGTCTCTCTATTCCTGGGGCACTGAGACATGATGTTATTTGTTGTGAGGGTTGCAGTGAAGAGGCACTGCAGGGAAAAAGTTAACTACAGTCCTATGTGACTGGACATGGGCCAGCAGTATTCAAAGCACTACATAGGCGACTGCATGGCATACCCGTGCACAGCCACATTGAACTTCAGATGTCGGATGTTATTTTGATCACCCTGTCGCAGGATAACTCCAACCAGTCCAAAAGTCCAGTTTCAGAAAATAAAGGCTTGTTATTCCCTTGTTGACCTGAATGGATAAAGTCATATTTTAAAGGTTTGTGCTGGGAATATTTATGAAAATGTCAGTATTTCACAATTTTGTATGTATTGAGATGTGCCAGCCTGTGTTATTTAGGTGGCTGGGATTGGATTCTGATGCATATTGCATTATAGAGGGTTTTGTTTGGTTGATGCAAGGTGCGTGGTTAGAAAAATCACTTAATCAGATTACGTGACCTACATTTATTGTTATTGTTGTGGCTTTGCTGCCTGGAGGTTATCCGATTGAAAGGCAAAAGAGCAAAATCTCAGTGTAATTAAAAGTGATTTTTATCAATGATGTCACCGTATAGATTTGTTGATTTATAGACTAGTAATTAGCTCCATTTCTGTTGTAGCCCCAGACAAACTCACCTGGTGTACTTGTCTGGGGATACAACAAAAATGTGTGCTGTTGGGGGTACTCGAGGACTGGAGTTGAGAAACACTGATCTGGTATACACTCTTGCGGAATAGCAGTGCCTAACCCTACAGTAGACATACTCAGCTGGGCTAACAGCATTTGTGTATGCTCTTTCAACCCCTTTGTAGATCCTCATCATGTTGTTTGGTCATACCTACATATATAGGATCTTAATTTGAACCAGTCTCCTACAGCAGGAAACAACAGGAAATGTGAATTATTTTCGTAAGAGAAAATAGAGTCTGAAATTTCAAAGTGGAAATTACATACCTTTGAAGCCTTTTTAAACCTCAAATACACTACAAGTTAAAAATGTCCTGCATTGCAGGAAAGTTATCCTGCAACAGGGTGATCAAATTAAGATCCGACAACTGTAGTTCAATGTGGCTGTGCACGGGTATGCCATGCAGTCGCCTATGTAGTGCTTTGAATACTGCTGGCCCATGTCCAGTCACATAGGAAGGACTGTAGTTAATTTTTCCCTGCAGTGCTTCTTCATTGCAACCCTCACAACACATAACGTAATGTCTCAGTGCCCCAGGAATAGAGAGACAGCAGGTTTTCTATACATCAGTGACCTTCTGTAAGAATTGATGTTGGTCGCATCACGTTTAGCCATCAGCATGGCTTTTGCAAAGTGCTTGTCCTGACCAATCACATCACTTCCTGTCCCAGTCCACCTGGCACCTCACACGCAGGACAAACGTACAATCATCATCGTATTGACCCAATGTATTCAAACTTGTGTGAACAGGCACTGTCTGTGTGTCTTGCACTGTATTGCACAAATTACACTGCACAAATGAGGGCCCACAGTCTTTTTGGTTATAAAGATTATACTGTACTATGTTTAAATAGCGATGATCTCCTGTAGTCCTTGCGTTGATCCTTATATATTGCATCAATTCACATTTGATGTGCCAGATGTCTGCTAAGCCACAAATGGATGTTCTGGCCCTACCCTTATGGTGGTGGACCAAGCCCTTAGCACAATGGACTGGCAGGGGAACTCATTGAAAACCATTGCATTACTGACTCAGTCAGCGCCTGCCTAAAACAATCAAATCAACGATACTGTCATGTTATCTAAAATCCCAGAGGCATCTGCTGAGAGAGTTAAGATTAAGTTGCTTCCTGAGGCTTATTGAGAAAGAATTTAGCAGATTTGTGTACACCTTCCACTTTTACTTTCCATTACAATACCTAGAGAGGATCATAGTCCAATATTAATCCTCTCTGACCTTGTGCGAAGAATATGGCATTGATTTGATTGGAACTGTATATGTGGGTGATGATTCCAGTGGTTTTCTGATTTCAACAGCATGATGTTTGAAGCATTATTTGAGATTTGCAGGTTAAAATAGGAAAAGCATTTTCACATCTGTGTCGGCTTGTTTTAAGATTTTTAGGTCAACCACCTTTGAGGAGCTTCACATTTGTCTCTCTCATCTTGCCACCAGAGTTCTTTCTACCAAGGCTTTTAATTTTAAGACCAAGCTTAAGCTGCTTGGTATGTTTATAGTTTTTAGTATTTAGCCATTAAGAGCCCGATTCAGACTTAGGAAATGTACGCCTTTCCTACGCACGACTTTCCTATGCACTTCTCAGTAGTTGGTATTCAGACTTACCTTACGCAGGTATCTAACGGGATTTGCAGGCGTGGTGCCCTTGCACACGCTGAATACATGCTGAATAAATGTTATTAAACCACTGAAAACCCTCCCACTTGCTAGCCAACAGATTGTTTTCATTCAATAGGGTTTTCAGTACATTTAGCTAAAGCCATCCCTTTAAATTTGGTGTACCTTTAATCTTAATTTTCTCGACAGGCTCACTCGAATATATGGAGAGAATGGTTCAGAATATTAGGATCAATGAAAGAAAGCCATTTAAATACACGCATATTCGTCTCCTTTTCAGCACGAGTGAGTTGGTAGATTTAAAAATATTGATGATCTTGTACAGTACCAGTCAAAAGGTGGGACACACCTACTCATTCAAGGGTTTTTCTTTATTTTTACTATTTTCTACATTGTAAAATAATAAGACATCAAAACTATGAAATAACACATATGGAATCATGTAGTAACCAAAAAAGTGTTAAACAAATGAAAATATATTTTAGATTTTAGATTCTTCAAAGTAGCCACTCTTTGCCTTGATGACAGCTTTGCACACTCTTGGCATTCTCTCAAACAGCTTCACCTGGAATGCTTTTCCAACAGTCTTGAAGTAGTTCCCACATATGCTGAGCACTTGTCCTTTAGTAGTGGTTTCTTTGCAGCAATTCAAATAAAATCAATCAAATTGTATTTGTCACATACACGTGTTTAGCAGATGTTATAGCGGGTGTAGCGAAATGCTTGTGCTTCTAGCTCCGACAGTGCAGTAATATTTAACAATTTCAAAACATATACCCAATACACACAAAAAAGTAAGGAATGGGATTAAAAAATATATACATATATGGACAAGCAATGACAGAACGGCATGAACTAAGATACAGAAGAATATTATAGAATAGAATGCAGTATATACATATGAGATGAGCAGTGCAAGATATGTAAACATTATTAGTGTTCCATTTCTTAAAGTGGCCAGTGATTTCAATAGACAGCAGCAGCCTCTAATGTGCTAGTGATGGCTATTTAACAGTCTGATGGCCTTGAGATAGAAGCTGTTTTTCATTCTCTCGGTCCCAGCTTTGATGCACCTGTACTGACCTCGCCTTCTGGATGATAGTGGGGTGAACAGGCAGTGGCTCGGGTGGTTGATGTCCTTGATGATCTTTTTGGCCTTCCTGTGACATCGGGTGCTGTATGTGTCTTGGAGGGCGGATAGTTTGCCCCCGGTAATGCGTTCGTCAGACTGCACCACTCTCTGGAGAGCCCTGCGGTTGTGGGCCGTGCAGTTGCCGTACCAGGCGGTGATACAGCCCAACAGGATGCTCTCAATTGTGCATCTGTAAAAGTTTGTGAGGGTTTTAGGTGATAAGCCAATTTGCTCTGTTGCGCCTTCTTCACCACACTGTCTGCGTGGGTGGACCATTTCAGTTTGTCGGTGATGTGTACTTCAAGGAACTTGAAGCTTTACACCTTCTCCACTGTGGTCCCGTCAATGTGGATAGGGGGGTGCACACTCTGCTGTTTCCTGAAGTCGACGATCATCTCCTTTGTTTTGTTGATGTTGAGTGAGAGGTTATTTTCCTGGCACCACACTCCCAGAGCCCTCACCTCCTCCCTGTAGGCGGTCTCGTCATTGTTGGTAATCAAGCCTACTACTGTTGTGTCGTCTGCAAACTTGATGATTGAGTTGGAGGCGTGCTTGGCCACGCAGTCATGGGTGAACAGGGAGTACAGGAGGGGGCTGAGCATGCACCCTTGTGGGGCCCCAGTGTTGAGGAACTGCGAAGTGGAGATGTTGTTTCCTACCTTCACCACCTGGGGGCGGCCCTTCAGGAAGTCCAGGACCCAGTTGCACAGGGCGGGGCTCAGACCCAAGGCCTCGAGCTTAATGATGAGCTTGGAGGGTACTATGGTGTTGAATACTGAGCTATAGTCAATGAACAGCATTCTTACATAGGTATTCCTCTTGTCCAGATGGGATAGGGCAGTGTGCAGTGTGATGGCAATTGCATCGTCTGTGGATCTATTGGGGCGGTAAGCAAATTGAAGTGGGTCTAGGGTGACAGGTAAGGTAGAGGTGATATGATCCTTGACTAGTCTCTCAAAGCACTTCATGATGACAGAGGTGAGTGCTACAGGGCGATAGTCATTTAGTTCAGTTACCTTTGCTTTCTTGGGTACAGGAACAATGGTGGCCCTCTTGAAGCATGTGGGAACAGCAGACTGGGAAAGGGAGAGATTGAATATGTCCATGAACACCCCATCCAGCTGGTCTGCGCATGCTCTGAGGAAGCGGCTAGGGATGCCGTCTGGGCCGGCTGCCTTTCGGGGGTTAACATGCTTAAATGTCTTAATCACGTCGGCCATGGAGAAGGAGAGGCCACAGTCCTTGGAGTGGGCCTCGTCAGTGGCACTGTGTTATCCTCAAAGCGGGCGAAGAAGGTGTTTAGCTTGTCTGGAAGCGAGACATCGGTGTCGGCGACGTGGCTGGTTTTCTTTTTGTAGTCCGTGATTGTCTGTAGACCCTGCCACATACGTCTCGTGTCTGAGCCATTGAATTGCAACTCCACTTTGTCTCTATACTGATGTTTTGCCAGTTTAATTGCCTTGCGGAGTGAGTAGCTACACTGTTTGTATTCTGCCATATTCCCAGTCACCTTGCCATGGTTGAATGCGGTGGTTCGCGCTTTCAGATTTGCGCGAATGCTGCCGTCTATCCACGGTTTCTGGTTAGGGTAGGTTTTAATAGTCACAGTGGGCACAACATCACCTATACACTTCTTGATAAACTCAGTCACTGTTTCAGTGTATATGTCAAAATTATTTTTCGGAAGCTACCCGGAACTTATCCCAGTCCGCGTGATCAAAACAATCTTGAAGCGTGGATTCCGATTGGTCAGACCAGCGTTGAATAGTTCCTTAGCACGGGTACTTCCTGTTTGAGTTTCTGCCTATAGGAAGAGAGAAGAAAAATGGAGTCGTGGTCAGATTTGCCGAAAGGAGGGCGGGGGAGGGCCTTATAACCATCCTGGATGTTTGAATAGCAATGGTCGAGGATTTTAGCAGCGCGAGTACAACAGTCGATATGTTGATAGAACTTCGGCAGCCTAGTCCTCAAATTTGCTTTGTTAAAATCCCCAGCTACAATAAATGCAGCCTCAGGATATGTGGTTTCCAGTTTGCATAAGGTCCAGTGAAGTTATTTGAGGGCCGTCGTGGTATCGGCTTGAGGGGGTATATACACGGCTGTGACTATAACCGAAGAAAATTCTCTTGGGAGATAATTTGATTGTGAGATATTCTAGGTCGGGTGAACAGAAGGACTCGAGTTCCTCTATGTTACTACAATTACACCACGAGTCGTTAATCATGAAACACACACCTCCGCCCTTCTGCTTCCCAGAGAGATATTTATTCCTGTCTGCGCGATGAACTGAGAACCCATCTGGCTGGACCGATTCCGACAGAATATCCCAAGAGAGCCATGTTTCCGTGAAACAGAGTATGTTACAGGCCTTGATGTCTCTCTGGAAAGAAATCCTTGCCCGTAGGCCCGTAGGAATCGACCATGAAGGCCTGATTCACGCAGTCTCCTCTGAACAGTTGATGTTGAGATGTGTCTGTTACTTGAACTCTGTGAAGCATTTATTTGGGCTGCAATTTCTGAGGCTGGTAACTCTAATGAACTTATACTCTGCAGCAGAGGTAACTCTGGGTCATCCATTCCTGTGGCGGTTTCATCATAGCGCTTGATGGGTTTTGCCTACTGCACTTGAAGAAACTTTAAAAGTTCTTAAAATGTTCCGTATTGACTGACCTTCATGTCTTAAAGTAATGATGGACTGTTGTTTCTCTTTGCTTATTTGAGCTCTTCTTGCCATAATATGGGCTTGGTCTTTTACCAAATAGGGATATCTTCTGTATACCACCTCTACCTTGTCACAACACAACTGATTGGCTCAAACGCATTAAGAAGGAAAGAAATTCCACAAATTAACTTTTAACAAGGCACACCTGTTAATTGAAATGCATTCCAGGTGACTACCTCATGAAGCTGGCTGAGAGAATGCCAAGAGTGTGCAAAGCTGTCATCAAGGCAAACGGTGGCTACTTTGAAGAATCTGAAATATAAAATATGTTTTGATTTGTTTAACACTTTTATGGTTACTACATGATTCCATATGTGTTATTTCATAGTTTTGATGTCTTCACTACTATTCTACAATGTAGAAAATAGTAAAAATTAAGAAAAAATCATTGAATGAGTAGGTGTGTCCAAACCTTTGACTGGTACTGTATATTATTTTGGGCTAGGAACATATTTACGCACTAAATATATTGGTTAATAAAAAATACAGTGGTTTTATTCATCCTGAAAGTTGCCATATTCAATTGTTCAATCCATGAAATATTGGAAGGTGAAAAAAGTCTACAATAGGGGTTGAACAGTAGTCCTATAAACCTACCCTAATAATCTTCACTAATTATGGAACTGTGATGACAACGTTCCAGTTGTCGGGAACCATGCGCCAGTCTCCAAGTTTAAACTGCTACGTATGGTCTGTGTTCCATAATGATTAAATGTGACGATCCCGGCTGTCTGAGTCGGGTTCTGTCTGGTGACTAGTGTTCCTGCTCGTATTCTCCAGTTTCCCGAGGGTTCGGGAACGCTCCGGGGAGCGCTCTGGTTTTCCGCACCTGCATCCCATCAGCAATCTGCACACCTGGTCCTGATCATCACCCTTCTTAGGCTCTGGCCCAACATCCAGTTCCTGCCGGATCGTTAGCCATGAACAGTATGTTTGTCAGCGTATCAGCCTTTGAGTTCTAGCGTTAGTTTTTGTTGTTTTGCACCTTGTTGATTTGCTGTGTACTCACCTCCGTTTTGTTCTGTCTGCAGTCTCTCACCCGGAACCTTCACCCAACCTCTGCCTGATGGTCGGCGGCTGCCGAGCCAGTACCGGACCAACCACTGCACCCTCAACAACCCATCCACGCCACCCGCTCTGTTCCCTGGATTATTCAGCTTCACTCGGACTCTATAAATAAACCCTCACCTTTGTCTCACGTACCGTGTCCTGGTCTGCTTCTGGGTTCTGGCTTAGTTAACCGTGACAGAACGATCCGGCCAGTAATGAACCCAGCGGACCTGGACTCTGTTCGCCATGCTATTACCCAGCAGGAGAAGATGTTGGGCCATCATAGCACGGTACTACAGGAGATCGCGTTGTCAGTTCGGAACCTTTCTACCGGTCTGACGGAGGTCCAGAACCAACGCAAGTGTCCGGTGGAGGATCCACTACCGGTTTCACCCATCTCGCCTGCCGCTTCTGAAGCTGTGTCCATCCGTGAGCCCAAGGTTCCGACGCCGGATAAGTATGAGGGAGAGCTGGGAAGATGCCGTTCCTTCCTTATGCAGTGTGGACTAGTGTTCGATCTACAGCCCTACTCTTATGCCACAGACAAGGCTAGGATAGCCTTTGTGATTGAGTTGCTGCGTGGTCGAGCGCTGGAGTGGGCTTCAGCCGTTTGGGAACGACAGGATCCCTGCATGGCTTCATACCAGGGGTTCACGGCCGAGATGAGGAAGCTCTTCGACCATTCCGTCCGAGGGAGGGACGCAGCTAGGCGCCTGTTTTCGCTTCGCCAAGGAACTCGCAGCGTGGCCGACTTCGTGATCGAGTTCAAGACGTTGGCTGTGGAGAGTGGGTGGAACGAGGAGTCTCTGCAAGCGGCCTTTTACCAGGGTCTGTCGGAGCAGCTCAAGGATGAGTTGATCTCCTATCCGGAGCCTAGTGACCTGGACAGCTTGGTAGCTTTGTCTATTCGGGTGGATAATCGAGTCCGAGAGCGAAGGAGGGAGAAGCAATGGGTCCCGTCCAACCGATCAGCTTCTCAGGATCCAGTCGGGTCGTCCAAACTGCGCGGCTCGCTAAAGTTGGGAGGACTTTTAGCGAGCCAGTTTCGACCTCTCAATACCTCTGTCAGACCCCGTTTCCGGCTACCCTTATGAACAGGAATCAGAGCTTAGCGATTAACGCTTTTATCGATTCAGGTGCCGATGGAAGCTTTCTAGATGCCGAGTTGGTGGAACAGCTGGGGCTTTCCAAGGAGCAATTGCCGGAAGCCATTGAAGCTACCACTCTGAACGGCAGTAGTCTGGCACGTATCACGATGAGGACTGAACCGGTTAAGATGCGGTTGTCGGGGAATCATTCTGAGATGATTTCATTCTTCATTCTGCCGTCTTCCCATGTTCCTCTGGTCCTTGGATACCCCTGGCTGAAGGAACACAATCCCACGTTCGATTGGGTGACGGGCAAGGTAACGAGTTGGAGCCTTGATTGTCATGCTAACTGTCTCAAGACTGCCTGCCCCCATTCGGTTCCCAGTCAGGTGATTGAGGCTAAACCCCCAGATTTGTCCCTGGTTCCCCGAGACATATCACGATTTGGGGGAAGTTTTCAGTAAGCAGAAGGCTCTGTCACTCCCTCCCCACCGACCATATGATTGTGCCATCAACCTGGTCCCTGGAGCTGTCTACCCCAAGGGAAGGTTATACAGTATCTCCCGACCTGAACGTGAGGCGTTGGAGACCTACATCAAGGAGTCCCTAGCTGCTGGTCTCGTTCGTCCCTCGTCATCACCCCTGGGGGCAGGATTCTTCTTTGTGGGTAAGAAGGATGGCTCTCTTCGACCGTGTATTGATTATCGGGGGTTGAATGACATCACGGTCAAGAACAAGTATCCCCTGCCCTTGATGAGTTCTGCCTTCGACTCCTTACAGGGTGCTACGGTGTTCACCAAGCTAGACCTACGCAATGCGTATCACCTGGTCCGGATCAGAGAGGGGGACGAGTGGTTGACGGGTTTCAATACACCGATGGGTCACTTCGAGTATCAGGTGATGCCGTTTGGACTGACCAATGCTCCAGCGGTATTCCAGAGTATGGTGAACGACGTCCTGAGAGATATGATCGGTCTCTTTGTGTTTGTTTACCTGGATGACATTCTGATCTTCTCGAAGGAACCTTCCGACCACGTCCAGCATGTCCGGCAGGTTCTGCAGCGATTGTTGGAGAATCGCCTGTTTGTGAAGGCCGAGAAGTGCGAGTTTCACGCCCACACGACATCCTTTCTCGGGTACATCATCTCCAGGGGAGAGATTAGGATGGACCAGGAGAAGGTTAGAGCGGTTCTGGAATGGGCCCAGCCCGGTACGAGATTGCAGCTCCAGAGATTTTTGGGGTTTGCGAATTTCTACCGCAGATTCATCCGGGATTACAGCCGTGTGGCCGCTCCGTTAACTGCCTTGACTTCCAGCATCAGGACCTTCAAGTGGAATCCGGAGGCGGATCGAGCGTTTCTGGATTTGAAGAGGCGATTCACCAACGCACCGATTCTCTCTCAACCGGACACGGCCCGTCAGTTCGTCGTTGAAGTGGACGCGTCTGATGTGGGAGTTGGCGCCATCCTGTCGCAGCGATGCTCCACGGACAGTAAACTCCATCCCTGCGCCTACTACTCTCGTCGCCTTTCGCCTGCGGAGAGGAATTACGATGTGGGTAACCGGGAGCTTCTCGCGGTGAAACTTGCCTTGGAGGAGTGGCGCCACTGGTTGGAGGGGGCGGAGCAACCGTTTATGGTCTGGACGGACCACAAGAATCTTGCTTACGTGCAATCGGCTAAACGTCTCAACTCCCGTCAGGCCAGGTGGGCGTTGTTTTTCGGACGATTCAAGTTTGCCCTGACGTTCCGACCTGGATCTAAGAACGGCAAGGCGGACGCCTTGTCCCGGATGTTCTCCAAGACGGAGGAGAGTGGGTCCAAGACCGAGACAATCCTCCCCCGGAACTGCGTCGTGGGAGCAGTTATGTGGAAGATTGAGGAGGAGGTGCTGGCGGCCCTTCGGACTCAGCCCGGTCCCGGTAACGGTCCACCCGGTCGGTTGTTTGTGCCTGAGTCGGTTCGTCCTGCTGTCCTCAAATGGTCCCACGCCAGCAAGATGGCTTGTCACCCTGGCGTGGCTCGGACTATGGCGTTTCTTCGCAGACGTTTTTGGTGGCCTGCCATGGCCGAGGATACTCGGGGTTTTGTTGCTGCCTGTCCAGTGTGTGCGCAGAATAAGAGTACCAATCGGCCCAGCTCTGGACTACTTCACCCCCTTCCTATTCCCCGCGACCATGGTCGCATCTGGCCCTGGACTTCGTCACGGGGTTGCCCGCTTCTGAGGGGAACACGGTCGTTCTGACTATCGTGGACAGATTCAGCAAGTTCGCCCACTTTGTGCCAATTGCCAAGCTTCCCTCTGCCTCGGAGACGTCCGAGATCCTGGTTAGGGAGGTTTTCAGGGTCCACGGTTTGCCCAGTGATATCGTTTCCGACCGTGGCCCTCAGTTTACCTCTGCTGTCTGGAAGTCCTTCTGTTTGGCCATTGGAGCTACGGTCAGTCTCACATCTGGTTTTCACCCCCAATCCAATGGTCAGGCGGAGAGAGCCAACCAGAAGATGGAATCAACGCTACGCTGTCTGGTCTCTTCCAACCCCACCTCCTGGGCCTCTCAGTTGCCTTGGGTTGAGTATGCCCACAATACTCTTCCTACATCTGCCACTGGGATGTCTCCCTTCCAGTGCCTGTATGGCTATCAACCTCCCCTGTTTCCTTCTCAGGAGAAGGAGCTCTCAGTGCCTTCTGTGCAGGCCCATATTCGGCGTTGCCACCGGACCTGGCATCGGGCCAGAAAGGCACTCCTTAGAGTTTCGGACCGGTATCAGCTCCAGGCGAATCGTCGCCGGATTCCCGCTCCCACCTATACCATCGGAGATAGGGTTTGGTTGGCCACACGGGATCTTCCGTTACGGACTGAGTCTAGGAAGTTGTTGCCGAAGTTCATTGGTCCGTTTGTGGTGGAGAAGGTGATCAATCCAGTGGCAGTTCGACTCAAACTACCGAGGACGCTCAGAGTCCATCCCACCTTTCATGTCTCCTGCCTCAAGCCTGTCTTCCTCAGTCCTCTGTTGCCTCCTCCGCCTCCTCCTCCTCCTCCTCGGATGATCGGAGGTGGTCCTGCCTACACGGTGCGTCGCATCATGGATTCCAGACGGCGGGGCCGGGGTTTCCAGTATCTCGTGGACTGGGAGGGGTATGGCCCTGAAGAGAGGAGTTGGATTCCGCGGCGACAGGTCCTAGACGCAGACCTCATCAGTGACTTCTACCGCCTCCATCCTGGCGCTCCGGGAAGTCCGCCCGGTGGCGTTCGTCGGAGGGGGGGTACTGTGACGATCCCGGCTGTCTGAGTCGGGTTCTGTCTGGTGACTAGTGTTCCTGCTCGTATTCTCCAGTTTCCCGAGGGTTCGGGAACGCTCCGGGGAGCGCTCTGGTTTTCCGCACCTGCATCCCATCAGCAATCTGCACACCTGGTCCTGATCATCACCCTTCTTAGGCTCTGGCCCAACATCCAGTTCCTGCCGGATCGTTAGCCATGAACAGTATGTTTGTCAGCGTATCAGCCTTTGAGTTCTAGCGTTAGTTTTTGTTGTTTTGCACCTTGTTGATTTGCTGTGTACTCACCTCCGTTTTGTTCTGTCTGCAGTCTCTCACCCGGAACCTTCACCCAACCTCTGCCTGATGGTCGGCGGCTGCCGAGCCAGTACCGGACCAACCACTGCACCCTCAACAACCCATCCACGCCACCCGCTCTGTTCCCTGGATTATTCAGCTTCACTCGGACTCTATAAATAAACCCTCACCTTTGTCTCACGTACCGTGTCCTGGTCTGCTTCTGGGTTCTGGCTTAGTTAACCGTGACATTAAAATAGGCTACATGTCCCAAATTATTGCACAACTTGTAATACGTTATTATACTATTGCTATCGATCCTCAGGAACAACCACACGAACGTGACAGTGGAAAGAAAGGTAAACTAACGATGTAATGGAATAATGCAAAATGTAAGGGAACTAACACTAAAGTGACAGTTATAAATGTATGTGGGTACACTCTTAGAAAAAAGGTGCTATCTAGAACCTAAAAGGGTTCTTCAGCTGTCCCCATAGTAGAACCCTTTGTAAACCCCTTTTTGGTTCCAGGTAGAATTATTTTGGTTCCAGAGGGTTCTACATGAACCCAAAATAGTTCTACCTGGAACAAAAAAAGGTTCTACATGGAACCAACATGGGGTTTCCTATGGGGACAACCGAAGAACCCTTTTGGAACTTTTGGAACTTTTTTCTAAGAGTGTATAACTGACGGTGGCTACTAATAGTGGCTAATATTTAAAACAGTATATATATTATTTTTTTTTAACTGTGAAAAGTATGGCCATATAATTTATAAATCAACTCAGTAGATTTGGCACTATACTGTCATTTGCACATGGCTATACAGAAGCCTATAGCTTGGATCTCCAAATTTCATCCCTACACGTTATAAGGTCAGCATTTTATAAACGTCACTGTGGAAAAGTTGATATGTTGATAGGCTTCAGTTGGCTGCCATACAACCTGGACCTGGGTAGACGTAACATAGTAAACGAAAATCCGGGACACTAAAATTAGTATGATATGTTATGTTTGGTCGGCCTATTGTATGTATTAATTCGTGGATGTCCTGCATTCGTTTTGTATGATATGTTACGAATTACAATTTGTATGATATGTTACGAATTACAATTCGTATGATATGTTACGGAGTGCAATTCGTACAATATATTACGGATTTGCAATACATATGATATGTTACAAATTCCAATTTGTTGTGGTTAACGTTAGCTAGGTAGCTAGGTGGCTAGGTGGCTAACGTTAGCTATGCTAGAGGTTAGGGTTAGGGGTTAAGGTTAAGTTTAGGGTTAGGAGTTAGGATAAAGCGTTAAGGTTAGAGTTAGGGTAAGGGTTAGCTAACATGCTAAATAGTTGCAAAGTAGCTAAAAAGTAGAAAGTCTTGCAAAGTTATCCTTGATGAAATTCGAACACCTATGCTAGACGTTCGCGTTAAATGCCCACCCACCCTTCTTTCATTTTTGCCTTAAGTAACCTTCTTTCTGTCTTATGTAGTCATACCAAACGTAACATATCATACTAATTTAAGTGTCCGGGATTCAGAATGGAGATCAATAAAAGAAAGTAATCAAAACATATGCATATCTCAGTTTCAGAACCCATGAGTAGATTTAAAAACACTGATATTTCACAACATGTAGGTTTAGGGAAGTTTTCATGATCCCTTGGCAATCATGGAAAAATAGGTTGGAGAGCCTTTACGCACGAAAGAAAAGGAAAAAGGTAGTTTGATTCATTCAGAAAATTGCTACATTCAGTTCTTCAAACCATGATAACGTTGGAAGATTAGTGTACATAGAATTATAATAGGGAGAATAGTGTACAATACCCTGGTCTATTGCCCACACTCACCATGGAACTGTGTGATGACACAGTCAAGTATTGCGCCATGCATCAGGTTCAAACTGCTTGGTGTGCGCTCCGCTCCATAATTATTTAATTATTATTATTATTTTTACAACATTAAATATGGTCAACTGTTAGTGATCCTCAGCAACAATCACCGTGACAGCATTTACAGAGGAATCAAATGAAGGTAACAAAACAATGTAATTAAATGGAATGATACGAAATGTAGACTATACCAACTGAAGGGATATTGAAAGTGGCTCATATTTAACATGATAGAAATAGGAAATAGGTATATAATTAAAACATTGGAGAGTGCCCAAAGGTTAAATTTGGCGC
Source organism: Coregonus clupeaformis (assembly GCF_020615455.1). NCBI lineage: Eukaryota > Metazoa > Chordata > Actinopteri > Salmoniformes > Salmonidae > Coregonus > Coregonus clupeaformis. Next base: position 33,222,732 of record NC_059224.1, read on the forward strand.
GATTGTCATTGCGCAATGCTTTGCATCATCATCACATGTTCACATTTACCCATTTGGCTTGCGTCTCCAAGTTTCATCCCTTCAAGTTAAAAGGCCATACAGTTTAAATTCTGCATAATGGCACATTTCATAAACATCACTGTGGGGATGTTGATATGTTAATATGCTTTAGTTTGCTGCAATATGACTGGTTTCACATTTGTCTCCAGCGAGACAAAGGTAAAATGGATCTAAAACAATTTTCTTTTTTATTTACAATCCCCATATCCAAACAGCTTACTCCTTTACTTAGCTCTTATCAATAGCTCTTATTAATTTGTAAATTACAGTGCATCTATCGGGAAAAATAAAGTAGACTTTCCACTTGGAACCAACCTTATTCATTGTTTCCTCGCTTAATGGTGGTGGAATTATGAGGGAATTAAGTCAAAGTCAGAATGCGCCGTATCTGTAGACACACCTCTGCCACACCTCAATTTCTGTGATCTCCACCACGAACGAATAGCTGGCTGAAACATGTGTTACCTCGTGCCTAAATTCAAGGTCAGAATACGAATAGTGAGAAAAGTGCATAAAAAGGGAATTCAGTTCCATTTAAGCACGCATAAATCAAAAGGGCTTAAGTTAGTGTATAATGATATGAAACTATATTGTTGAAGGGACTAGACAAAGAAGTTTGTCTTAAATTGGATATTCATTGCAAATTGGCAGAGAACAATGGCTAGCTAGTATGCTAACTATTCTAGCTAACTAACTGGCTGAATAAGTTGACGACGGACTCGCTCAAGCTGTCGGGACTAACCCAGAACTTTACACAACGTTAGACACGGACACTAATGATCTGCTTGGCGTGTTGACACACTGGTGGTTTGTTGTGGCCGAGTATTGGTGCTAAACCGTGTTGTTGGAGGCTGGCATGCTAATTGGCTGTGGCGTCATAGGATTCGGTGCCCTGGAAGGTTTTCACGGAAGAATACTGTACCAAGTTAGCTAGCTGAATAAACTAAGTTAGTCTATTCCTAGAAAACATTGAACCGCTGTAGTTTACAACAATTATAGTTTCTGAGGTGGAAGTTGGGAGAGTTATATTTGGGTGTTTCAGTGAAACGTAAGTGAGGGAGGCCCCGCTCTCTCGCTTTCCCAGATGTTTAGTTCATTTCATTCCGATCTCCTTTGCATTATTGTAGCTATTTTCTGTAGCCTGTCAACTATGTGTCTGTCTATCCCTGTTCTCTCCTCTCCGCACAGGCTATACAAACACCTCACACCGCGTGGCCGCTGCCACTCTAACCTGGTGGTCCCTGCACGCACGACCCACGTGGAGTTCCAGGTCTCCGGCAGCCTCTAGAACTGCCGTTCTGCGGCCAACAAGGCAGAGTTCATCTCAGCCTATGCTACCCTCCAGTCCCTCGACTTCTTGGCGCTGACGGAAACATGGATTACCACAGAAAACACTGCTACTCCTACTGCTCTCTCCTCGTCTGACCATGTGTTCTCGCATACCCCGAGAGCATCCGGTCAGCGGGGTGGTGGCACAGGAATCCTCATCTCTCCCAAGTGGACATTCTCTCTTTCTCCCCTGACCCATCTGTCTATCTCCTCATTTGAATTCCATGCTGTCACAGTCACTAGCCCATTCAAGCTTAACATCCTTATCATTCATCGCCCTCCAGGTTCCCTTGGAGAGTTCATCAATGAGCTTGACAAGTTCCTTTCCTGAGGATGGCTCACCCCTCACAGTTCTGGGTGACTTTAACCTCCCTACGTCTACCTTTGACTAATTTCTCTCTGCCTCCTTCTTTCCACTCCTCTCCTCTTTTGACCTCACCCTCTCAACGTCCCCCCCTACTCACAAGGCAGGCAATACGCTTGACCTCATCTTTACTAGATGCTGTTCTTCTACTAATCTCACTGCAACTCCCCTCCAAGTCTCCGACCACTACTTTGTATCCTTTTCTCTCTCGCTCTCCTCCAACACTACTCACTCTGCCCCTACTCAGATGGTAATGCGCCGTCGCAACCTTCGCTCTCTCTCTCCCGCTACTCTCTCCTCTTCCATCCTATCATCTCTTCCCTCTGCTCAATCCTTCTCCCTCCAATCTCCTGATTCTGCCTCCTCAACCCTCCTCTCCTCCCTTTCTGCATCCTTTGACTCTCTATGTCCCCTATCCTCCCGGCCGGCTCGGTCCTCCCCTCCTGCTCCGTGGCTTGACGACTCATTGCGAGCTCACAGAACAGGGCTCCAGCAGCCGAGCGGAAATGGAGGAAAACTAGACTCCCTGCGGACCTGGCATCTTTTCACTCCCTCCTCTCTACATTTTCTTCCTCTGTTTCTGCTGCTAAAGCCACTTTCTACCACTCTAAATTCCAAGCATCTGCCTCTAACCCTAGGAAGCTCTTTGCCACCTTCTCCTCCCTGCTGAATCCTCCTCCCCCTCCCCCCTCTCTGTGGATGACTTCGTCAACCATTTTGAAAAGAAGGTTGACGACATCCGATCCTCGTTTGTTACGTCAAATGACACCGCTGGTCCTGCTCACACTGCCCTACCCTATGCTTTGACTTCTTTCTCCCCTCTCTCTCCAGATGAAATCTTGTGACTTGTGACGGCCGGCCGCCCAACAACCTGCCCTCTTGACCCTATCCCCTCCTCTCTTCTCCAGACCATTTCCGGAGAACTTCTCCCTTACCTCACCTCGCTCATCAACTCATCCTTGACCGCTGGCTATGTCCCTTCCGTCTTCAAGAGAGCAAGAGTTGCACCCCTTCTTAAAAAACCTACACTCGATCCCTCCGATGTCAACAACTACAGACCAGTATCCCTTCTTTCTTTTCTCTCCAAAACTCTTGAGCGTCTTTAGCCAACTCTCTTGCTATCTCTCTCAGAATGACCTTCTTGATCCAAACCAGTCAGGTTTCAAGACTGGTCATTCAACTGAGACTGCTCTTCTCTGTGTCACGGAGGCTCTCCGCACTGCTAAAGCTAACTCTATCTCCTCTGCTCTCGTCCTTCTAGACCTATCTGCTGCCTTTGATACTGTGAACCATCAGATTCTCCTCTCCACCCTCTCCGAGTTGGGTATCTCCGGCGCGGCTCACTCTTGGATTGCGTCCTACCTGACAGGTGCTCCTACCAGGTGGCGTGGCGAGAATCTGTCTCCGCACCACGTGCTCTCACCACTGGTGTCCCCCAGGGCTCAGTTCTAGGCCCTCTCCTATTCTCGCTATACACCAAGTCACTTGGCTCTGTCATATCCTCACATGGCCTCTCCTATCATTGCTACGCAGACGATACACAATTAATCTTCTCCTTTCCCCCTTCTGATAACCAGGTGGCGAATCGCATCTCTGCATGTCTGGCAGACATATCAGTGTGGATGACGGATCACCACCTCAAGCTGAACCTTGGCAAGACGGAAGGAGGGGAAGGACTGCCCGTTCCATGATCTCGCCATCACGGTTGACAACTCTGTTGTGTCCTCCTCCCAGAGTGCAAAGAGCCTTGGCGTGACCCTGGACAACACCCTGTCGTTCTCCGCTAACATCAAGGCGGTGACCCGATCCTGTAGGTTCATGCTCTACAACATTCGCAGAGTACGACCCTGCCTTACACAGGAAGCGGCACAGGTCCTAATCCAGGCACTTTCCAGTCATCTCCCGTCTGGATTACTGCAACTCGCTGTTGACTGGGCTCCCTGCCTGTGCCATTAAACCCCTACAACTCATCCAGAACGCCGCAGCCCGTCTGGTGTTCAACCTTCCCAAGTTCTCTCACGTCACCCCGCTCCTCTGCACACTCCACTGGCTTCCAGTTGAAGCTCGCACATGCTACAAGACCATGGTGCTTGCCTACGGAGCTGTGAGGGGACAGCACCTCCGTACCTTCAGGCTCTGATCAGTCCCTAAACCCAAACGAGGGCATTGCGTTCATCCACCTCTGGCCTGCTGGCTCCCCTACCTCTGCGGAAGCACAGTTCCCGCGCAGCCCAGTCAAAACTGTTCACTGCTCTGGCACCCCAATGGTGGAACAAGCTCCCTCACGACGCCAGGACAGCGGTGTCACTCACCACCTTCTGGAGACACTTGAAACCTCACCTCTTTAAGGAATACCTGGGATAGGACAAATATTGTAAAGTGGTTGTCCCACTGGCTATCATGAGGTGAATGCACCAATTTGTAAGCCACTCTGGATAAGAGCGTCTGCTAAATGACGAAAATGTACAAATGTAAATGTGAATCATAAACGGACCAAAACAGTCAAGCTCTTACCTGACTGATTCTAAAGCAATTCTAAAAATCTTCTGTAAACTGAATTTGCTTACTGTCTTTCTGAAAACAATTATAGAATAAAAAACATGTTATGAAATGTATATGTCATAAGAGAATCGTATCATAATTCCCAGATTAAGATTATTTATAGAGAAAAAGATTACATCAGTGAAAAAGAGATGACAGAATACCCTTTTCCCTTTGAATCCCTTAGGTCAATGCTAAAGTAGTGACTCCTCTAATAGCCTGGTGAATATTCTCCTAAAGAGCTTTTAACCTGCACACTCAAATGTAATGGTGCTGAGTATTCCTAGCAACTGCCTGGACAAAACAAACACTGAGATAGATTTTAAGGTTGTTTTCCAAAAAGCACCCTATTCCCTATATAGTGCACTACTCTTGACCAGGGCCCTATCCTACTGTACTTCCTACTTTCAAGCAATGCTTTAAGCAATGCTCTGGTCAGCAATACTACCAACAAGTGGATGAATGCTGTTGCAAATTGATGGTAGTGTTATTTTTGAAGATGTCTCAATGCACAGGGGACTTGGGAACAACTCTTCTGATGGGCTGTTTGAATGGACTGTCATGTTGATACAGTCTCCTTTAATTCCTGTTTTTCTTGTTTTTCTTATAGATTCAAAAGAGAAGTACCATTGACAGTAGAAAGACATCAAAAGGTTGGCAGGTAAGAATCCTTAATTTAAATACAGTCTCACAGACACAGAGTTTAGTCCAGAGGATCTGACTAAGGGGAACAAAGCAACTATCACCACTGGATTATTTACTTGGTTATTTATACTGAACAAAAATATAAACGCAACATGCAACAATTTCAAAGATTTTACTGAGTTAAAGTTCATATGAGGAAATCAGTCAATTTAAATAAATTCATTAGGCCCTAATCTATGGATTTCACATGACTGGGAATACAGATATGCATCAGTTGGTCACAGATATCTTAAAATAAATGGGCCTCACAATGGGCCTCAGGTACTCGTCAAGAAACTTTTTTTGCTGACGTTTACTGACACCGGTCATATTTAGCGGGTGTTGCCCATTTGTAAATTCATCATTTATTCTGCGATCTGGCACACTCAGACCAAAGTGCTCTGAAATCGGAGTAGATACCCAGAGTAAATTTACCAACGTAAGAAATATGCTAACTGGATAACGGTTGTTCAAGTTCAGCATAGCTAGCTAGCCAGCAAAGCAATTCACATTTCTTGCTAGCTAGCCAAATGACACCTGCATCTCTAGCTGTAGCCACCGAAAAGCGATATGAGAGGAAAAAGTTGGTCACTCACCCACTCCTCCAATGACATGATATCCTCCCTGGATAACAGTGGTTCAAGTTCGTAAACTTGAACGACTGTTATCCAGTTAGCTAACGTTAGGCTCCAGTGTTTAGCTTACTAAATAAGTAGCTACATAAATAGATACGCTAGCCTATTAGCCTCGTTATGACTGACTTGTGATCATTGCCTTTGCTAGTTTGATTGTATTGGCATTCCCAGCCCAGTTACATTAGTCAGTTTTTGTCCAAAATATTGAGTCATTGAAACTGAAACAGTGCATCCCGAATGGGTGAAGGCAGCAAACAATGTACATTTACATTTACATTTTAGTACTAGGCCAGCTGTGATTTACAATCTGATAGTAATATTTTTTGGACTACCAAGAAATGTATTGGTGAATTATATTAACCATGCATTGAACTGCATCCATCTATTCTGCCAACAATACCTTACTGTACGTCATGGAATTTGGAGTCAAATGTAACCTATTTTTAAAAACCTCTTATGCAGTTGATTTTGTAGCATAAACTAGGAATTTGATATTTTTTACTGACATTATGATTGTCTGTTTGTTTCATTTCTGCAAAGTAGTTAAAACGCTGTCAGTTCCACTTGAAATTATACTCAGAGTATAAAACTGTCGGCTTTGAAGCATTTTACCAAGCCCCTGTACAATCTAGCCTTATCCTTATCCTTAGCACTGGCAGGGTTAGGGTAAGTTCATATGCCCTGTGACGCATAGTTCCAACTTGATATGAAAAAGACTACCATACATAATTAATCCTCATGAATGTGAGCAGAATTCTATGGACATTCTGATAAGCTTATATCTGGTAAGCCCCTTTGCCTTTTGATTATTATTATTATTATTATTATTATTATTATTGTTGTTGTTATAGGACAAATACATGTTGTATGTAGGGTCACATTCGATAGGATGGGTGGTCTCCATATAGCCTGAGTGCTAGTCTGTTTGTGCTATCATGACAACTCCTTGTCACTCATTGTCATACCAAACATGTTTGGTTTGACAATGACAGCAGTGGAGTTGGCAAGAGCACAAACAGATCTAGGACAGGCTAGTCTTGACAGTATGCTAAAGGTTCAGAGACAATGACAAGAAGTGTAATTTGAAACAGTTTGTTTCATTAGTCATGTTTTTATCCCCTCTTCACAGCCCTATACTGAGAAGAATTCCAGATATCACCAAAAACACCATGAGTAATTCAGAACAGTTCTTAAGCATAAATGATCACGACTTCACAATGAGGCCTGGCTTTGGAGGTGAGGTTTTTTAACAGTGCTTTATTGTGTGCCGTACAAATCTATCATTATCATCATCATCATCATCATCATCATCAACAACATCCTACTGTACAGTTCACCGATATTTTCTGACACATACTTTCAATTCTTACTTAATCATGATTTATCGTAAAGGCATTGTTAAATTATGCATTGATGTCGATGACATATTTTCTGAAAAGTTATAGCTGTTTTACTCAAGTGAAGATATGGCCCTTTATCAGTTCTCATAAACGGATATTGGAAGTGGATGTACACGATGTCTCGTGCTTCAGTGTGCCTTGAATTGATGACATAACCAACTGGGATTATGTCTGCTGTGGGACATTGTGATTAATTACACAGTAGCAGCACCAGTCTGGAGCTCAGGGTTTCAATAACCCTTCTGTGACTTCCCTAATCTGAAGACTTCTTGGGACCCAAATACAGCTACTGCTTACTGATGGATCAATCCCAAAACACCAGTAAAATGAGATGAATTGGGTTGCAATTTAAGTCCCAAAATGATTACGATTCCAGAAGAATCTATACAGACAGTGAATCGTAACAGACGTAAACATACAAAATGCAGAGTAATAATTCCGCTGTGGCATTTAAAGCCAATGAATAGTTGATGTGTGATTGTTCCATATGATATTAAGTATTTTACAGCATTCTGACTCAACCATGTATTAACAATATAGATGCAATACAGTTGAAGTCGGAAGTTTACATACACCTTAGCCAAATACATTTAAACTCAGTTTTTCACAATTCCTGACATTTAATCCTAGTAAAAACTCCCTGTCTTAGGTCAGTTAGGATCACCACTTTATTTTAAGAATGTGAAATGCCAGAATAATAGTAGAGAGAATGATTTATTTCAGCTTTTATTTCTTTCATCACATTCCCAGTGGGTCAGAAGTTTACATACACTCAATTAGTATTTGGTAGCATTGTCTTTAAATTGTTTAACTTGGGTCAAACATTTCGGGTAGCCTTCCACAATAAGTTGGGTGAATTTTGGCCCATTCCTCCTGACAGAGCTGGTGTAACTGAGTCAGGTTTGTAGGCCTCCTTGCTCGCACACGCTTTTTCAGTTCTGCCCACAAAGTTTCTATAGGATTGAGGTCAGGGCTTTGTGATGGCCACTCCAATACCTTGACTTTGTTGTCCGTAAGCCATTTTGCCACAACTTTGGAAGTATGCTTGGGGTCATTGTCCATTTGGAAGACCCATTTGAGACCAAGCTTCAACTTCCTGACTGATGTCTTGAGATGTTGCTTCAACATATCCACATAATTTTCCTTCCTCATGATGCCATCTATTTTGTGAAGTGCACCAGTCCCTCCTGCAGCAAAGCACCCCCACAGCATGATGCTGCCACCCCTGTGCTTCACTGTTGGGATGGTGTTCTTCGGCTTGCAAGCCACCCCCTTTTTCCTCCAAACATAACGATGGTCATTATGGCCAAACAGTTCTATTTTTGTTTCATCAGACCAAAAAGTACGATATTTGTCCCCATGTGCAGTTGCAAACCGTAGTCTGGCTTTTTTGTGGTCCTCTGTAGCTCAATTGGTAGAGCATGGCGCTTTTGTAATGCAAGGGTAATGGGTTCGATCCCCGGGACCACCCATACGTAAAAATGTATGCACGCATGACTGTAAGTCGCTTTGGATAAAAGTGTCTGCTAAATGGCATATTATTTATTTATTATTTTATGGCGGTTTTGGAGCAGTGGCTTCTTCCTTGCTGAGCGGCCTTTCAGGTTATGTCGATATAGGACTTGTTTTACTGTGGATATAGATACTTTTGTATCTGTTTCCTCCAGCATCTTCACAGGGTCCTTTGCTGTTGTTCTGGGATTGATATGCACTTTTCGCACCAAAGTACGTTCATCTCTAGGAGACAGAACAGTCTCCTTCCTGAGCGGTATGACGGCTGCGTGGTCCCATGGTGTTTATACTTGCGTACTATTGTTTGCACAGATGAACGTGGTACCTTCAGGCGTTTGGAAATTGCTCCCAAGGATGAACCAGACTTGTGGAGGTCTACCATTTTTTTTTCTGAGGTCTTGGCTGATTTCTTTTGATTTTCCCATGATGTCAAGGAAAGAGGCAATGAGTTTGAAGGTAGGCCTTGAAATACATCCACAGGTACACCTCCAATTGACTCAAATTATGTCAATTAGCAATTATCAGAAGCTTCTAAAGCCATGACATAATTTTCTGGAATTTTCCAAGCTGTTTAAAGGCACAGTCAACTTAGTGTATTTAAACTTCTGACCCACTGGAATTGTGATACAGTGAATTATAAGTGAAATAATCTGTCTGTAAACAATTGTTGGAAAAATGACTTGTGTCATACACAAAGTAGATTTGCCAAAACTATAGTTTGTTAACAAGACATTTGTGGAGTGGTTGAAAAACAAGTTTTAATGATTCCAATCTAAGTACATGTAAACTTCCGACTTCAACTGTATATACTGTTTGTAGAGATATGAATAATACGTTGTATTGCTAGCTCATCGGATACACAAACAAAATTAGTGGTCCCTTTTGGATACGCTTAAGGGAAATGAAGACAGTTGCTTCTTTCAGCTGTCTGCAATATGACATTTCAACCCAGGGCAGCAGATTATAAAATGCACACACTAAATATTCTGAAGAGCATTCCGCTATTTTTTTATTTTATTTTTGGAACACTGTAGCCTAATTGTGTTTTTTGCAGGGCTCTGGATGAAAGGGACTAGAGGAGAAAAAGCTAATTGTTTTTAATAGAATTGTCTAGAGAAAAATTACCCTTAAATACAGCTTCATAGTCCAGACAGTTTAGTATTACACCAATTTGGAGGTATAATCTTAGATAGCCATTGACCTTTTGTTTTTGTCTGTATTTAATTAAGTACTGTCAAGATTACCCCTACTCCAATAATTAACTATATAAGTTATTTAAGGAAACAAGCTACATAAGAGTTATCATATCTGATTGGTTTTGTTTTAGTGCTGTCAAACAATATATATTTCTTATCAAGTTTGTCGCAGGATTTGCTGTGATTAATCGCGACTTCTGTGATTAATTGTGATTTCAGAATTTGCTCAAATTGAACTGTAATTTAGGATTTTTTATAAACGAAAAACATAATAAGAATATTGACGTCTTGATTTTTTCCAAAGTAACGGTAAGCAAAATCCGGTTTCTTTAACCTCAATCTCAACTTGTTTTGACATCGCGTTGTTGTTTTTAGCTGTATAGATTTATGCATTTTGGATGGTTTCAGTTTATTTTGAACACTGTTTTTTAAATGAGTGCACTAATATAATTTTTTTTTTACCTTGAGTTAACTGATTAACTGTGACCTCCCTATGGAATTTGTTTACTTATGTATTATATGTTTTCCTTTGAATTAAGTTAAGATTTGAGTTGTGTATCTTTGCAGGACCTGCTGTTCCAGTTGGAGTTGATGTTCAGGTAGAAAGTCTGGACACGATCTCAGAAGTTGACATGGTAAGTCTTTCAATACTTTCTGTGAGCTGTGATCTAAACCAAAATAAAGCATCCCATGATTATATGATTTGGAAAGAAGATGGCAAGACATGAATATGTGATGGCTCTGTTGAAATACTAGCATTGCCATGCTTTGTGTTTCAGGACTTCACCATGACCATGTATATTAGGCACTACTGGAAAGACGAGCGCCTCTCTTTCCACAGCACAACCAATAAGAGCATGACCTATGACGGGCGCCTGGTCAAGAAGATCTGGGTGCCAGACATGTTCTTTGTCCACTCCAAGAAGTCTTTCACACACGACACCACCAAAGATAATGTCATGCTGAGAGTCTACCCTGATGGCAAGGTGCTCTACAGCCAAAGGTAATTCACCTGGTCAGAGTCGAACATTAGTTTTGTTCTTTGCTCCATGGTTGACCACTGGCGCTCAGTTTAAAGCATACTGGTGTAATGGAAGAGGTTTAGTGAAACACACTTCCGTGATGATGAGTAACCTTGCCTGAGACTGGAAGACTCACTTGCCTTAATAATAATGGATTGGATTTATATAGCACCTTTCTACCTACAGAGGTACTCAAAGCGCTTTAGATAGTAAGAGAGAAATTCACCTCATCTAGCCTTTTGGGGGCCCTAAGCAAGATTTGGTTGGGGGACCCCCCACCTACATTTTACCCCCCTTGGCATTTTTCCTATTTTGTTGCCTTACAACCTGGAATTAAAATTGATTTTTTGGGGGTTTGAATCATTTAATTTACACAACATGCCTACCACTTTGAAGATGCAAAATACTTTTTCTTGTGAAACAAACAAGAAATAAGACAAAAAAACAGAAAGCTTGAGCGTGCCTAACTATTCACCCACCCCAAAGTCAATACTTTGTAAAGCCACCTTTTGCAGCAATTACAGCTGCAAGTCTCTTGGGGTATGTATCTATAAGCTTGGCACATCTAGCCACTGGGATCTTTGCCCATTCTTCAAGGCAAAACTGCTCCAGCTCCTTCAAGTTGGATGGGTTCCGCTGGTGTACATTCAATCTTTAAGTCATACCACAGATTCTCAATTGGAAGACTGAAACAGGTTTCCCTCAAGAATATGGAGTTTTGCAGCTCCTTCAGGGTTATCTTTGGTCTCTTTGTTGCCTCTCTGATTAATGCCCTCCTTGCCTGGACTTTGAGTTTTGGTGGGCGGCCCTCTCTTGGCAGGTTTGTTGTGGTGCCATATTCTTTCAATTTTTTTATAATGGATTTAAAGGTACTCCGTGGGATGTTCAAAGTTTCAGATTTGTTTTTATAACCCAACCCTGATCTGTACTTCTCCACAACTTTGTCCCTGACCTGTTTGGAGAGCTCCTTGGTCTTCATGGTGCCGCTTGCTTGGTGGTGCCCCTTGCTTAGTGGTGTTGCAGATCCTGCGGCCTTTCAGAACAGGTGTATATATACCGAGATCATGTGACAGATCATGTGACACAGAACGCACACAGGTGGACTTTATTTAACTAATTATGTGACTTCTGAAGGTAATTGGTTGCAACAGATCTTATTTAGGGGCTTCATAGCAAAGGGGGTAAATACATACGCACGCACCACTTTTCTGTTATTTATTTTTTAGAATTTTTGGAAACAAGTTAATTTTTTCATTTCACTTCATCAATTTGGACTATTTTGTGTATGTTCATTACATGAAATCCAAATAAAAATCCATTTAAATTACAGGTTGTAATGCAACAAAATAGGAAAAATGGCAAGGGGGATGAATACTTTTGCAAGGCACTGTACAGGAGCAATTAGGGTTAAGTGTCTCAATCAAGGGCACATAGACAGGTTATTCACCTAGTGGGCCCAGGGATTCAAAGCAGCAACATTTCAGTTACTGGCCTTAACCGCTAGGCTACCTGCCGCACATAGGGCTCTGGTCAAATGTAGTGCACTTAATAGTTTGCCACCTCGCAGAAAAACATTTTAGTGGGCCCCCTCTTGACAGTGAAGATAAATACTTAAAATTTAAAGTTAATTTCCTGCAATTCTATACATTTTGCCATTGGGCATAGAGAGAATTCTACAGTTTTATTGCTAATTTCCTGCAATTTTCCTGCAATTTCCTGTAATGACTAATGCCATGTTAATATGATCTGAGTGAGTATGACTAACCAAATCAATGGGGGCTCCCTGGAGGTCAGGGCCCCTGGGCATGTGCCCTGCGTGCCCGGTTGGTATTCAGTCATGATTAAGATAGCTGGCTAGACTAAATACTGATCTAACAATTGTTAGATGACATGGCTAATTGAGTGAATGTCAGTGACAGACATAATAAGAGAAAAACTAATTATGCACACATTTTGAAATTGCACCTGGTGTATTCTACTATTCTTACTCCCAATAGTAAGTTGAGACCCCACTGAGTTCATAAAAAAATAAAATGTTTTTGGTCAGGGCCCCCTAGTGGCCTGGGGGCCCTAAGTGACCATTTATGTCGTTTGTGCCTGGAATCGGCCCAGACCTCATCCAACACCAAGGCTTTAGCTCAGCAGATACCTTTGTGAACTGTAGTGAGTACAGTAGCTAGTTACATAAAATAATTCCAGAAAAAGCCTACAAATGATGGGTGAAATCTACTTTGCTAGGTCTGATGACTATTTGGAATGGAATCAACAGTGTGTGGTGTTGTAAGCGCTAGTCTTTGCCAACTGGCAGTTTACCCTCAAAGTGATTTCATTAAGCAAATCACATAGCTGCCGGCTGAGGCAGGCTAAATTCAAACCTTCCATTCTTTTTTTTTACCCATGAGCAATTTGCAAATGAAAAAGTGCTGTCATGCTGTTATTGTTGGATCAGGGTCCTGGCCAAGTGTGTCTATATATTTATCTTGACCAAATAGAGGTGCACCTTGTATCATGACAACATAATTGAATGGATGTGGTGAGAAACTGTTTGTCAGTAAAGTATAGTCAAGCTGCTGGCAGAAAGTGAGTTTGTAATTTTGGTGAGTAATCAGAATGCTGGAACCAAGTGAGACACTGAATTTGTAATCCACAGTTCGTCCATTTGAGAGTTTTGTCAGCAAGTCAGTATCAAGATGTCTATTTCAGTAGCGCCCTCTGCTGGCAATCAGAACACACTGCCTACAGTCTTCTTGACACCTGTGGATACGAAAAGTCATTACCACTTCCATCACTGGTGGTGTCAGCGATCATGCTCCCAAGACTCTGGTTTTGGGTCTGTGAAGTCTGCCCTGGTAGACACGCAGGCCGTCTGTAATCCCAATCTTGCGGTGGATTATAGGATTTCTCTGTCATTACGGATGTATAGGACGTGGAGGGACAGGGTGGTGTGTGTTCTACTTTAGATACCATGCAGGCTCATCAGTAGGGTTAATCTCTCCGGGGGTTGGACTAGAGATTTGACAGATTGGGAGGGGGATTAACTACCTGTGTACTATACGTGGACCTCCCTCCCAGAGGATCCTGTGTAGCGGTGGGTCTCTTCTATACTGAGCTGGATTATCTCTTCTATTTTCATGTATTCATCCCTGCCCTGGGGGCTCCAAATCTCCTCAAACAACTGACTCTGTGTATACTGTATGTGTCTGAAATATGATATACAACAACACATTCACCCATACCCCCCAGCCGTAACCTATTTCTCATTGCATTATTGTATTATACTACACGGCTCAGTGTATTTCTTGACCTATAGGACAGTCCCTCCAGGATTCTGCGATCTTATCATTATAAAACATTTTTTTGCAACAATTCCGCATATTATGTGAGGGCTTGCTAATTTGACCAATCACTGCACTATTTCCGCATAAAACAGTCAAATCATCGCAATATAATCGCATAAAACTAAACCATCACTGCAGTACAAAAAGAGGGCTCACAATTTCAACCAATCACCACACATTTACCCCATAATATGGTTCAATCAAGCCACACGTCAACAAACTTTTTCCCTTGTGTCACGCCCTGGCTCTGGGGACTCTTAAATGTTGAGCCAGGGTGTGGAGTTTCTATGTTGTATTTTCTATGTTGTGTTTTCTAGATCGTGTGGATCTATGTTGGCCAGGGTGGTTCCCAATCAGAGGCAGCTGTAACTCGTTGTCTCTGATTGGGGACCATACTTAGGCAGCCTGTTTGGCACTAGTCGGTGTGGGATCTTGTTCCGTAAAGGTTTGTTTTGTGTAACCTAGGACTTCACGTATCGTTTGTTTGTTGTTTTGTCGTGAGTTAAGTACTAAATAAAATGTACGCTTATCACGCTGCGCCTTGGTTCCAAAAATCTTTAAACGATCGTGACAGAAGATCCCACCAAAAGAGGACCAAGCAGCGTGTCCAGGAACAGACAGCCTGGACCTGGGAGGAGATCCTGGACGGGAAGGGATCCTGGACTTGGGAGGAGATTCAGGCCGGAATGGATCGTCGTCCTTGGGAGGAGACTGTGGTGGCGCGCTATAGAGAGGAGCAGCGGCAACGCAGAGGGTACCGGCCGAGGAGGAAGCCCGAGAGACAGCCCCAAGATAATTTTTTGGGGGGGCTAAAAGGGTGGTTGGTGGAGCCTAGGGTTAGAGCAGAGCCAACTCCCCGTACTCAGGCTAGGAAGCGTGTGACTGGGCAGGCTCCGTGTTATGCGGAGCCACGTACTGTGCCGCGAGTGTTCCGGCACAGCCCTGTACGTCCTGTGCTAGCACCACGCACGTGTCGTGCAAAGATGGGCATTCAGCCAGGACGGGGTGTGCCGGCTCAATGCTCGTGGTCTCCAGTACGCCTCCTCGGTCCCGTATATCCTGCGCCAGTGCCACGTGCTGTAGCGCCAGTACGAGTGCACAGCCCCGTACGTCCTGTGCTGATGCCTCACACGTATTGTGTGGAAGTAGGCATTCAGCCAGGACGGGTTGTGTCAGCTCTCCGCTCCAGACCTCCAGTCCGCCTTCACAGTCCGGCACGGCCCGTTCCGGCCTCCCCGCACCAAGCCAGTGGTGCGTGTTCCCAGTCCAGCCCGGCCTGTTCCTGCTCCCCGCAACAAGCCAGTGGTGCGTGTTCCCAGTCCGGTCCGGCCTGTTCTTGTCCCTCGCGCCAAGCCAGTGGTGCGCGTCGCCAGCCCGGTCCGGCCTGTTCCTGCACCTCGCACCAAGCCAGTGGTGTGCGTCGCCAGCCCGGTCCGGCCCGTTCCTGCTCCCCGCACCAAGCCAGTGGTGCGCGTCGTCAGCCCGGTCCGGCCCGTTCCTACTCCCCGCACCAAGCCAGTGGTGCGCGTCGTCAGCCCGGTGCGGCCCGTTCCTGCTCCCCGCACCAAGCTAGTGGTGCGCGTCGTCAGCCCGGTCCGGCCCGTTCCTGCTCCCCGCACCAAGCCAGTGGTGCGCGTCGTCAGCCCGGTCCGGCCCGTTCCTGCTCCCCGCACCAAGCCAGTGGTGCGCGTCGTCAGCCCGGTCCGGCCCGTTCCTGCTCCCCGCACCAAGCCAGTGGTGCGTGTGTCCAGTCCGGCACGGCCCGTGCCTGTTCCACCGGTGCCTGGTCCGGCACCGGTCAGCTGCTCCACTCCGGAGCCAGAGCAATCCGCTCCACCAGGGTCCAGTCCAACTCCAGTCAGCGGATCCACTCCGGAGCCAGAGCAATCCGCTCCACCGGTGCCCAGTCCAGCTCCAGTCCAGAGCCTGTACAGATCGATCCACCGTCGTCGGGTCCAGCTCCAGTCAGCGGTGCCAGACCAGACCAGGGGCGCAACGGGGAGGTGGAGAGAAAGTGGTGGTCACGCCCGGAGTCGGATCCGCCTCCGAGGCGGAATGCCCACCCGGCCCCTACCCTGTTGTGTTTGTGTGGCGCGGTCGCAGTCCGCGCCTTTGGGGTGGGGTACTGTCACGCCCTGGCTCTGGGGACTCTTAAATGTTGAGCCAGGGTGTGGAGTTTCTATGTTGTGTTTTCTAGATCGTGTGGATCTATGTTGGCCAGGGTGGTTCCCAATCAGAGGCAGCTGTAACTCGTTGTCTCTGATTGGGGACCATACTTAGGCAGCCTGTTTGGCACTAGTCGGTGTGGGATCTTGTTCCGTAAAGGTTTGTTTTGTGTAACCTAGGACTTCACGTATCGTTGTTTTGTCGTGAGTTAAGTACTAAATAAAATGTACGCTTATCACGCTGCGCCTTGGTTCCACAAATCTTTAAACGATCGTGACACCTTGTCAGCGCATTCATGACAAATTGGACAAAATCATTGCATTTTGCCATGCAAAATGTCAGAACTGCCGCAGCAAAATCAAGCACAAATAAACCCTGTGAAAACCTGGAGAACTACTCATTTTAGCCTGAGTGCCAGTGTGTTTGTGCTACAATGTCAACTCCTTGTCACTCATTGTCATGCCAAACATTGGCTTGACAATGACAGCAATGACGCTGGCAAAAGCACAAACAGATCTGGGACCAGGCAATACTGAGATGTCTGTGTTGTGTTCTCATGCAGGGTGACAGTGACATCAATGTGCAGCATGGACCTGAGTCGCTTCCCTCTGGACACACAGACCTGCTCCCTGGAGATTGAGAGCTGTGAGTCTGCTCAGATTATGTCACTTCCCTTTTGACTCCCTCTCTGCTGTCATATTCAAATCATAATATAATGTACCTGTTCATAGACTCTGTTTCAAGTGGTGAACACTGAACAGCATGCCCCTTTCTTTTCAGATGCGTACACGGATGACGACCTGATGCTCTACTGGAAGAAAGGGAACAATTCCCTGAGCACTGACGAAAATATCTCCCTCTCCCAGTTCCTCATCCAGGAGTTCCAAACCACCACAAAACTAGCCTTCTACAGCAGCACAGGTACAGCACTGAAGGATGACACAACACATGCTGTTCACTGTGATTTATCAAGGTTGGGTTTCTGTTATGCTAATGAAATGCATGCACTGCAATGGATATAACATATGTCATAATCTTATCCTCTTCCCTCCAGGCTGGTACAACCGTCTGTACATCACCTTCACCCTGCGACGCCACATCTTCTTCTTCCTGCTCCAGACCTACTTCCCTGCCACTCTGATGGTCATGTTGTCCTGGGTTTCCTTCTGGATCGACCGCCGGGCCGTACCGGCCAGGGTTCCTCTGGGTGAGTTAGCCCCTAGTAGTCCAAGATTTTAGTCAACGCTTGTTCGAAGCTTATTATGATTCTGTCTTCTACTGTATTCATGTTTCATTATTACAAAGCCTAAACACCGCTGATATTCTGCCTTCAGTAGCCTATCCTGCTGTGTCCCTAAGTTTTAATCTTTCTGATCAGACATTGTGTGTTGAACTGTGCTCCAGGTATCACCACAGTGCTCACCATGTCCACCATCATCACTGGAGTCAACGCCTCCATGCCCAGGGTTTCCTACATCAAAGCTGTGGATATTTACCTCTGGGTCAGTTTTGTGTTTGTTTTCCTATCGGTGATAGAGTACGCTGCAGTGAACTACTTGTCTACGGTGCAAGAACGGAAGGAAAAAAAGCTAAGAGAAAGGGTAAGTGCCATTATAATAATCCATGGATCCAAAGTGTCAGTTTCTCAGCCTGTAAAATATGCTCTGGGAAGAGTTTACCATTCAAAATTCCTCTGGAAAAAGTGTAGGCTAGATCTATACATTATGTGCTTGTCAGATGGAAAATGTGGGTACTGTAGCTCTGTATCTAACCCAATCTCTGTGTCTGTCTACAGCTGCCCTGCACCTGTGGTATGACCCACCCGGGCATGATGGGTAGCTACAGCGAGGAGGACGTCAACAACACGGGGAACTACGGCTGTATGCTTGAGGAGAACGGCGCCATGAAGCAGCAGAGGATGATGGTCCATCTGGACATTGAGGAGAACGACCAAATCACAGGACACGTGGGCTCCAGTGCCTACAGCAGCATGTGGGTCGACACCCACGCCATAGACAAGTACTCCCGGGTCATCTTTCCTGGGTCTTATACTCTGTTTAATATAATCTACTGGTCCTGCTACCTCTAAAGATGCACAGAATGGAATGGAGGTAGTTTTCCAGATATAGAACTTTCAAAATACAGAATGGGTCACAGTATGTTGCAAAATGCATCATACTGTGACACTTTCTGTATTTTGAAAGTTCTATATCTTGAAAATGTGATTGCTGACATGCAAAACATTTTGGGACTGTATCAACAGTGGACTAATACAAATACCAAAATATAGTTTGAGTGGTATTTTCCTTTAAGTTAGGAAACAAAGCTATACCAAATAATTTCTGTAACAATAAGTACATTATTGTGCAGTTTAAATGAGAGTAGCATCCAGAATTGCATGTCTTGGCAACTTTGTAAAATGTAATGCAATGTCTATGAAAACAGTGTCCAAATGGTTATTTCAAACCGTGCTATACAATTTCAGGGTATCATTTTGGTTTCAACTGGACCATTACACCTATTTTAATTGTGTTCCCCCTTTTCTGGATATGCTTGAATATGTATTGAATAACAGTACTTGTATAGTGTTTTAGCATGAATCTGTTAACTGATTATTTTTTTATATATTCCATGCATTTCTTTCAGTTTCTGCTCATCCTTCTCATTGATTTTAGTGTTTGATTCAACATGTGGGACAGGTAAATGGGCTATTGAAATTATGATTTTGTCATTGATTAAAATGTTTTCTTCTAATGGCTGTTTGTGAATTCTGTACATTATTATTACATATACAGTTGAAGTCGGAAGTTTACATACACTTAGGTTGGATTCATTAAAACTCTATTTTCAACCACTCCACAAATTTCTTTTTAATAAACTATAGATTTGGCAAGTCGGTTAGGACATCTACTTTGTGCATGACACAAGTAATTTTCCCAACAATTGTTTACAGACAGATTATTTCACTTATAATTCACTGTATCACAATTCCAGTGGGTCAGAAGTTTACATACACTAAATTGACTGTGCCTTTTAACAGCTTGGAAAATTCCAGAAAATGATGTCATGGCTTTAGAAGCTTCTGATAGGCTAATTGACATCATTTGAGTCAATTGGAGGTGTACCTGTGGATGTATTTCAAGGCCTACCTTCAAACTCAGTG
Organism: Coregonus clupeaformis; assembly: GCF_020615455.1. NCBI lineage: Eukaryota > Metazoa > Chordata > Actinopteri > Salmoniformes > Salmonidae > Coregonus > Coregonus clupeaformis. Next base: position 33,242,142 of record NC_059224.1, read on the forward strand.
CCTCTTTGCTTGACATCATGGGAAAATCAAAAGAAATCAGCCAAGACTTCAGAAAAAATATTGTAGACCTCCACAAGTCTGGTTCATCCTTGGGAGCAATTTCCAAATGCCTGAAGATACCACGTTAATCTGTACAAACAATAGTCCACTAGTATAAACACCATGGGACCACGGAGCCGTCATACCGCTCAGGAAGGAGACGCATTCTGTCTCCTAGAGATGAACGTACTTTGGTTCGAAAAGTGCAAATCAATCCCAGAACAACAGCAAAGGACCTTGTGAAGATGCTGGAGGAAACAGGTACAAAGGTATCTATATCCACAGTAAAACGAGTCCTATATCGACATAACCTGAAAGGCCACTCTGCACGGAAGAAGCCACTGCTCCAAAACCGCCATAAAAAAGACAGACTACGGTTTGCAACTGCACATGGGGACAAGATTGTACTTTTTGGAGAAATGTCCTCTGGTCTGATGAAACAAAAATAGAACTGTTTGGTCATAATGACCATCGTTATATTTGGAGGAAAAAGGGGGTTGCTTGCAAGCCGAAGAACACCATCCCAACCGTGAAGCACGGGGGTGGCAGCATCATGCTGTGGGGGTGCTTTGCTGCAGGAGGGACTGGTGCTCTTCACAAAATAGATGGCATCAAGAGGAAGGAAAATGATGTGGATATATTGAAGCAACATCTCAAGACATCAGTCAGGAAGTTAAAGCTTGGTCGCAAATGAGTCTTCCAAATGGACAATGACCCCAAGCATACTTCCAAAGTTGTGGCAAAATGGCTTAAGGACAACAAAGTCACGGTATTGGAGTGGCCATCACAAAGCCCTGACCTCAATCCTATAGAACATTTGTGGGCAGAACAGAAAAAGCGTGTGTGAGCAAGGAGGCCTACAAACCTGACTCAGTTACATCAGCTCTGTCAGGAGGAATGGGCCAAAATTCACCCAATTTATTGTGGGAAGCTTGTGGAAGGCTACCCGAAACGTTTGACCCAAGTTAAACAATTTAAAGGCAATGCTACCAAATACTAATTGAGTGTATGTAAACTTCTGACCCACTGGGAATGTGTTGAAAGAAATAAAAGCTGAAATAAATCATTCTCTCAACTATTATTCTGACATTTCACATTCTTAAAATAAAGTGGTGATCCTAACTGACCTAAGACAGGGAATGTTTACTAGGATTAAATGTCAGGAATTGTGAAAAACTGAGTTTAAATGTATTTGGCTAAGGTGTATGTAAACTTCCGACTTGAACTGTAATTAATAGGCTACACTTTTCTTTAACCACCCAGATATGATGATGACAGCTTAATTCACGTGCAATGAAATCCACTGGACTAACAGATTGAAGAAAACCCCAAATATTATGAGCATCAGTAGACTTTTGTCAGATTTATTAATAAATTCCCTGAATCGAGATATAAAAAGTTAGGGTTACTTGCGTAACCCCGGTTCTATGATAATATGAGTGAGATGTTTTACACTGATTCACGGATCACTGGGCTCGAAGAACCAATCACGCAACATCTGATGGAGACAGACAGGTCAAGTGGCGAATGAGGTGAGCCCCTCTCCCCCTCAGGAAAATAAAAGATTTGGCATGGGCCCTCAGATCCACAAAATGTTCTACAGCTGCACCATTGAGAGCATCTTGACTGGCTGCATCCCCACTTGATATGGCAACTGCACCGCCCTTGACAGCAAAGCGCTACAGAGGGTGGTGCGGACGGCCCAGTACATCTCTGGGGCCGAGTTCCCGGCCATCCAGGACCTCTATATCAGGCGGTGTCAGAGGAAGGCCAGAAAAAAAGCCAAATACTTCAGCCCCCGAAGCCATAGACTGTTCACTCTGCTACCCTCCGTCAAACGGTACCAGAGCTTCGGCTCTTGGCCCAAAAGGCACCGAGACAGCTTCTACCCCCAAGCCATAAGACTGCTAAATAGTTAATTAAATGGTGTCACGGTTTCGGCCGAGGCTGCCTCTCTTCCTTGCTCGGGCAGGCTTCGGCGGTCGTCGTCTCCGGAGTACTAGCTGCCACCGTTGTATGTTTCGATGTTCGTTTGGTTTTGTCTTGATGTTGTACACCTGTTTTCGTTTAGCGCTCATTAGTGTCCTATAAGTTCTCGTTGTGTTTGTCAGGTGTTGTGTGTGATTGTACTTGCTGTCGTGTTTGTGCGCTACTGTTGGTTGTCTGTGCTTCGTTGTTTTCCTCCTCTGTTTGGGAGGGTTCTCGCACATGTTAGTGCGCATTTTGTTTTATGCCTGTGTGCGTATTTTCTCGCCTACGGGCTTTTTGGCTCGTGTTATGAGTGAGTGTTCACTAAAGTCTTTTGGACTAAGTTTCTGCGTCCTGCGCCTGATTCCTGCACCACACCCACCTACAGCACCCACTGACAAATGGTTACCCAGAATATCTGCATTGACCCTATCTTGCACTGACTCTATGCACACTCACAAGACTATACACACCTCAGTGTTGAAGCCTCTGAGGGGTGATGTTCTTGGGACTACCCTGTCTTTGGAGAGCATGTCTGCGATAAGGGAGTTGGCCATATTCCAATGTGAGACATCTCACTCATATTATCATAGAACCAGGGTTACGCAAGTCACCCTAAATTCTATTTAAAATACTAATTTCGCTGTCTCACATTAGAATATGGCCAACTCCCATATCGCAGAGAGGCTCTCCGAAGCCAGGGTAGTCCCAAGAACATCACCCCTCAGGGGCTTCAACAGTGAGGAAGTATACACCAACAAAGATGCAGTGACATCCAGAAGGTAAAGATTTAATAAACGTATGAGGTGTGGCCCAACATGCCATAACACAAATCTCCCTTAAGGAGATGCCTTAAAACAGTGACCAAGAGGTAGCCATACCTCTGGTGGAACGACCCTTTTACATTTTAGTCATTTAGCAGACGCTTTTATCCAGAGCGACTTACAGTTAATACATTCATCTAAAGATAGCTAGGTCTGTAACCCGGGCTGTAACCCTTGCTATACTGTACTGCATGATTGTAGCGGGTTTACTAACACGTTAGTTCTATTAGCTATGTTGACTATGACGTTAGTTTAGCTAATGGTGACAACGATGTAGGCCTTATGATATGAATGTTTGGCTTGGATTTTTTTTTTGGCCTGGTCACAGTCAGCTGATGTGTTGTGCACTGAAGTCCACAAGCGAAGGGAAAAGGTGAGAGGAGGAGAGCGTGTAGATGCGAGAAGGAATACAACAAGCTGTTTGTGTGGCTATAAAAGTGAACTCTTTGCGTGTGATCAGGGGTGTATTCATTCTGCCGATAGTGTTGAAAAACGTTTCTTAAACGGAAGCAAACGGAACGAAAAACATACCTGAATTTGTCCAATAGAGACTCTCGTTTGCAACTGTTGGACTAATGTTTACGCTGCATGAGTGGTAGGATTTTAGATGTGCCTCTCCCCCATTGTGATGGGGAGAAAGAAGTGCTCCACCCGGGAGGAGGCAGGCCGGGACACGAAGTGAACTGTTGGCTGCCCCTCACTGCCGCTGGAGACGTACGCCTAGGTCGGATGCCCCTTCTTTCCCCCAGGGAATTAAGTGGGCGGGACCTCGATGAGGCAGCACTGAAGGACCGCTTCCCCTGTCAGCCTCTGTTAGGAAAGCCGAACTGAGGGTTCGCAGCCTGCTGCGTTGCTGGGGGTTTTGCGTTGCGGAAAATCCTGGTGCCAGCGTGTTGCCCTCTCCCAAAGCCTTGGCTCATGGAGGGGGAGACCGGGTTACCACGGTACCCAGATCTGCGGGGCAAGCAGAAGTTAAAGGCTTCGCCTTCCTTACGAAGTTCGCACTTCTGTCGCATGGTGGCGACAGGACGCCCAAACAGTTCCTTTGGTGCGATAGGACCATAGAGGAAATCTGCCTTTTCCGAAGCCCTTGTCCTGCATGCCCTGAATGTCCATACCAATAAAGTGCCTAGTTTGGGTACTGCTGGACAAAGGCTTGTCCCAGTTGCGTTTGACTTCCGCCACACAAGCTGGGACCTCTGGGAGAAGTTGTTTTCCCGAGAGGGGAGTGTCCTCCTGTCAAACTAATCCCTTTCGGTGCTGCCACCCCCCAGAGGTGCGGGCCACTCGATCTTGAGTCTGGCCGCTGCCCGTCTGCAGACATCGATAAGCCCGAATCTGTCATTGGGTATCGAAGCTCCGCTGAGGGCCTCGAGCCTGGCGCTTCCCCTTCCCCCTCTTCTTCCTCTGGGAAGATGCCAATCATTTCCTCGCCATCAAACGTTTCTTCCTCCGCTGCAAACTCATCAAACAGCGGTTGGAGGTCCTTGGGGTAACTCTCCGCTACCTCCGCCCATGTGGGTTGAGGTTGCGGGGTAGCCTCCTCGCCCTCAGCCTGTGAGGGTGATAGGGCCCACGAAGGGACTGCTCTACACAGCCTTCGCTTGAGGGCTGTCTTGGGAAAGTCCATACCATGCACAGGGTGCTTGGGTAAGCGAGTGCTGCCTTAGCGTGCTCTGCCCCCAGGCAGACGGCACACAAAGAGTGTCCTTGCCTGATAGTGTAGCCCCACACGGACACAGGTGTGCCGGTAGTGGGGCAGGGGCAGGAGCCCTGCTTGGTTCCCCCTGTAGGGGTAGCAGGCTCCATGGCTCAAATAAATAGTATTCCTCGAGCGAAATTAGAGCTAGTTAGCGTTCGCCTCATAGATATAGCCTAGCTAGTTAGCACACTGCTAGCCAGAGAAAAGTGTGTGCTTCCCTTGTTTCTCCACGAACAAAGCGTGTCTCTCGATCGTCGAGCTGTGAAGCTAGGGCGGTCAGTCTAGTCAACATGGTACAGGTGAGCATTGGTTGAACTAAACGCGAGAGGAGAGCTAGCAATTCTACCCTTCCAGATGGAAAAGCTAGTTTGGTGTAGCTAGCATTGCGGCGAGTTACCCAGATTAGCTAAATCTTCCGGCGAGAGCTATTTCGTTGTAGTGTTCTTAGCTAGCTTTCCAGCTAGCTAGACAAGAGACGGGAGCTAGCAATGTTACTGTTGCAGGTAGTAATGCTGGTGTGGTTAGCTAACTTTCCAGAGAGCTAGCCAGTTTAGCTAAAGCCTTGCGTCTCGATAGCAAAAACTCTCAAAGCAAAACTTTCCTTTTGGCCAGTACTCAACACTATCGACGGGAGCTGAGGTCCCACGTTCGGCAGTGTTAACCTCACTGTTCGGCAGCGTTAACATCACTGTTCGCCTGAGAACAGTTCAGTAGGAAGACAGTGATCTAGTCATGCGGAGGAGAGCTTTAGTGAGCGTAGTCTCTTCCGCAAGGAAGAGAGGCGAGTGGGCGAACCAGTGGCGCCTTATAAGGAGACCTGTCTGTCTCCAACAGACGTTGTGTGATTGGTTCTTCGAGCCCAATGATCAGGCGAGCAAATCCCAATGTGAGACATGGAAACAAGTATTTGAAATTGAACCTGTCTTTCCAATGCATTTAGGCTTATCCAATGCCACATTGATATGACATCTGTTGGGAATTAAGCCTAATTTCAACCAAAGCCTGGGAAGGTATATCCTACCAAAAAAAAGGCTTTACAAAATGAAATAAGGGTGCGTTTATGATGTAATGATAATAACAATTCAAGTGCTCACACATAACAGAGGCACAGTGAACTGACATATATTTGGTAGAAGCCCCAATTAGTGCTTTAAGGGCCCTATGAATGGCTGAAAAGTAAGTTTATTAAGACTTTCCTCCTATCGATAGCCCATCATCAGCTGTTGGAATATCAAAATTGACCAGTGGATCAGTAGCTTTTCACTCTAATATGGTTAGATTTGACCAGAAAGATCATTGAACACAAACATTGGTCAATAGAGAGCTACAGATCACAGGGTTCTGTTCTAGCCCGCACTAAGTTACCTAATTAATTTCTATGAGGTCTTGAAGTTGATTGGTTAAATCAGGTGGGCAGGAGGTGACATGGTATGAAGTGGGTCTCTGCTCCCCTATCTGCCAGAGCCTACTGTTAGTATACAGTATGTGGTTCAGTGCTGGGCTGCCCCTCCACAATGTTTGGCCTTTAAGGCCCCTCTCAGGGTCCACTCCTCCTTCAGGTTAGCCTCCTTTAACTCCTCTCTGGCCCTCTGCAGCAGCTCTGGGCACAGCAGCACATCCAGGGCTGTCATGGCCAGGGCCTTCGCCGCCCGTGTCGAACTGAGCTTTAACATCACCTAGACGATGGATTCAGAGAAACACACAAGTACGCCTATGTGAAAAATTATTGAATGCTATATTACATATATATTACACATACACACACACATATATATATATATATATATATATATATATACATATATATATATATATATATATACAGTTGTGTCACGCCCTGGCTCTGGGGACGCTGTTATGTTGAGCCAGGGTGTGTAGATCAATGTGTTTTGTGTCTATGGGTGCTATTTCTATGTTGGCCAGAGTGGCTCCCAATCAGAGGCAACGAGTGTCAGGTGTTGCTGGCTGTCTCTGATTGGGAGCCATATTTAAACAGTCTGTGTTTCATTCGTGTTTGTGGGATTTTGTTTCTAGTCTGTTTATGGTAGACCGTGAACTGTCACGTATCGTTTGTTGTTTTGATCGTGTCTCGTAATAAAGAGTATGTTTGCCTGCAACGCTGCGCCTTGGTCCTCATCTGTTCTAGACGATCCTGACAGAAAATCCCACCACAACTGGACCAAGCAGCGAGTCGAGGAGCCATCGCCAGGGAAATCCCTAGCAGATCTCCGTGGCAGCCTCGACTGGGTCAAGCCGAGTGAAGAGCAGAGAGAGTGGACTTGGGAACAATGGAGGAAGAGCTTCGACTGGGTCAAGCCAATTGAGGAGCTGAATAGCGGGAGTTGGAGGCAGAAGAGCGAGAGTTGGGCGAGAACTATAGAGGCCTGGCCCACGGGGAGGAGAGACCCCCAGAAAATTTTTAGGGGGGGGCTCACGACGTCGGGGCAGCAGGAGGCCGCGATAGAGCGGTCCAGCGGGTTGGCAGAGGAGGCCGCCAGGTTACGGGGGCCACTGGTAGAAGAGGGGATGGAAGGTGTAGAGGCACGGCGAGAGGTACTGGGGTGTGTTACCAGTCCGGTCCGGCCCGTTCCAGATCCCGGTGTAGGGCCAGTGGTGTGTGTCCCCAGTACGGTCCGGTCTGTTCCTGCTCCCCGCACCAAGTCAGTGGTGCGCTCGTCAGCCCGGCTCGGCCCGTTCCTGCTCCCCGCACCAAGTCAGTGGTGCGCTCGTCAGCCCGGCTCGGCCCGTTCCTGCTCCCGCACCAAGTCAGTGGTGCGCTCGTCAGCCCGGCTTGGCCCGTTCCTGCTCCCCGCACCAAGTCAGTGGTGCGCTTCGTCAGCCCGGCTCGGCCCGTTCCTGCTCCCCGCACCAATCAGTGGTGCGCTTCGTCAGCCCGGCTCGGCCCGTTCCTGCTCCCCGCACCAAGTCAGTGGTGCGTTTCGTCGGCCCGGTTCGGCTCACTCCTGCTCCTCACACCAAGCCAGTGGTGTGCGTTGTCAGTCCAGCACGGCCCGTGCCTGTTCTCCACACCAAGCCAGTGGCGGGCGTCGTCAGTCCGGCACGGCCCGTGCCTGTTCCACTAGTGCCTGGTTCGGCACTGGTCAGATGTTTTATGCCGGGGCTAGAGCAATCCGCTCCATCAGTGTGCAGTCCAGCTCCGGCCAGCGGGGCCAGACCGGACCAGGGGTACTTTGGGGGGTTGGAGAGGGAGCGGGGATCAGGCCCGGAGCCGGATCCGCCGCCTAGGCGGAGTGCCCACCCGGTCCCTCCCCTGTGGTATTTGGTTGACGCGGTCGGAGTCCGCGCCTTTAGGGGGGGTTACTGTCATGCCCTGGCTCTGGGGACGCTGTTATGTTGAGCCAGGGTGTGTAGATCAATGTGTTTTGTGTCTATGGGTGCTATTTCTATGTTGGCCAGAGTGGCTCCCAATCAGAGGCAACGAGTGTCAGGTGTTGCTGGCTGTCTCTGATTGGGAGCCATATTTAAACAGTCTGTGTTTCATTCGTGTTTGTGGGATTTTGTTTCTAGTCTGTTTATGGTAGACCGTGAACTGTCACGTATCGTTTGTTGTTTTGATCGTGTCTCGTAATAAAGAGTATGTTTGCCTGCAACGCTGCGCCTTGGTCCTCATCTGTTCTAGACGATCCTGACAAGTTGAAGTCAGAAGTTTACATACACCTTAGCCAAATACATTTAAACTCAGTTTTTCACAATTCCTGACATTTAATCCTGTCTTAGGTCAGTTAGGATCACCACTTTATTTTAAGAATGTGAAATGCCAGAATAATAGTAGAGAGAATTATTTATTTCAGCTTTTATTCCTTTCATCACATTCCCAGTGGGTCAGACGTTTACATACACTCAATTAGTATTTGGTAGCATTGTCTTTAAATTGTTTAACTTGGGTCAAACATTTCAGGTAGCCTTCCACAAGCTTCCCACAATAAGTTGGGTGAATTTTGGCCCATTCCTCCTGACAGAGCTGGTGTAACTGAGTCAGGTTTGTAGGCCTCCTTGCTCACACACGCTTTTTCTGTTCTGCCCACAAATGTTCTATAGGATTGAGGTCAGGGCTTTGTGATGGCCACTCCAATACCTTGACTTTGTTGTCCTTAAGCCATTTTGCCACAACTTTGGAAGTATGCTTGGGGTCATTATCCATTTGGAAGACCCATTAGCGACCAAGCTTTAACTTCCTGACTGATGTCTTGAGATGTTGCTTCAACATATCCACATACTGTAATTTTCCTTCCTCATGATGCCATCTATTTTGTGAAGTGCACCAGTCCCTCCGGCAGCAAAGCACCCCCACAGCATGATGCTGCCACCCCTGTGCTTCACGGTTGGGATGGTGTTCTTCGGCTTGCAAGCGACCCCCTTTTTCCTCCAAACATAACGATGGTCATTATGGCCAAACAGTTCTATTTTTGTTTCATCAGACCAAAAAGTACGATCTTTGTCCCCATGTGCAGTTGCAAACCGTAGTCTGGCTTTTTTATGGCAGTTTTGGAGCAGTGGCTTCTTCCTTGCTGAGCGGCCTTTCAGGTGATGTCGATATATAGGACTAGTTTTACTGTGGATATAGATACTTTTATACCTGTTTCCTCCAGCATCTTCACAAGGTCCTTTGCTGTTGTTCTGGGATTGATTTGCACTTTTCGCACCAAAGTACATGAATCTCTAGGAGACAGAACGCCTCTCCTTCCTGAGCGGTATGACGGCTGCGTGGTCCCATGGTGTTTATACTTGCGTACTATTGTTTGTACAGATGAACGTGGTACCTTCAGGCGTTTGGAAATTGCTCCCAAGGATGAACCAGACTTGTGGAGGTCTACAATTTATTTTCTGAGGTCTTGGCTGATTTATTTTGATTTTCCCATGATGTCAAGCAAAGAGGCACTAAGTTTGAAGGTAGGCCTTGAAATACATCCACAGGTACACCTCCAATTGACTCAAATTATGTCAATTAGCCTATCAGAAGCTTCTAAAGCCATGACATCATTTTCTGGAATTTTCCAAGCTGTTTAAAGCCACAGTCAATTTAGTGTATGAAAACGTCTGACCCACTGGAATTGTGATACAGTGAATTATAAGTGAAATAATCTGTCTGTAAACAATTGTTGGAAAAATGACTTGTGTCATGCACAAAGTAGATGTCCTAACCGACTTGCCAAAAACTATAGTTTGTCAACAAGAAATTTGTGGAGTGGTTGAAAAAACGAGTTTTAATGACTCCAACCTAAGTGTATGTAAACTTCCGACTTCAACTACTTTGATACGTATCAGTGGGTACACAGCGTATACCCTCCTCTACACCACTGACCTCATGGTTATTACATAATAATAAACATCATGGCAAAATATTTTGACTCAATTCTAATATACACTCAGTGGACAGTTTATTAGATGCATCCATTTATACTGAACAAATGCAACATGTAAAGTGTCCGTCCCATGTTTCATGAGCTGAAATAAAAGATCCCAGAAATTGTCCATATGGACAAAAAGCTCTCTCCAATTTTGTGCACAAATTTGTTTACATCCCTGTTAGTGAGCATTTCTCCTTTGCCAAGATAATCCATCCACTTGACAGGTGTGGCATATTAAGAAGCTGATTAAACAGCATGATCATTACACAGGTGCACCTTGTGCTGGGGACAATAAAAGGACACTAAAATGTGCAGTTTTGTCACATAACACAATGCCACAGTTGTCTCAAGTTTTGAAGGAGCGTGCAATTGGCATGCTGACTGCAGGAATGTCCACCAGAGCTGTTGCCAGAGAATTGAATGTTCATTTCTCTACCATAAGCAGAGGCTTTTTTGAGAATTTGGCAGTACGTCCAACCGGCCTCTCAACCGCAAACCACGTGTAACCATACCAGCCCAGGACCTTCACATCCGTCTTCTTCACCTGAGGGATCGTCTGAGACCAGCCACCCGGACAGCTGATGAAACGGAGGAGTATTTCTGTCTGTAATAAAGCCCTTTTGTGGGGAAGAACTCATTCTGATTGTCTGGGCCTGGCTCCCCAGTGGGTGGGCCTATGCCTTCCCAGGCCCACCCATGGTTGCGCCCCTGCCCAGTCATGTGAAATCAATAGATTCGGGCCGAATGTTTTTTATTTTATTGACTGATTTCCTTATATGAACTGTAACTCAGTAAAATCGTTGAAATTGTTGCATGTTGCGTTTATATTTTTGTTCAGAGTGGTACCGGGTCGGAACCCCCTGCAGCCACGAAGGGATGCACCTGGTCAGCAACAATGTTCAGATATACTGTGGCGCTCAAAAGTTGTTCAATTGGTATTAAGGGACCTAACGTGTGCCAGGAAAACATTCCCCACACCATTACACCACCACCACCAGCCTGTACCGTTGACACCAGGCTGGATGGGGCCTTGGACTCATGCTGCTTATGCCAAATCCTGATTCTGCCATCAGCATGACGCAACAGGAACCGGCATTCGTCGGACCAGGCAATGTTTTTCCACTCCTTAATTGTCCAGTGTTGGTGATCGTGTGTCCACTGGAGCCACTTCTTCTTGTTTTTAGCTGATAGGAGTGGAACCCTGTGTGGTCGTCTGCTGCAATAGCCTATCCGTGACAAGGACCGACTACGAGTTGTGCGTTCCGAGATGCCATTCTGCACACCACTGTTATACCGCGCTGTTATTTGCCTGTTTGTGGCCCGCCTGTTAGCTTAGATTTCCATTCTCCTTCGACCTCTCTCATCAACGAGTTGCTTTCGCCCACAGGACTACTGCTGACTGGATGTTTTTTGTTTGCCGCACCATTCTCGGTAAACCCTAGACACTAGTGTGTGCTTGACAAACCCAGGAGGCCCGCCGTTTCTGAGATACTGGAACTAGCGCGCCTGGCACCGACGATCATACCACGCTCAAAGTCGCTTAGGCCACTTGTTTTGCCCATTCTAATGTTCAGTCGAACAGTAACTGAATGCCTCGATGCCTGTCTGCCTGCTTTATATAGCAAGCCACGGCCACTTGACTCAATGACTGTAGGAGCGAACCATTTTCGTGAACGGGTGGTGTAGCTTATAAACTGGCCACTGAGTGTACAGTATACAACACACTCAGTCTATGACACCATTTCTTTACAATAAATGTGTTAAATTACTAACAGCATACTCCCAGGAGGAGAACATGCACCCTCAGGCAGAGGTGGCACCACAGGTCCCAGGGTGGAGGGGAGAGAAAAAAATCCCTGGGGCCCAGAGTTTTTCCTGATATGGTATATGTCCAGACCCTATTGGGTATAACAGTGATTAATCAGTTGTAAAAAAGGTTTTGTGTGGGCTATGATAGAACCAGAGTTTTTCTAATCAGGTCACATGGTTTAAAAAAACTCCTGACCCTAGGGAGGATGAAAACCCTGTCCAACTGCAACAACCTTGTACTTTATATGAATCTAGACTAACAGTGGGGTTTCCTTTACACAGACAACAACTGGACAATAGAACTCACATGGCTGAGCTTGCCTTATGCAGGTTTACATTGTGTAGGCCTATGCAACTACAACTTAAAAAGTAACTCACAGTCTATGCCATCACTGTTGTGTTGTTTGATTACATTCAGGTAGGCTAATAATTGTGGATTGAAAAGGTCAATGTAGCCTAGCCAGCCCAAGTTTAAATATAAACCAAATTCGATCACATTTAATTTATAGAACCATGTGTTTGTGTTAGGATAAAATGATTTTCTCCTAACACAAATATGGGCTATAAATACATATCGTTACAACTTTCTTTACCATGGCCAGGGGGGACAGGGCGCCGCATTGGCTGCTGCATATGCAGCTGCAGTTGTAATCAGTAGCCTACAGTTGATCAGACTGAAAAATCATCTCGTTTTCATCAAATATAGCATGTCAAATCAATAATGTTTAGGTGTAGGCTGATGCAACATTTACGTGAAGAGTTTTTGCTTAGTGAGGTGTTATCACGTTTGCTTTATACACGGCCGGGGCATTTAGCTGAGAGCGTACAACTCGATACTAGTCATGGTTGCAGCGTTCCCGTCAGGGGAACATAACAGGGGTGAAACGTAGGTGCAACTCGATATGATATGTGGCTCTGTTCACGCCAGGGGAATTGAGCAGGAGTTAACGACTTCAGTGAAACTCCACATGATTATAGCATTTCCATTTTCGCGTATTGCACTTGCATTCAGTAGCGTCTATGAGTCACTTGATTATCAACCAAGGACACAGATGGTTCCTGATTTGTGAGATTCTCTATGGTGTTTACAGAACAACTGGTGCTGTGATATTAGGATATCAGGATTCATGGATGCTGTGAGATTAGGATATCAGGACCTGTTTAGACAAAGCAATTGTAACAGTAGAGCAAAGTATCGCAATATATGGGAAAATGGAATGGCTGCAGTGTTGCGGTTAAGAGTGCATGGAATGCTAAGGCTTAAATGTACTAAAGGGTGTATTCTTATTTTAAATGTATGTAGTTCTGTTCTTGTGCTGTAGGCCTATTAATGTTATGTATTATCAATCAATCAATCAATCAGATTTATTTATAAAGCCCTTTTTACATCAGCAGATGTCACAAAGCGCTATACAGAAACCCAGCCTAAAACCCCAAACAGCAAGCAATGCAGATGTGGTCCCTGGAAGAGTCGCTGCTGCTTTAGCAGTAGCTAATGAGGATCCTAATAAAATACTAAATACTAAAATGAACACTGGAGGTAAGTGGAGAGCGTGCTTTGCACTTGGACGTGCCTTGTGGCGGGCTTGCATGACCTGTGATGTCCGTGAATCTGATTGCTCAAGACACACACAGAACCTGCATCCAATATGGACTGATAAATTGTGCAAGAGGCATACTTTGTCCCTCTTTTTAAAGCTTTTGCATCAATATTTTAATTAAACTGTGAGCATGCGCGCAAAATATAACTTCAAACATTTTACCTGTACAGGGACGGGAAAATAGGGTGTGCGGTCTCCCAAAGTTTTTAATCCGATCACTGCAGCAGCTCCTACTTCCGCAATGAGGTTATGACCACATGCATGTCCAATGCCCGGCAGTGCGTCGTATTCACTCAAGAAGCCAACATTTATGACATGATTGTTCCCCTTGCCACCGACAGGTCCCCAAATGGCACAGAATGCTGTCTTGAGTTTAAAATGACTGTCCACAGTCCATCCTTTCTCCTCTGAGAAAAAAGTTACTAACCTGTCGTGGTACTTTCTTTCTTCATATGCGAGTTCTGGGCAACTCCATATGTCGTTGCTAAAACGATTAAGCCTGTCTTTGGCTTCGTCGATACAACTGCCAACTTTTTGTTTTAGCTCCACGAGCGTATCTGTAATGTGCTGAGCCATTTATAACGAGTCGACTGAGTCAGCACTAAACACTGCACTGCAGACAGTAAGAACGCTTCATTTGCTCAGATTGACTGGAGTGTTGTAGCCTAAATCTTGGTCAAAGGACCCATTTATGTTTTATAATGGTAATGTTACACCATGGCTGGACTACCACATTTGGGGCCCGGGGCAGCGACAGTTTTTTGGGGAAATCAGCCAATTTACTGCATTTCAACACATTTTGCCATGGTGCAGAGATTTTTTTGTCGCTGTTTTATAGCTCACCTCATGCTTTTGTTCACATTTTGCCATGTGGCTGAGAAAATGTGGCAGTTTTAAAGCTAATATCCTGCAAATCTACACATTTTGCTATCATATGCTATCTGCTCCCCCCCACACCCCCCGAGTAAACATGTTGCATAATGATATATGGTCAGAGGGGGCACTCTCAACCATTTACTTCAGTCTACAACAACAATTCAGATAGAAGAGTTGGCTCTCCTTCCATAGTTGGCTGATATTCAGCCTGGTTGAATAAAACTAGGTTAGTTCAAAATCAAATCAAATTTTATTTGCCACATGCGCCGAATACAACAGGTGTAGACCTTACAGTGAAATGCTTACTTAGAAGCTTTTAACCAATAATGCAGTTTTAAGAAAGAAAGTGTTAAGTTAAAAATAAAACATAATTAAAGAGCAGCAGTAAAATTAAATAACAGTAGGGAGGCTATATACAGGGGGTACTGGTACAGAGTCAATGTGCGGGGGCACCGATTAGTCAAGGTAATTGAGGTAATATGTACATGTGGGTAGAGTTAAAGTGACTATGCATAGATAATAAACAGAGTAGCAGCAGCGTAAAAGAGGGGGTGGGGTGGTGGTGACAATGCAAATAGTCCGGGTAGCCATGATTAGCTGTTCAGGAGTCTTATGTCTTGGGGGTAGAAGCTGTTAAGATGCCTTTTGGACCTAGACTTGGCGCTCCGGTACTGCTTGCCGTGCGGTAGCAGAGAGAACAGTATATGACTAGGGTGGCTGGAGTCTTTGACAATTTTACACCGCCTGGTATAGAGATCCTGGATGGCAGGAAGCTTGGCCCCAGTGATGTACTAGGCCGTACGCACTACATTTACATTTACATTTTAGTCATTTAGCAGATGCTCTTATCCAGAGCGACTTAGTGAGTGCATAAATGTTTTCTTCTGTAGTGCCTTGCGGTCGGAGGCCGAGCAGTTGCCATACCAGGCAGTGATGCAACCAGTCAGGATGCTCTCGATGGTGCAGCTGTAGAACTTTTTGAGGATCTGAGGACCCATGCCAAATCTTTTCAGTCTCCTGAGGGGGAATAGGCTTTGTCGTGGCCTCTTCACAACTGTCTTGGTGTGTTTGAACCATGATAGTTTGTTGGTGATGTGGACACCAAGGAACTTGAAGCTCTCAACCTGTTCCACTACAGCCCCGTCGATGAGAATGGGGGCGTGCTCAGTCCTCTTTTTTTTCCTGTAGTCCACAATCATCTCCTTTGTCTTGATCACGTTGAGGGAGAGGTTGTTATCCTGGCACCACACGGCCAGGTCTCTGACCTCCTCCCTATAGGCTGTCTCATCGTTGTTGGTGATCAGGCCTACCACTGTTGTGTCGTTGGTAAACTTAATGATGGTGTTGGAGTCGTGCCTGGCCATGCAGTCATGGGTAAACAGGGAGTACAGGAGGGGACTGAGCACGCACCCCTGAGGGGCCCCCGTGTTGAGGATCAGCGTGGCAGACGTGTTGTTACCTACCCTTACCACCTGGGGGCGGCCTGTCAGGAAGTCCAGGATCCAGTTGCAGAGGGAGGTGTTTAGTCACAGGGTCCTTAGCTTAGTGATGAGCTTTGAGGGCACTATGGTGTTGAACGCTGAGCTGTAGTCAATGAATAGCATTCTCATGTAGGTGTTCCTCTTGTCCAGGTGGGAAAGGGCAGTGTGGAGTGCAATAGAGATTGCATCATTTATGGATCTGTTGGGGCGGTATGCAAATTGGAGTGGGTCTAGGGTTTCTGGGATAATGGTGTTGATGTGAGCCATGACCAGCCTTTCAAAGCACTTCATAGCTACAGACGTGAGTGCTATGGGTCGGTAGTCATTTAGGCAGGTTATCTTAGTGTTCTTGGGCACAGGGACTATGGTGGTCTGCTTGAAGCATGTTGGTATTACAGACTCAGTCAGGAACATGTTGAAAGACACTTGCCAGTTGGTCAGCGCATGCTCAGAGTACACATCCTGGTAATCCGTCTGTGAATGTTGACCTGCTTAAAAGTCTTATTCACATCGGCTACGGAGAGCGTGAACACATAGTCATCCGGAACAGCTGATGCTCTCATGCATGCTTCAGTGTTGCTTGCCTCGAAGCGAGCATAGAAGTGATTTAGCTCGTCTGGTAGGCTCGTGTCACTGGGCAGCTCGCCTTTGTAGTCTGTAATAGTTTGCATGCCCTGCCACATCCGACGAGCGCCGGAGCCGGTGTAGTACGATTCAATCTTAGTCCTGTATTGACTCTTTGCCTGTTTGATGGTTCGTCGGAGGGCATAGCGGGATTTCTTATAAGCGTCCGGGTTAGAGTCCTGCTCCTTGAAAGCGGCAGCTCTACCCTTTAGCTCAGTGCAGATGTTGCCTGTAATCCATGGCTTCTGGTTGGGGTATGTACGTACGGTCACTGCGGGGACGACATCATCGATGCACTTATTGACGATGCCAGTGACTGATGTGGTGTACTCCTCAATGCCATCGGAAGAATCCCGGAACATATTCCAGTCTGTGCTAGCAAAACAGTCCTGTAGCTTAGCATCTGCATCATCTGACCACTTCCTTATTAACCGAGTCACTGATGCTTCCTGGTTTAGTTTTTGCTTATAAACAGGAATCAGGAAGATAGAATTATGGTCAGATTTGCCAAATGGAGGGCGAGCTTTGTACATGTCTCTGTGTGTGGAGTAAAGGTGGTCTACAGTTTTTGTTCCCTCTGGTTGCACATTTAACATGCTGGTAGAAATGAGGTAGAACGGATGCAAGTTTCCATGCATTAAAGTCCCCGGCCACTAGGAGCGCTGCCCTGTTTGCTTATGGCCTTATATAGTTCATTGAGTGCAATCTTAATGCCAGCATCGGTTTGTGGTGGTATATAGACAGCTATGAAAAATATAGAAGAAAACTCTCTTGGTAAATAGTGTGGTCTACTGCTTATCATGACATACTCTACCTCAGGCGAGCAAACCCTCGAGACTTCCTTAGTATTAGGTTTCGTGCACCAGCTGTTGTTTACAAATATACACCGCCACCCCTTGTCTTACCGGAGTCAGCCATTCTATCCTGCCGATGTACCGTATATCCCGCCAGCTGTACGTTATCCATGTCATCGTTCAGCCACGACTCGGTGAAACATAAGATATTACAGTTTTTA
Source organism: Coregonus clupeaformis (assembly GCF_020615455.1). NCBI lineage: Eukaryota > Metazoa > Chordata > Actinopteri > Salmoniformes > Salmonidae > Coregonus > Coregonus clupeaformis. The sequence continues at coordinate 33,259,450 of NC_059224.1, forward strand.
ATGTCCCGTTGGTAGGATATCCTTGATTTTAGGTCGTCCATTTCGTTTTCCAATGATTATACGTTGGCTAATAGGATTGATGGAAGAGGCAGATTACTCGCTCGCCGTCAGCTCCTTACAAGCCACCCCGACCTATGTATCCACTTTGCACAGTTCAAAGTGGGTACACCACATTACATAAATGTGTTGCTTACATTTGTTTATTTTTCGCTGTTGTGTAACTTATCCTCAACCACTTCTCTGATGTTGTATACAGATGTAGGATCTTAATTTGTGCAGGTTTGCTACAGCAGGAAAAGAATCCTGCAGCAACAGGAAATGTGAATTATGTGGATTATAATTAATGGACATTTTTCTAGGGATTTATACATTTTTCGTAAGCGAAAATCAAGTCTGAAATGTAAAAGTGGAAATTAAACTTCAGAAGCCTTTTTAAACCTCAAATACACTACACATTTACTACTGCATTGCAGGAAGGTTCTCCTGCAACAGGGTGATCTGATTAAGATCCTACATCTGTAATATATTAGATTACATCTAATATTATATGTTAGATTATTAGAGTAATATACCCATTCATTTATGGGAAGACTGACTGGCATTGTGAAGTTTGTACCATCTCAGCCTTTTCAACTGAGAAATTTTTCTGGTGAGGGCTGATGGGGAACAGACAGACAACATATTGGGGGCAGCCAATATTTTTGTCAATTTAGATATGAAATGCATCAAAAATAAAAAATATTTTTCAAATTGCAGTGTGTTTTTTTTTTTTTTAACATGTATACAAATTTAGTGACTGGACTAAAACAACTGTTTTGAACAATTGGAACATAATGAGTCGATCTTCAGTACAGTAATACAATTTCATCATTTGTGACATCACTAATGTGAGTCAAAGAACAAGAACTAGCAACTGCCTGGCTCCAGAGGGAAGGGATCAGATCACCTATCTCGGTCAATGAGAGAAGATTTGAAATAGACAAGATGGCTGCATACACATTGTTTGATTACTTCATGGAGCAAAACATTGATGTAAATTTAACTGAGCATTTTCTAAATTCAAACAAACCCCCTGCAACTAGACATGGACGTTTAGAAGACATTGGTTGTTAGGAATTGAGGAAGTGTCGCCACGTTAAGGTTGGTCAAAACTTCTCTGCGTTATGCCAAACAGTACCTAACCTGTAACAGCTAATGGAGCATCACATTAGCCTGTTACAATCTGTTAGCGTCAAATGTTTGTTGTTACATAATAATAAAGATCACGTAATTCTAAATGATCATATACATCTTACTTCAGGTAAACATCATTCTCAGTGCTTTAGCGGGCAAATGAAAGACATTAAATAAAAATACAAAGCGTTTTTTTTTTAAACAACAGAAATGAGCCAAGTGTTAGAGAGTCAAAAGAACAAGCACTCAGTGCTGAATGTCTGTTTTCAGCAAGGCAGTTGTCCTCCTCAAAGGGAATTCTTGATTCTGAGACTTTCACTGTAATTCCATCTTCTTAATCTCGCCCACCCAGCCAGCTCCATCGGCCGTTGAGCCTGGAGCCAGGTTACCGTACAGTGGTTCCCCAACTCCATTCCTCGAAAACCTCCAACAGGACACATTTGTATTGTAGCCCCAGACAAGCACACCTGATTCAACTTGTCGACTAATCACCAAGCCGTTGATGAGTTGAATGAGGTGCGTTTGTCCGGGGCTACAACAAAAATGTCTACCGTAGGACTGGAGTAGGGAAACAATCTTCCTTCTACAGAGTTCCCTTAAGATTGTGGGTCCTCTCTACAGTGCATTCATTGAAATAGCAGCCACAGCAGGTGGGGTGAGGTTCACAGAACCCCAAACCTTCACACAACTCTACGCTCGCCACTATGGGGACCCGTGTTGGTTTCCAGTCAGTCTTGTGCAAATTGGTAAGAAAATCTTTCTTACGTTCAATGTGCCTCAATGGGCACTGCAGCCCATTATTTGCAGTAAAAAAAGTGCACCAGTTCATGGTGAACATCTTTAGGCTTCAGTAACAAAACTAGACTTTGTTGAAATAACATGAAAAATATACACTTATATTACACGTTTACAGAATACACATTTACAGAAGTTCATAAAAAATCCCAAAACACAAGCCTGTTTGCGCAAAACAATGTGAAATTGTATTACAGTTTAAAAACTCATTACATTCGGTTGCTGTTAAGTTATAGTTCCAGTTCTTCAGTGCCGAATTTCTTGTCATTGATCAGGTATAGAAGGATCGTTCCTGATTTTCCATCCATTGTGATCATGGTTTATCTTGAACCTTCAGCAAAGACTTCAAATGAAAAGTCATTTTCTCTCGGCTGTGGTCGGAATGTTGGGGGGCAGTTTCACCAACCCAGTGACTGGGTGGTTTGGGCAGGACACTTGGAGACGGGGGCTCGCTGAATTTAGCTCCAGCATAGATCTTCTCTCCGTCTTTGAGCTCCTCCTCGGGTACAAGCTCAGCTGGGGATACATTCACGATCTTGGCACTGTCAGCTGAGTTGAAGGGCTTCTTCTCCTCTCTATGGAGGAGCTGGAAGGGAGCAGAGGGTGGCTTCTGGTAGCAGCTGCTGTCGCTTTTCATTACTGAGAGAGTATTGCCAGGTGCATTAGCGTGCCTGCTCCTATGGCTCCGGGTGTTCAGATTCTGGGCAGCTTGATTGTGTCTATTGAGGTTGTGGACAGACTGGCCTGCTGGTGCTGTGGCTCTCTCCACTCTCCCACTTTTTGACTTCAGCAGCTGGGAGGAAAGAAAAACAAAATTACAATCTCACAAGGTCAGAACCATTCTAACATGGTTATGTAAATTGACTTTCTATTTTGATTGCTACGCAGAACACTTGAGGAAAGAAACAATAATTGCCAGTTCCACCTCATTTGTTTTTGGTGTCAATGCCTTATGTAAACATCTCAGCAACTGGCACATCACCAGCATGTTGAAATCCTTCAAAACAAGTAACCTAAATACCTGTAGCATGTCTATTCTGGTCCATCTTTTTAATAAAGTGTACAATGTGAACCTTATTCCTATAGGTCCACGGATAAGCATACCAGTGTGGGGTCGTGGGTTGAATATACATTTGTAAATATGCAAATTCAGAGTTTTTAGCCGTCAAAATAAAGTACGGGGAGGGGGGACTCCATCCCACTGTTTCAAGCGAAATTGTGTCACGTTGCATAATAATGCGTGTTGTTTACACTATGAATGATGGCTAATGGATACAAAGCGGCGTAACTTTTCATTAAGAATAGACAAAAAAAGACATCCAAATGTACAAGCACAGAATAACGAAAAACATCTTGTTCTCAAATTAACTCAATTTTATACCTCTTTCTTTGTTCCCTGCTAAAGATGATGAAGGGTAATCGCAGTTGACTGGGTCCGGTTGGTCGCGAGCTCGGCACTCTGCACTGGGGATTTCGAAACTGCGACATAGTTGTTGTCTGCCAGGCGCATGGGGTTGTTTCTCATCGGTTTTTGCTGGTGTGTCCGCTGCAACCCCAACGTTGTCGAACGCAGTTTTCTTCCACCTTTCTTCAGCAGTGCTTGCCTTGGTTTGATTAGGTTGGCCCCGACATGGTGACAGGTCAAAATTGATGGCTTACTGTTTTCAATATGATGACTTAGTGATTCGCCCAACATGACTTCAAAGTCCCGTGAAGGTGGCGAGGGAGGATACATCGACGGAACTAGCTACGCTAACTTCTGAAAAATAGTCAGGCTTGGCTAACGTAACCAGCTACCGACGTTAAGTTATTTACCTCATTGGCTTAGTACTTCGCTATCAACAGCTAACGTTTGTCGCTGGCGGAACTGAAGTCTCCAAAAACCTCTATGCAGATCAATTGCAGTGGGTTTTTGATAGTACATTGAGGACGAGTTCAACGATGTTGATGGCGTAGCTAATCTTGTAACTCTAAACTAGGTCTTCGAAGACTCGAGATGGCGCTTCTTCTTCTTCGATGAGGTTTAACCGCGGATGCCATCCAATTTGTTGCATTACCGCCACCTACTAGACTGGAGTACAACTCCCTTATATTTTGCTTGTAAAATAAATAAATACCCTACCATCTAACACTACACTCACAAATTCAAAAATATTATTAATCATTAACACCCCCCTACTCCACTATTTAAATATATTCACTCCTACCTCATGCCCTCGACCTGAAATGGGACATCACCACTTAACACTCCCTGTAACTCTTCTGATGTCATGTCTCGCACACCCAATACCTCTCTGCAGCTGCCACCACAACCTCAATTTTCTTTGACTTACGTTCCATCCCTGCAGTACAATTAATAACCATTGCTATAAATGCTAAAAATCCAATCTTACTGAAACATATATCACTTGTTGGCCTATCCCTCTGTACTGGTGCAAACCTACTACTCTCACCACTCCTCACCCTTGACCAATCTTCCTCTACTTTCTTCACTGCCTCAGCATATGACAACTTCTTCACTACTCTTACCCTGGAAACCTCAACCTGCCTCTCTCGCACAGGTCATTTCTGATCCCCAGCCCCATGGGCACCCCTACAGTTATCACATACCACTACTTTCCCCAATGCTACACATTCCTTTGTCTCATGCCCTTGTGCACACCGTGTGTAGGAACCTCCCTCCTACACACTGCTGCCACATGCCCATAAGTTTGACAACTGTAACATCGTAATGTATTCGGCACATAAGCTCGTAGAGGATAACTTATATATCCTAACTTCACTTTGTCAGGCAAAGACTCAACTTCAAAACTCAAAAGAACAGACAATTACTCTTCTGTTTCCCCACTCTCGCCACCCTGTTTGCGTCGCACCAAACGACGAGCATCACAAACACCGGAATCTTCCCCTTCAGTTGGTCAACTTTTATATTTACATTTACTGCTACCCCAGTAATCACTCCTTTCAATGGCACCCTTTTCCTGAGAGCGAAACAATTCACAATTATTTCCCCCATTTGTTTAACTCTGAGCGCCTTCTCCCTCTGACCAACAGAAACACAAACAATTATCACTAGACCACTTTGAGATGGCGCATGACAACTTCCTGACTATACACGCTATTCGCAAAACCCCGGATGTACATAGCCGCCACCATTTTAATTGGACAATGCAGGGGAAGCATGAAATTGCAGACCTCCCATGTTGGAAATTAAGTAATGTATGTTGTCATTCATTCTCATGATGGGTACTTTCCAAGCCTTCGAGTATCGGGGCCTGGGGGTATCTATCTGACTGGCCACCTGCCTCTCTGTCTGTCAGTGTAACACAGTAATATAATCATTTTCATTACACAGAGAGATGTTTTCCAGACACACATTATTGTTTTGTTTTCCTCATGTGTCTGTCCTCTGAGCCAGGCAGCCAGCACTGTTTTAGTATTCAGATCGCACTGAGGGAGGGCATTCAAGCTGTTGCTGAGCTCTTGTACATCTGCTTGCCTGGTTGGATCCGCAGCATCAAAATCGCTAGGCAACAGCTGCTGCCTGTGTTGCTGGGCCGGGGGAAAAGTCTCATCACATGAGCAGACCCTCTGTGATTGGACATCCTGATCAACATTTTCTCCATTTCATTTTCTTTTTCCACATACACACACACAAAGATTACGTAATGATTGTTCAGATTTGGTGGTCTGATGTACACTCATAGTATCGTAGACAGCTGTCCTGGCCACATGTTCCCTAAACAAAGGGAAGGGAAATTAATCCTGTCATGTGCATATTTGTCCTCTGTCCCTCTGCTCCATGAGCACGTGCACTACCATACTATTGCACTCAGTTGAGCAACATTACATGATCAGACACAACAACATCTGTGCCTGTCATGGGCTGGGTAGTGAGGGATATGGGCAGGATATCTTATTTACATTATATAATTACGGGTTGAATGGATCAGATATTGTATTGGAATCCCCTTTGTATCTACAGTATATAAAAACATCAGACCAATAATATATAATTAATACTCACATTCATACATATGATATGAAGGGTGGCATGGAGAACTGCATGGATGAGGCATGTAGAGAACCTAAAACAGAGAAAAGTTCTCCCTTTGAGGGTAGTGCGTACGTCCCAGTACATCACTGGGGCCAAGCTTCCTGCCATCCAGGATCTCTATACCAGGCGGTGTAAAATTGTCAAAGACTCCAACTACCCTAGTCATAGACTGTTCTCTCTGCTATCGCACGGCAAGTGGTACCGGAGTGCCAAGTCTAGGTCCAAAAGACTTCTCAACAGCTTCTACCCCCAAGCCATAAGACTCCTGAACAGCTAATCATGGCTACCCGGACTATTCGCACTGCCCCCCCCCCCCACCCCACCACCACCCCCCACTTCTGCTATTATTTTCTCAACACTTTTTTGTTGTTGTTTTATTTTACTTCTTTATAAAAAAAAAAATGCATTGTTGGTTAAGGGCTGTAAGTAAGCATTTCACTGTAATGTCTACAGTAAAGTAAAGTACAGATGAAACAAAACTACTTAAGGACTTTACCCCACTTTGTTTGTGTCATATTTTGTTGCGGTTGTACAATTTCATAATTTACGAAATAGTCTTCCACACATTAAGCAACGAGGAATTTTGGGGTTAGTCTACCACCTAATGGTTATTTTAAGTAACTGCCATCTAATGGCAAAACAGCGCGGTGCACACTGGGAGAAATTGAGGATTTGATTTGAGTTAATTCATGGACATTTATTTGGGTTCTTGAGAAAACGGAGGATTACCTCGACATTTGGACATTGAACAATCGTGAGTAAAAACCTATATTTGAATTGATTTTCTTATTCCTGTATTAGATCCTAAGGGCTGGGTTAGGCCCTACATCTAACAAAATGATCTTAATTTTCAAGGCCCCAAATCCGCAGAGCATTGGCGCACGAGAGCTCGCGGTGAAGGGTGATCTCTCAGGGAACGTAACACCGATGTTCAGCTAACGGACTTGCTGTGGCTAACGTTGGCTACTTCTTCAGTTTGTGAAATTACAGTAGCCACGCTTGGACAAAATGTCACACACTGGGCCTCCCCCTCGATGGCGGAATTGTCCTAGAAGAGGACAACCTGTAGCAGGTGAGTGGCGAAAGCTTGTTGTGTTGCTACAACATTGGCTACAGTACTGGTGTTGTGGCGCACGAGCTACCTAGCTAACTGTCTCGCACACGGCAACTTGTCTCACATTTTGTTAACACAAGTCAATGATTCAGACCTTTTTATGACCTTTCGTTTGATCAACTATGTATTCACTGGACGAGAACCGCGTGTCACCTTAGACTAGAGGCAAAACCCCAATGCAAACACTGTTAGCTAACGTTATGTTAGCCCTTGTAGAAGTCGAGTACATCACGTGTCACAACAAACCAGCATACATATCTATTCGTGTTAATATGACGTGCTCAACAAGAAAAACAGACTAAAAATAAAGCTAAAGTAAACACTAATGGTCGGTGTTTCTATAGCTACCCCAGCTAAGAAGGATGTGTGTTTTTGTAGTTAGGATTAGCTAGCCAGATTAGGATACATGAAACGTCGCATGCCATTCGCTTAGAACCATGGAAATGAATCATGCTTACTAAGGGCGCTCCTTTTACGTTTTATTTCATGTAAATGAGCTAATAACCATAGGACAGTGAGTGTAGATACATGAGTGGTACTGTTTTCATGGTGTCTGTATATGTTGTGGTGACCAGTCTGTGACCCCTCTTACTTTCACTGTCTCACCAGGTAAATTCCTGCCAATGAAAACTATGTTGGGCCCCAAGTATGATGACAAAGTGCCAGAAGAGAACAGGTTTCATCCAAGCATGCTATCCCAGTATTTAAAGAGTCTAAAGGTATATATTTCCTGATGTTGAAATTTGTTTACTAGTAATTTGTCTCTGTTTGGGAAAATATACATCGTTTAATGTCAACGTATGTTTTGTGTCTTCTCTAGGTTAAAATGGGTTTGCTTGTTGATCTAACAAACACTACTCGCTTCTATGACCGCAACGAGATCGAAAAAGAGGGTGTTAAATATGTGAAGCTTCAGTGCAAAGGGTATGTATGAGTGACCTGTTTTTAAAACTCAATATTTATTGTCCATGTTTACATATAGAATTGCCACTAGTTCAAAATAATGATATAATTTCGTGATTGAATATGTTGTGATGAGTTCCTTCCTTGTTTAGCCATGGAGAGTGTCCTTCAGCAGAGACCACTGCGAAGTTCATCAGACTATGTGAGCACTTCATGGAGAAGACTCCAACTGAATTGATAGGTAAGGAATGTTTGTACTGGAGCTGTACATTTCTTCTTCATTGTCGGACAATGTCCCAGGGTCTGGCTTGTTGTTCACGTGGAAAAACATGTTATTTATGATTTTGATAAGAGTCAAGAGGTGTAATTCAGTTACATTTAAACCTATTGCAACAATATCCCAAAGAACATCAGTCTCCTCTTTGGGGTGTTGTATTATAGCATATGCCTTCATATCACTCCAAAACAGATTTTAAAGTAAGAGTAGGTCCACGTTTGTACACTAGGGGGAGCCTGAATATAACTACCAACAAGTTCTCATCTTATCAGTCACCCTCCCTTCCTAATATTATTTCAGCTCTTTGTGATATGATGCATTTTGTGTTTGTAAATACTAAATATTTTATAAAAGCAATTGCATCTAGGGCCTCCTGAGTAGTGCAGCGGTCTAAGGCACTGCATCGCAATGCTTGAGGCTTCACTACAGACCCGGGTTCGATCCTAGGCTGTGTCACATCCGGCCATGAACCCGATAGGGCGGCGCACAATTCGCCCAGCGTCATCCGGGTTAGGGGAGGGTTTGGCCAGTGGGGCTTTACTTGGCTTATCGCGCTCTAGCGACGCCTGTTGGGGAGTTGCAGTGATGAGACAAGATCGTAATTTGATAGCACGAAATTGGGGAGAAAAAGGGGCAAAAAAAATATATACACATTTGTAATCGCATCTTCGCATGCTTTCTTATAGAATTATAACCGTGTATTGGTTTATGGTCCGCTCTGCTCATAGAGGTGGTGACACACAGTAATTGATACTGATCATAAGCCAGAATATTGATAAACAAATTAGGTGGAAGCCTGAAATGTGTAGCGGCTTTTGCAGGTGCAATGTTTAGTATAGATCACCATATGTGTATGCAATCACTTTGTTTTAGCTCAGTGTGTGGCCTGCCTGAGTATACCTTGGACCACCTTGCCCCTTAACATTAAGATCACTTTATTGGTCAATTGCACACAAGGTCCAACCTAAATGTGACTTCCGCTTTTAACCCAATCCCTCCGAAAGACACCCCTACATACACATAAACCCTTGCTGCTTAGTGAGGCTTGAAGGCAAATAAACCAATTCCAAAACATTGCAGTTATGAATAAGGAATGCATAATCTCCCGTTGTGCTTTTTGTATGGCCTTGAGCATGTAGTAGTCAGTGGGAGATGCTGAAGTGTGCAGTAAATTAATATACAGTATATTGTCTGCTTGAAATTCAACTTCCACAAACAGATGTTCCTACAGGATGCTTTAAATTATTCTCCTGATGTCTCAGTTGTGTTGCACTTCACTGTTCCCAATGACACTATGTCTGAAATCTGTCTTGCCTACTACTTACTTAAACTGCATAATGTGTACTAATCGTACTACATACTATTTAGAACATACTTTTTAGCGGTTAAGAGCATGGGCTAGTAACCCAAAGTTTGCTGGTTCGAATCCCCGTGGCGACTAGGTGAAAAATCTGTCAATGTGCCCTTGAGCAAGGCACTTAACCCTAATTGCCCCTGTAAGTCCCTCTAGATAAGACCGTCTGCTAAATGACAAATCTAAATGTAATGTATAAAAAAACGAATGCAGTAAGCAACAAATATCAGCATGCTAGGCTCATTCTACTGAAAATGTGTCATCTAATTCGCAATTACGTTGATTCCTGCCACTCGTTCATTTTGGTACAGTGCGTCTCCTCAGCTGATTATGAGCTATTGTCAGACACACGTGGGTCTCTAAAGACTATTTTCATCCTGAGAAGTGTGCAGCGAATTCTACTAGATGAAAAGCCGAAAGGAGTATGACATCCTGGCATTTAAAGCATACTACATTCTCAAAATTTCACATACTATAAATCTTTCTGTTTTCTGATACCCAAAATACATACTATTTAGAATGCAAGTACGGGTATTCAGACACGGCCACGGTGTCTTTTGCCAAAGCTCCATCCAAGGCTACTAGAGCACCGAGGTGTACTTCCATGCTGTGACCAGCAGGGGGCTCTGTGGCACTCTGTTGTGGCTTCTGGCAGTGCAGTTCCACAGCCACTGGAGCCTCAGGGTAGACTATATGAATGTCATTATAAAAATGTCCACTGTCGGCCACCCATTGATCTTCATCTGTTCTCTCTCTGGTATTAATGCAGCCTTTGAAATTAGACAGCGGGACTGGTGAATGTAACCCTATTTGGCGGGGGGGTAGATCAGCTATGAAATTACCAGACAAATTTGTCAATCAAATAACATTTATTTGCATCATCCCCCCCCAAATAAAAATTAAATCATCATCATTACCGGAGACTTCATCTCCATTTCTGTTGCCGGACAGACGGATAGACAACAGCTTGTCATGTCTGATTGCTGTGGGGGAGATATGAGAGGATGTTAAATGGTGTTAGAGCAGTCAAGCAGAGGTCAGTCAGTGGAAAAGTCTGTAAATGCAACCATTGGAGAATGCCATGCATTGACAATTCAGACTTTGTATCTGAGAGAGTGAGAGTGACTTTCTTTGATCGTATTTTCAGAGATTTCATCAGAGATCTGCTGTTGCCTTGTCTACCCAGTGAGTTCCCATTTTATACCGCTCTCCAATTCTTCCCTTTTTAAAGTTGATAGAAACCGCTGAATACCAATGACCGACTGCATCATAGCTGAGAGAGATGCTTCACAGACTGTCAATCAAACATGTTTTTTCACTCAAACCAGATCTCAATGTTGATAGATGCTCTGCCACTAACATACATTTAAAGAGGTGTGAAGATTTTGTTTGCCCCTATTATACTTCCCTGCTTTGAAAAATGTCAACGCAAACATAAACCGATTCCTTGTGTGCCCTGGCTGTTTCTTTGTCCCTCCTCCACCCCACCCCTCCCTAGCGTTAGATTGGGTCTGCTGTTTTTATTCATAAAGCGACTCAGTGTAAGAGTGCTGATCTAGGATCAGGTTCTCCCTGTCCGTTCATTATCTAAAAAAAGCAAAACAGATCCTAGATCTGCACTCCTACTCTGAAATGCTTTATGAATACGGGCCTTTGTGTATGTAGCAGAGGTGTGGACTCGAGTCATGTGACTTGGACTCGAGTCAGACTCGAGTCATGAATTTGATGACTTCAGACTCGACTCGACAAAATGTACAAAGACTTGCAACTCGACTTGGACTTTAACATCAATGACTCGTGACTTGACTTGGACTTGCGCCTTATGACTCGAGAAGACTTGCTACGAGGACTTGTAATGACTTGCAAAGGCTTGCTAAGAGGACTTGAAATGACTCGAAACTAAAATGTAGGACTTTGGACTCGACTTGAGACTTGATGGCTTTGACTTTTGACTCGACTTGGGACTTGCCTCATCCTTGACTCGGGACTCGAGGGCAAAGACTTGAGACTTACTTGTGACTTGCATAACAATGACTTTGTCCCACCTCTGGTATGTAGCATAACCTCCAGACACAGTCAGATAGTGGCTGATGAACTGGTTTTAAAGTAACTGCCCAGTGTTTCCAGATGTCTATGAAATATGAGCTTTATTTACTTATAATATGAGTGAAGTTGTTTTCCTTCCCCCCCCAAAAGGTAATTAAGTATGTTAAAAGGCTGCTTTTCTGTGTTGGAATGGTGTGGGTGTACCCCAACAACAGAATGGTGTGGGCATATAGTGGTCATTAAAATTTTTTATGCAAGTAGACCGCTGATTGGCCAGCTCATCTTCCTCTAGAGCCCTGATTGGCCAGCTGGTCCTCCTCAAGGAGATGACATGTTCTCATGTTCTATGAGAAAATAGCAAGCATTTTTGAAACGGTCTAAGGTGGGATTTTTTATTTTTTTGGTCATTTTAGCAGACACTCTTATCCAGAGCGACTTACAGTTAGTGAGTGATTACATTTATTTATTTTTCACACTTTTTTAAAGTGTTTTTTCTGTAATTTATGCTTTGGCCACAAATGCATGTATAGACTCCTTTCTGTGTTTGCAAACATTGCCGCACAATGGCGATGCGCGCAAGTTGGTGGCAGAACACGGAGGAGATCTTATAGAACGCCAGCAAAAAAAAGCCTCTATTTACATGTTGCTAATCAGTGCATTTCACACTACTTTTGGATTATAATTGGATTTTAAGGCTCGTATGAATGTCCTGCTTAATATAATATTTGTGTCAACATCGCAAGTCAACTGCATTATACTTAAAACACTTCAACTTCAAACAGTAAAATGGCTCTTTGGCTAGCTTTTGTATAATTAACATAATAAAAAAAATCCCCATCAACATCCATCAGTTTAAGCTAGAGATATCCGCCAATGTCGCCCTTCCGCATCTGCGGTGAAAGGTGGCAGAGCTAGAGCGGTATTTGTCAGTCCATGAGACATCCCGAAAATCGATCTTCTCACGAAAACGTCTGTGGCATCTGACCGGTTTAAAAAAAGCAATGAAAGTATGGAGGTAGTTTTGTGCCTACCCAAAAAAAAGGGGTTAAATATGTATTTGTTGAATACAATTGCGAGTGTACACACACACACGATTGTAGTAGTAGTGACAGATGAGCGCTTTGCTTTATTGACATGTGCGGTGTCTTTCTCTCTCTCCTCCCACAGGTGTCCACTGCACTCACGGCTTCAATCGGACAGGCTTTCTTATCTGTGCATACCTGGTAGAGAAGTTGGACTGGAGGTAAGGCCTACCAATCCCGATCAATCAACACCCCACGGAAATGTGTTTGTCACACATTACTTCTCTGTGTGTGCATCTCACTGCCAAATCACATGTTCATGTATTCTAACATTGACCACACAACCAACACAATTCCCATAGTGGTTTGGCTTGCATCACTTCTGTGTGTTCAGGTTGGACCCCTGTAGTCCCCTTAGGGGTGGAGCCATGTTGCCGTGGAAGCAGACTTAAGCCTTGTGGTTGACCGGGTTGGCTTCTATCAGAGACTTCTATTACAACTATTTCTGCCTGCACAAACCATATGATAAGCGCCAATACAAAACCGACCACCTCATTGACACACCTCTGCAATAAAAGTCTCTGGGTTCTATATATGTGATGTCACGAGGAGGGATGCAGTCAGTATCAGTAAAGTCACGCTTGGGGAAAGACGGAGGCTCTCAGGCTGGTGGTGAAGAGTCAACTCCACACCTGACTCCAGAGGTGCTGAATAATTTACCGCAGGGGATGAGTGTGTCTTTAGGCAGAAAGAGAATGTGGATCTGTAAATGGGTCTAGAAAAGGTTAGCAGAATCTGTTAATTCCCTTGGGGTCAGTGTTGGACGTATAGACAGGATGAGGATGAACAACCTCCTCATTCCCCCCCGCATTTCCTCTGGTTAAATAATCCCACAGTACATACAGACAGAGAGAGTCTGAGATGTGCATCAGTTCTGGTTCTGGATGACAATATCACATGTGGTTCATATTTCCTTTCTCACACTGTCAGCCACAGAATCAGTCAGCAGACATACAATAACTACTCTGCTACTTAGCAGCGATCTGATCAGATACGTTTGTTGAATAATTTTTGGTCAAATAGGATTGATGAGCTGAGACGTCTAGTACGCTGATAGCTTGTTGACATCCTGTCTCTAGAGAGGTCTGCTGTGAGGCTAGAGGGCCTGACTGATGTTTTTATTGGATAACATCAAGGTTATATGGTGGCAACCAGCGCTGAACAATACGGTTTTTGGCAGCAGCCAACCCAGCCAGCCAAACCTTGCACTGTTTCTCGTTCAGGTGCATACCTCAGGGCTCTACAGTGCGACCATTTTACTCGCATATGCGCCTAAATATTTTGCAGTGCGACCTGACATTTTAGGAGCACCAGTGCGCCTAGAAAAATTAAGCATTCTAGCTTTAATACCTCAAATATTTGTTATTGTGCTCCTACATTTCTTTGTGCGCCTACATTTTTAAACTTAGGCGCACACATGCTCCTTGTAAAAAAGGTCAGCGTAGAGCCCTGTACCTGAATCGTCATTAAGTGGAAAAGGAATTGGTTCAAGGGGCACAGTTTTCTCAATCGTGTCAGACAGAATAGATTACACTTTCCTCCAAAACTCATAAATGTCATGACAATCCAGGGCCTGACTGATGTTCTGTTGTGTTCCTCTGTGTGTCTCTTGATGTGGGTCAGTGTCGAGGCGGCGGTGGCTGCGTTCGCCCAGGCCCGCGCCCCTGGGATCTACAAAGGCGACTACCTCAAGGAGCTCTTCCGTCGCTATGGAGACGCGGAAGACGCGCCCGCCGCCCCCGTGATGCCAGAGTGGTGCTTCGACGACGATGGCGACCAGGACGACGACGGCAACGTGATTGGCCAAGAGTCTCAGTCAGGCCCCTCCTCCTCTGAGTCGGCGCCGGGGAAACGGAGGAAGGAGAGACTAAAATTTGTGAGACTCAGACTGACTGAGAAAAGGGAGGGCACTGGGGAAATGGGCTGTTGCCAAGTAGAGAGGCTGTGTCCCTAATGGTACCCTATCCCCTATATAGGAAATGGGTTGCCATTTGGGATGCAGTCTGAGAGTGACTGAGACAGAGCACTGGGGAAATGGGCTGTAGCTTAGGAGCGAGAGAGGATATCCATTGGTTCTGCTCCAGATGACACATAGCTCATGTGGTGTGACTGAGAGCCGTGTGGGACCCTCTGTGAAATTGTTGCTCTCCAAATATACATCATATGCCTCTTAAGTCGGTTCCGAGAGGAGACTCCTCTGAAGTGAAACGAACAGGGGCAAATTTGCTTAAATCACAAGAAAGGAAAGATCCTGGGCCCTCATCTATTTTTCAATCTGTATCCCAAATGGCACTTCTATTTAGTGAACTACTTTGGACCAGGGCACATAGGGCTCTGGTTGGAAGTAGTGCACTAGATAGGGAATAGGGTGCCATTTGGGATGTAGTCTCAGTCACAGACCCAATGAGTGCACCACACCATGGAATGATGGCATTAGATAACATCAAATCTTCCCCAAATGTTATTTCTGGGCTGTTTCCTGAGCTGTCAGGACAGTGTGTTTTGAATAGGACGTCAATGTTTAAAATTTAAAAAATAAATAAATAGTTATTCTCCCAAATATCCAAGTCCCAACCTGTTGTGTGTCATGTTCTCTCTTTCTCAGGGTGCTATATTCGTGGAGGGGGTCACAGTGAAAGGCGTCACACAGGTCACCGTACAGCCTAAACTGGCCGAGATCCAACGGAAGTGTCAGGAGTTTGCGGAATGGGAAAAGTGAGGATTCTTTCACTCTACCAATCTCTTTCTAAATCTCTCTCTCTTTGTCATATCTACCCGTCTGGTAGCACTGTGTGTGTGACTCACTCTTACTGGATCGTTCTATAGGCTTTGTACTGTCATAGGCGTCCGCATGCTTCCCATCTGAAGCAGTTTGTGCATATATTATGACGACATTTTGTGACGTTTTGGTCTTCGGCGAGGGTTCTTTCGTGCGCATGCCATTTTTTTTTTTTGGCAAGTCGAAGGTTGGTAGCCAAAGTCTATGCCCCTTCGTCTGTGATTGGTTAACAGTAAGGATTCTTCAATGAAGTGTTTGTCATTCAACGAGAGACTCGTTTTCATGCACATTTTTTAAATAGAGAAATACTGCACCAAACATCTGAGTTGGATGTAAAATTGTGTGGCTAAGACCTCGGAACAAAATAACTCAAGAAATCTAATATTTTTTAGATTAATTCTGACTATTTTGAGGAAGTGTATACTGGGTACGGCGTCTCAAGAGGGAGAGAGTACTATTGCCACTTTTGTCTCGTTTTTCGAGCGGTCTTTTAAGCAAGTATGCAAGGCACAGACATTCACTTCGCCTGTTCTGCTAGGAGCAACTCAAACCTAGTATGCAGACGCTTTGAGACACCAGGGTAGGAAATGACTGTTCTGCCGTAGATGTCTTTCTTTACTAGCGATATGGAGGAATTGTGTTGTTTCAGCTCTACAGCCTCATAATGTTTCATATAAGAGAGGAGTTTCATATAAGAGTTTATAAAGCCTTCTGAATTTCCAGTCCCTGATGTTCTCACCAGGACATTGTTGATTAAAAAAAGTTGTATTCTGTGTGTGTTCTAGGTCCGGGTTTCCAGGTGCTCAGCCCGTGTCCATGGACAGGCGGAACCTTCGCTTTCTGGAACAGAATCCCTACAAGGTCAGCTGGAAGGCCGACGGCACACGGTGAGTCCCTCGTCTCTCGGTGTCCTCCTCCCTCCTCCTATATGACCACAAAGGGCTCACAACAGGTTGGTTAACACACTTATAGAATTCCCATCCAGCTGTGCTTCACTGGAGGACTTGAATATGAATCAATATGTGCAGTGGATTTGGCTACTTAGCGGTTTTCTCTCTCTTCTCTCCCTGGTATTTAGCTTCCAGTCCTCACTGAGACTATGCAGGAATATTATGGTGAGCAGCACATGCCTTTATATGGCAGTATCTGACTGTGCACTCAGCACTGAGCCACTGGCTTCATTTCTCGTTCATTTTCCTGGCCTATTAGTTCGGGACTGTGAGCTGAATACTAACATTGTTCCCGTACACTGCACCCATGGATTTTAATAAACTTTGATTAGCCCAGCGCACTTGAGTGGCTGCGCTACTCGGTTTGTGTGGAGATTTATTGGCTGCAATTGCGGAGTGGCTGGACCGAGGCAACCACAGGAGTAGCCAGGGGCTGTGGCTGTCTCCCACATCCTCCTTCCCATTGGAATAAGACTTCCAACAGACCAACACAGTCTTCCCAATCACTTGTCAGTGTGAATTGTTTTGCCTTCCCATACCCTGGAGGGGGGTGTACTTGTTTTTAGTATTCTGGCGGCCTGTGCTGAAACACTTTCTCTCTTGATACGCTGGTGAATATTTTGTCAGCTGGTGATTGTCAAGCAAATAACTGTCGGTCTCACGGTAATTGACCGTTCATTAACATAAATACATTTGCATCTCCTGGCTTCCACACATAGCCTACAAGCCATTTTTAAAAGTCTAATAAATCCATGTAATATAGCCTACACCTTGACAATAAATCCATTATTTATTTTAGACAGGTCTAAAGAAGCATGATATGAAGAAAATGTAGTCTATTTTAGAAGAAAAGAATAGCTCTAATACTCTGAGTTGTCCTTATGTTAGGTCCTGATGTGGCTATGCCAAATGGCTGTGGGCTACACTAGTTAATTTAGCAGACAAGATTTGCTTATAATTCCATGGCATTATTTTATATTATTTTATAGTATGAAGAATACAATTGAACAAAGCTGAATAAAATATAAATATTTTCTCCAAACGATTTGAGGGAGTGGGCACACGTGGCTATTCTGTGTTGAGCAGTTAACAAAGAAATAGGTACTCCTATATGCTTAATTTAGAGTTATTAATGTAACTTTAGTTGTTCTACAAACGTAGGGCTATATGTTTAGATTTTTAATACATTGTAAGGCTGCATGATGAGACTAATGATGATTAGAAAAAAGTCGCTTGAAAGGCATGAGCTCTGCTTTGTTTTTTGTGCAGGCTGGACACACTCCAATAGTCTCTCATTCACAATTTGACAAGCACTTGATAATGCCTTGAATTTCACGACCAGCATCCCCTTTGTGGCCGTAATCCATGCGTTGTGCCCTTCTCCCTGAGTGTGCTGCGCAATCCGAAGCGTCTCTCTCTCACATGGCTCTCCGTCACGTGATCAGGTCTTTCTCACAGGCTACAAGTTAAGACAGACACATCTGGGACGCAACTGCGCGCATCCTTATCCAATTCCGAGGTGCATATTGAAGATATTGGAAGAACTGTCCACATTTACTTTTCGTCAGCCAACAAGATGACTAGGCCTAACGAACAGCAAAAGCACTAGCCAATGTCAATCTACTATCCCCCATAGTACAAAAGTTGACCTATTCTGTGCGAGAAATAAATATTCCAAACATAGTCTGGGACAGTTGTGGGATGCGATAGATCGCTAATTAATACAACCACTAGCATCAAAAAACCTTTTTTATGCAATGTGGCTGACTCAACAGATCAGAACGTTTAGCATAAAATGTTGATAAACTATTAAGTTATTTCTTCACATAATAAGCACAGCAATGGGCACATGGTAGTAGGCTATAAGCGCGAATGTTCCATTAGCAGAAAACACCATTATCAAAAGTGACCGCAAATGCAATTATGCATGTAATGCTTTTATTGTAAAGGTGCATTTTTATGGTGAAAATGATCTTCCCCAAACTTGAAACTCACGTACTGCTTATATATGCCAGTTAGGCTCTACACCCCTTGTAAAGCGGATTACTGTGCTTAATTTTAAGAAGTTATTTGCCCACTTTAGTTGTGATACAAAACGTATTAAAACATATAGGCCTATGGGCTAGGCTACAGGAGGTGTGCGACTGATTCGATAGGCTAATATTGTCACCCATCAGACTATTCTTGATTTAATCTTTACATATACTAAATAATATATGTGTGAAATTTGTTTTGATTTAGAATGGACCACTATCATGCACCTGTATCGAAACGGGCAGCGGGAAAAAATACATGTCATCTATGCACTTAAATTGTGAATGGAGGACGCTTTTCCACGTGGTTTATTTTCATGCCAGCCAGATAGGCTATTCTCCTGTTGTAAGTATAAGCAATGTGCTTAATATTAGGAAAGTTGAGAAAAAAATATAGTAGGCCTAGCCTATAGAAAGCTGATGGGATCGTTTTTTAAAATTAGCGGACATCACTCTGTTTTCTCCCGCAATTGCATGGTCTATAGAAATATTGCGCAACATGAGCTCATGGGCTCTCATGAAGTGTTTGATTAGATTTTCAAATTAATTTGCATTGATGTCAGAGTGATTAGAGGGACAATAGTGCTGAGTACCAGGGAGTTAGCAAGTTTGGTAGGCTACAAATGACCAGCAGCAGCATCAGAGCTTGGAGAAGCCTAATTACCGTGACTAAACGGTCTTGTGGAATTTGACTGCCTTCATGACTCGTGAGTGCCGGTGTGGCGGTAATACGTTCACCGCAACAGCCCTAGAAGGAACTAACATGTCCAGCCGGCTCTCTTCAGCCACCAACCCTTGGTCAATGTCACTGATGGGGTCCTTGGCGCACTGGGTCTTTTCGAAGAACGGCCCCAGTTACTCCTCCTTTATATAAGTGAGAAGAACCAGGCCCACCTTGTTCATTTAGGGGCATTTCCCTTAGTCGGTACAGAGGCGGTGTCCCCATCTGTCTATACTGTACGTCTGTCCTTTTCATGACTGCAAGCCATAGGCTGATGGCAGGCCGTGCTTAGAGCAGATTTATGTTTTCCAGAGCTGAGATGGATTTCCCATCTAAAACTCCTTGGTTGCATCCCAAATGCCACCCTATTCCCTACATAGTGCCCTACTTTTGAACAGGGCCCATAGGGGTAGTGCACTGTATAGGGAATAGGGTGCTCTTGTGTTGTTCAGATAAATGAGAGTAGCTTGTTTTCTCCTGAGAGACCAGCCAGGCCTTCTTATTCACTTTGTAACGGCTCGCCTGTGGTGGAACCACTGCCTCCCCGCCCGCCCGCCCACTGCCTGCCTGACTCTGCCTTTCTGCTTTCCTCCAACCACTTCTTAAAATGTTCCTTCATCTTATTGTCACTTTTTAATGCATCTCCAATCGCTAATTGTACAGGAGATGAAACAAGCTCACTCTATGGCTTTTTGCTTCCCCTGGCCTGCACTCCAAAGTACATTATGAATGAGCCCTTGTGGGTTGAAGCCATGGTAAATGTTCAAATTGTTGCTCTGTAGTTTTTTTTTTGGTAATATCAATCGGGAGTGAGTCGTGCCAGTGCATTCATGCACGACTGAGTAGCATCATCATGAGCAGGGCCCAGTCATAGTTTAAATGCCCAGTTGGAAGGGAAGCAAAAGAAAGAATGGAAGTGAAAGTAGTGGGAAGGAGGAGTCATTGAATAGGTGCAAGTCTGTCAGAAACTGACGCTGATCTATTCTTTGCTGGAGCAAATTGAGCCCTTCACACCAGATAAGACATCTTATCGCACAATGCACAGTACGGCTCAATCAGTACACCAATAACAGGGCTTAGAGATATCGATGCAATGATACTTCCTGAGATTTGCCATGGGGGATTGCTTTCTGGTTGATGCAGCTGTCCACCTTTTTGAGTTTACCTAACCTTGTACATGCTGTCTGGTATCTATCCTAAAGGTTACAGCTCAATGCTACAACCAGTCTAATGTGAGACTCCATTCTCCCCATCCCCATTCCTCAGAGCTTCTCATCACTCAGCCAGAGACCTCTTACCTTGGATGTATTCATTAGTTGGAATCTGTTGCAAAATGCTTCATCTGTTGCGAAAAGTTTTGCAATAGAAACAGTTTACTGTTTGCTCTAGGAACCAAATGGAAGCAAACGGAATGAAACTGGGAGGGACCTACCTGAATTTGTTGCAAAACATTTTCAGTTTGAAGTAAACGGACAGAATCAGACTAAAGAATACACCCCTTGACATCTCTTACAGAAAGGCAACCCTCGCAGGCATCTCATATTTTTGATTTAACCGACCTGGAAGACCAGGTGTGTTTCAATTTAGGCAATCACTGAACTTATCAATTAGCTCAATTGACCAGGTGTGGTGCCCATGTTGGACAAAATTATTCAGTACCTGCGGCACTCCAGGACCAGGTTTGCCTACCCCTGTCTTACAGTAACTGTCCAGTGAAAAAAATATATAAAAAAAATAACATATACTACCGTTCAAAGGTTTGGGGTCACTTAGAAATGTCCTTGTTTTTTGAAAGAAAAGCAATTTTTTTTGTCCATTAAAATAAAATGTTGTTTGCTAAGTTTATCATTTTAAAAGGCTAATTGATCATTAGAAAACCCTTTTGCAATTATGTTAGCACTGCCCATCTTAATCTTTTATTTTTATTGGCCAGTCTGAGATATGGCTTTTTCTTTGCAACTCTGTCTAGAAGGTCAGCATCCCGGAGTCGCCTCTTCACTGTTGACGTTGAGACTGGTGTTTTGCGGGTACTATTTAATGAAGCTGCCAGTTGAGGACCTGTGAGGCACCTGTTTCTCAAACTAGACACTCAAATGTATTTTGTCCTCTTGCTCAGTTGTGCACCGGGGCCTCCCACTCTTTCTATTCTGGTTAGTGCCAGTTTGCGCTGTTCTGTGAAGGGAGTAGTACACAGCGTTGTACGAGATTTTCAGTTTCTTGGCAATTTCTCGCATGGAATAGCCTTCATTTCTCAGAACAAGAATAGACTGACGAGTTTCAGAAGAAAGTTATTTGTTTCTGGCCATTTTGAGCCTGTAATCGAACCTACAATTGCTGATGCTCCAGATACTCAACTAGTCTCAAGAAGGCCAGTTTTATTGCTTCTTTAATCAGAACAACAGTTTTGAGCTGTGCTAACAGAATTGCAAAAGTGTTTTCAAATGATCAATTAGCCTTTTAAAATGATAAACTTGGATTAGCAAACACAACGTGCCATTGGAACACAGGACTGATGGTTGCTGATAATGGGCCTCTGTACGCCTATGTAGATATTCCATAAAAAATCAGCAGTTTCCAGCTACAATAGCCATTTACAACATTAGCAATGTCTACACTGTATTTCTGATCAATTTGATGTTATTTTAATGGACAAAAAAATTGCTTTTCTTTCGAAAACAAGGACATTTTGAACGGTAGTTTATATATATTTTTATTTATTTTTAAACCTCATATTCTTTTAGCTCATACCCAAATAATGTTGTTGACCCATCCTTTACTTGTAGGTGTGGCGAAAGCATACATTAAAGAAAAAACACTCGTTTTGACAGCTTTTAGAGATGAGAATGGATCAGTTAGGTTACGCTCCTCTGCCTCAGCTAAGCTGACACTAATGGCTTACTGTGTTTTTCTCACTGTTTTTCATATTATTTTCTTCCAGTGTGCTAAGCTGACAACAGTAATGCCTTACAGTCATTGTTCCTTTAGGCCTACATCTTATTCTATCTTACATCTATTTCTATTCAGGTAGTGTGAAAGGTTCACACTGAGTTGAATGTCTGACATTGGTTTAAGATGCGTGCAGAGCATATAGGATTATTCAGAGCAAGTTTTTTTTGTGTGGATATTTGCATGATTGTCTCTTCTTAGGCGGCGGTGGAGCTCAGGTAATGAGCGCCGCTGCTCTTGTCACTGGAGGATGGTTGACATTTAAGGTCTCATGATGATGAAATGAAATCGTGCCTATTTTGTCAATCAGGGACATTTTGTTCCGACAGATCGTGTCCGGATATCTTCTTCTATTGTTTGTGGGAGATGAAAAATAGGGCACATTTGAAAGCCCACTAAGTGGTAATGGGCAATTTCACAACATTTTCAGGGCCATTCATGTAGCTAGAAGTTGTAAAACCTCCATTTGTAGCAAGGTCTTTTTTTTTTTTTTTTTTTTATGTGAGAGGAGGTTTTCAGAGAAGGGGAATATTTATTTCAGAGACATGCTGTGCTGCTTTTCCTGTGTGTTTGGTTTGGTGGTGTTTTTCTTTTACCTTTACACAGTTTAATATATAATAATAATATATGCTATTTAGCAGACACTTTTATCCAAAACGACTTACGGTAGTGCTTACATTTTCGCATTGGTGACCAACATCTACCAACTGAGCCACACAGGACCACCAGTTTGATGTGTTTGCCTGTTTAGCCTATAGCCAAAGTTCAAAATGTGAATTGTGTGTCTGTCAGATGCAATAAACAGGCAGGTGCTGAATAAAGAGCATTGATGATAACAATACACCCGGTCCTCCCTGAGCCTGGTTAAACGTCCTCTCTGAATGATGGTGATGTTTAGCTACATAAAGCCTGAAAAGCAGCACCTCTCTGATCGCCTCTCTCAGGATACTTCCCAAATGACATCCTATTCCCTATATAGTGCACTTCTTTTGACCAGAGCCCTATGAGCCCTGGGTCAATTGGTGTTAGAGGTGTTCGCTGAGCTGCATATGCTCCTGTCCTATGATGATGAGATTAGTTCTGCTTTTAATCTCCACCACCGTCGACTGTAATTAATCACAGGAACTGTGTCGTAATGATTAATAAGTGTTCACATTTACTGAAATATGAGCCCTCAATGCGAGAAGCAGTTAGAGCTGTGAAATTATTGTTGGTGATGCGATTTATTGGAATTTCAAGGATGCTAACGCATATTTCTTCGGGAAGGAGATTTACTGATTGATTGCCAAGGTGCAGTTTGATCGTAATTTATCTTCCCCAGGTCCCTCACGGATTATGCAAAGAATTCCTGACTCTTATCTCAGTCGTTAAATATCACGCATGCTGCCTGGCGGATCACATTTTAACAGCTAAATTGGAAAGGTGGTCCTGCAAGATTGGTCAGCAGGAGTGACAGACCGCTGAGGGGGGTCTGAGTAGTTTGGGACGTAGGGGTCTTGGTGGAGGGGGGGCTCTCCTGGCTGTCAGCAATGGTTTGATCCTTGTCCTGATCCACGGGTTGGAGAGGAGGAGGAGGAGGAGGAAAGAGGAAGAGTGACACTAATCAATGTGCTCCCTGGGCCTCTAGAAACTCCCTTATCTCAGACCAACAGTGGACAAGAGCTTAACTCCTCTTTTCTCCTTCCTCACCCCCTTGTGTAGCCTAGCAACAGTCATTTTCTCAAAATGAGTAATCAATAGGACTGATGGTGTTTAAGAAATAAATAAAAAATAAAGAACTGATGGTGTAAGAAGTGTTGGATTAGATTGTATCTCTAGGCTGGCTATTGAAGGAGACTTAAACACGGGTTGTTTTATCTAATATTGGCAGTTATGCTATGCCTCTCTGACTATCTTTTTATTGTGTTGATCTGTCAGATTTTCAATATTCAGATGTAGGATCTTAATTTGATCACTCTGTTGCAGATGAACTTTCCTGCAATGCAGGAAATTTAAAGCTAGAATCCTTAATAGAAACAATAACAAAGCGGCCACCCCACCTCAGTTTTGGTAAAAAGCTGAGGGATGGGCCTGGAGAAATGTAACCACTCTCAAATTCATAGACATAGCTATGGATGCAAGGACTGACCATCCATGATATATCAAAATAATAGTTTAAACTATGGTTTGAGGTTTTACAGTGTGTTTACATTTACATTGTTTACAAACAGAGTAAAACAAGCTTATATTTGGGGTTCTTATGGGGTACGACAGTTGAACTAAGTTCATGAGGCATTCATAAGTTATATTCAAATCTATTTGGTATTAGGCCTGTCCCCAACTAAAAAAAATCTTGGTCGACCAAGAGTCGTCTGTTCTTTCGACCAATCGATTCGTCGAAATTTTAAAATGTGTATTTTTCCATAAATAGACACAGCCCATGTGTTTTGAATCAAATCAACTACCGATATTCACTGAGCTTGTCTGATGCTTTAAGTGAACTGTTTGATTAAATAATTAAGACACACAAATTACTAGAGGGAGTCCGTCCGCAATTGATTAGATTGTGCCGGACCTGGCTCAGACTTGCTGTGTTAAAAAA
This sequence comes from Coregonus clupeaformis, assembly GCF_020615455.1. Classification (NCBI taxonomy): domain Eukaryota; kingdom Metazoa; phylum Chordata; class Actinopteri; order Salmoniformes; family Salmonidae; genus Coregonus; species Coregonus clupeaformis. The sequence continues at coordinate 33,284,261 of NC_059224.1, forward strand.
ACAAACAGCGAGTGACTGTGTGACTAGCACCCGTTCACTCTCTCCTCCCTGCTGCAGCGACCACCACAGAACATAAACAGTGTTGCTGAAGCTGCAACATACTTACAGACAATTCTGACTGAAAAGTTACGTTACCGAAATCCTTCATTTGTTTAGGAAAAACATTCCCTATTCCCTCAACCCTTGCTCTCTTTATGTGACACATGTATGCATCGCATGCACGTGACCAATAGGGCCTGACCTATAGCATATCATAATCACATCAAAAAATTGGTTATAACAAACTCTGAACACCGTAACTCATGTGACAGCAAAATGGATGCAGAGGACGTGACAAACTCGAAATGTTTACTGGTTGCACAGGAGGTAAAGGGGAAGTCTGATGTGTGGAATACATTTGACTAGTTAGAGAGCAAGAAAAAGAAGGTAAGGAGCAAGCGCTGCGAGCATATTATGGGTGCCAAACAGGTGCTGTTAGATTACAATTACATTTTTCTGACCATTTGGAACAATGTAAACAACACTAAATAAATTAAGCGTACCAGAGAATCTGTTGTAATGTTTTTTTGTGGGGGTGAAAGCCGTTTACAGAAAATACTAAAACAGTCGCATTAATTCGTGAATGCAATTTTCCGAATGGAACGGTTTAGGCCTATTTATTGTTTACGCAAATTATTAAATGGTTGCTTTATTTTATTGGAAAACTAAAATGCTTGATTGCATTTCAAATCATGAATGACTCGTATGCTGTGTGATGACATGAACAAATACATTATTGATGATACAGTAGCCTATATACTGTACAGTGTATTTGGAAAGTATTCCGACCCCTTGACTTTTTCGACATTTTGTTACGTTACAGCCTTATTCTAAAGTATTTAAATATTTTTTTTCTCTCAAGCTACACACAATGCCCCATAATGACAAAGCAAAAACACGTTTTTAGACATTTTTGCAAATGTATAAAAAAACAAACAACTTTGATTACATTTACATAAGTATTCAGACCCTTTACTCAGTACTTTGTTGAAGCACTTTTGGCAGCGATTACAGCCTTGAGTCTTCTTGGGTATGACGCTACAAGCTTGGCACACCTGTATTTGGGGAGTTTCTCCCTTTCTTCTCGGCAGATCCTCTCAACCTCTGTCAGGTTTGATGGGGAGCGTCACTACACAGCTATTTTCAGGTCTCTCCAGAGATGTTAGATCGGGTTCAATTACGGGCTTTGGCTGGGCCACTCAAAGACATTCAGAGACTTGTCCCGAAGCCACTCCTGCCTTGTCTTGGCTGTGTGCTTAGGGTCGTTGTCCTGTTGGAAGGTGAAATGTCTTAAAAAACAGTTTTTGCTTTGTCATTATGGGGTATTGTGTGTAGATTGATGAGGGGAAAAAACAATTTAATCCATGTAACGTAATAAAATGTGGAAAATGGGGGTCTGAATACTTTCCAAATGCACTGTATAACTTCAAATTAAACCAAATTGTTTGCGCCCATGACTATTGGTTTCAATAACATTTTCAGCCAACTTGCAAGAAAATACTTTTATTAATATATTTTTACTAATCAGCTTTCAGTGCTTCATTTGAGCCGGATCCTGCTGGAACAGGATTCGGCACTTCTCAGTTTTGGACCCCCCCTCCATAATGTGAATACATAGATTTTTAGCCCAGGCCTGATATTCTAAGAGTTGATTTGTGTTGGGCCGGCCCGCGCTTATGCTTTGCGCAACATTGAAATCTATGTTTAAGACCAACGCCTGGCTGTGGCAGTGTAAGAAGAGCGCCTGTATCTCTCACAGAACTAGAATGTGATTCACTCTCTATGATATCTCTCTCTTCTCTCATAGACATGAGTCTGCAACTCTCATCTCAAGTGTTGCACGTCATAATTCATTTAGTTATAGAATTATAGCCGCTCGACGGGTTCTGAAGGAGCTGCAGCACCCCTGATAATTTGAAATAAAATAGTTTTATAGAATTACTGCTGTCCAGAAATAAGTGAAATAATTCCGAATATGAGAAGGCCCATAATTTAGCCACAGAGCTTCTTTAAATATAGCCTAGCTGTGGATTGTGTGTAGCCCAAGGCATAGCCTACAGTCGGGAACGCGCTGCCAATCTGACAATGAACAGCGTGCAGGCGTAAAAGGCCTTTTGCAATATTTCAAATACAATCGCGGGACAACACAGGTTGTAAAGCAAATGGCTCCTGCTGAAAAGAGAAGACTCTAATCTGTCTGCTGTAGCCTACCAAAATATTTGATCGACATCCAAATATTGTTTGAGCGATTGAGCTGTGCATCATTGGGTGAGTCAGTGAAACTGGAATGCTTTTTTAGGACTAATTTCCTCATGTCTCCTCACACCTAGGCTTAGGCTATTGATGGATTCAAGACGAGGTTATTTTTATTGATCTCAGTTTGTAAAATGATGCAGAATTGCATGAAATGCATTTATAAAAGGCCACATTTTTCCAGGACCCTAGGCTACTAAACAATTTCTCTGAACCTTCGCCCCATGTAAATGTGATATTTTCATTTATTATGTTTAATACATTTGCAAAGATGAGGGGGAAAAAACAATTTAATCCATTTTAGAATGCTGTCACGTAATAAAATGTGGAAAAAGTCAAGGGGTCTGAATACTTTCCGAATGCACTGTAAATTGGGTTGTTAATGGCAGCTCTGCCTTGTCTGCCAGTGGACTCTGCTGCGTGCTAATGATGTGAAAAGCTGCTGGATCTGAGGGTGACTGGGTGGGTGAAGCTGCTGTCACTCAGGCCTCAGCCAAAACAATGGCCGCCTGCGCATCATTAGGACCAAAGCATTGGGGAAATAGACAAGGGGAAATAACTCCCTTACATAACCTCACTGGAGGACGGGGCGGCAGGTGGAGAGGGATTTCTGCCAATATGGATAATAGGGAATTTTGAAAATGTAGGGCCTACATTTTCGGGATCCATGATAGTTTGGCAACGGGTATACAGTGTCATTATGATGGCTTGAAAGAGGGAGAGCAAGAGGCTTATCCTTGACTGATGAGGAAGGGCCCCTCAGAGTGACAGCAGAGACATGGCTAACTGGCCAATTAGATGACAGGGGGACCACTTTGGCCCTGCAATAACTGTTTTTTTCTCAGTGGGTGAGATCTGCCCACTTTTCTTCCAAAGTATAGCTACACTCAATCTTTTGTTGTTTTTACAAGAACATCGGCCCAATTCAGAGAAAATATAGGGGTGGTGTCGTTTGAAATTTGAAATTCTACTTGTGCAGGAGAGGAGAAATTGTCTCGACTCCTCAAACTTCATGTTTGCTGAAGCCATTGTATGCAAGGCCAGGCATTGAAATCAAATGAGTCATTTTCAATTAATCTATTTCACATCACTGTCATTCTTTCAATCTCCTCCCATCTTCACTTTCCTGACAGTCCCTCTCTTTTCAATATCTCTCCATCCATCTAGCTTTCTCCTCCTCCATCCTCTCTTCTGATCAGTGGTAGGGGAGTGCAGCAGAGCTAGGCTGCAGCCCAAATGGCATCATTTTCCCCATGTAGTGCACTACTTTTAACTAAAAGTAGTGCACTACTTAGGAAATAGGGTGCCTTTTGGGATACATCACTAGAGACCTGGGTCATTCTCACCGCCCAGTATTGATCCACTCCAGTGGAGTAGAGGTGTGGAGGACTATTACAGCTCCACTTTCCAGGGTCCACCTGGAACCATTTGAATGTAATGATGAGAATGAGATTATACGTCTGGCCCTGGCCCCCACAGTGTTTTAAAAGCCCTCCATTTACCTAGAGACGGGTTGTTTGCATTTGTAAATTATGTGTGGATGAGAAGGGCTATAGCCTGCATCCCACCCAAGGCTGAGGGCCTTGTGGTAATCATGTGCACCAGGGCCTAAAATTAACTTTTTGGTCCACCAGCCACAGTGGCAGGTTAGTAGATTTAACAAAAAGTCGACCAGACACTCAGATTTTTTACCAGCCAAAACCACCCCAAAATAATGTATGACCATGCTTTGTAATGTTTCTAAAACAAGAAATGTATTATCTAATCAAACATTAGTAAGAAGTAATGTGGTTTATTGCTCAATTTCATTCCATTTTTTGTGACCTGAGTCAAAAGCTGCCCCTTTTAAAGGTGGGAGTTTACCGTGGTAACAGGGCCAAGTGTGTGTGATTTTGGATCTGACTACTTGCTAGTGAACGGTCGTCACTAGTTACCACAGCCACAAAGTCATAAACCCAGCCTATTTCTAAAATGTATCTTCTTAAAATTGGATTTTAAACCTAACCTTAACCACACTGCTAACCTTATGCCTACCCCTAACCTTAAGACTAAAAAGCACCTTTTTGAATTCATGATCTTTTACGATATAGCCAATTTAGACTTTTTGGCTGTGCTATCTAGTGGAAACCCAGTAGACGCCGTCTCTTCGCTAGCAGTTGACGCAACAGACTCAAACTAACATTGAAAAACAACCAAGCTTGTGAACAAAACAATGTAAATAGCCAAAAAACAAGAGGACAATGTCTCACTTTGTTGACTTTTGAATAAATTAGACAAACTTCTATGCCTGTGTGCACCGCTTCCAAAAATTAATCTATAAGCACTTATCTCACAGTGCGCACAGCTCTCAGCCAGGCAGTGCTGCTGTGTGAGGTGGGATATAGGATTCATATTTCTTTGTGCGATTAGCAGCTGTCGTGGAAATTCTACACAGGGACACTTGAAGTCAATCTTAAATGAATAATTGTTTATTATCAGCGCGCTGGAGAGGTTCCAACCAACTCAATGCACCAAGTACACATGTCGATCAGGAGCTCTACTCGGGGCAGTCACGTTAGTTCTCTTATTTACAGAAAAGTTATAGTTGCATGATTTAGCTTATTCATCATTCATAATTAATTAATCATTAACATTTGCTTCATTCATGTAACCAACCAATACTGGGTCATGCATGTGACAGACCAATACCTCACGAGGCTTCTTCTCTCTAAGCTGAGACCTGGACACAAATATCTGGGCGTACTGCCAAATTGCAGATACTGATAGTGAGGATTCGTTCAATCAGTCACTTGCATGAACACAGAAATTGGTTATTAGAAAAGCACAAACATAACATTTTCCATCACACAGCTATGAAACAAAATGGCAGAAACGTTGAAAACAGCTACTGCAGCATTTGTCTGCTATAAATCACAACTCGCACGTACTTGACTTTTTGACTATTTTTATTTGCAAATGTGAATAATAGTCGCACTGTAGAGTCCTGCAAATTGACCACACGCTTACGTGGCTGGTGAAATATACATTTTTACCCTCCGCATTTGGCAGGTGGCAGGCATACAGTTTATGCCCTGATGTCAGTGGCGATTTTAGCATGTACATCTTGGTGCGGCAAACTCAAAAATGTTTTACATGCATGCCAGCAAAGCCACAACACTAAACAATACACTAAACGTCTTTAAAGCGTCTATGTCTGACTGTTTGCGCGAGTGGATCTTATGGGACACCAGAGAGGCTGTTGTCCAGACTCCTGAGGCTTTGTCAGCAGAGCAGATTCAGGCAGTGATTCTTCCAGAACAGAGCCTATAGGAGCAGAGGACTGCAAGGCAGATGTGTCTCACCACTCCTCTGTCACAGGGATCAGGAACTCAACGAACATCCTCTCTATGGACTAGTACAGCTCCAGCAGACCTGCACTGTCACACTTTTTGTCTTATAATAATTATGTCCAAGAGTTTTTATGGCCCTACTTGCAGACCTGCACTGTGATTGTAGCTGGAAGATTAGATGCCTCCTACTATGACAGCACGCTGTTGGCCCTACTCGTAATCCTTTAACAGGTCAAGAGTGAAAGACCGAAACAAGGCTCTTTTAGGGGTCTTGATTTTCTATGAGAGTGCATGCTCGTCTCTCATTGGCTGAGAGGTTCTTTAACAGGAGTTCTCTCTCAGGGCCTGCCTCATATTGTCGGAGTCCCAAATGCACCCTTTTCTCTATCTAGTGCACTACTTTTGACCAGAGCCCAAGCCTCTAGTCAAAAGTAGTGCACTCTATAGAGAATGGGGTGCCATTTGGGACACAGCCATTGTACCGGGCCAAGTGTGTGTGATTTTGGATCTGACTACTTGCTAGTGAACGGTCGTCACTAGTTACCACAGCCACAAAGTCATAAACCCAGCCTATTTCTAAAATGTATCTTCTTAAAATTGGATTTTAAACCTAACCTTAACCACACTGCTAACCTTATGCCTACCCCTAACCTTAAGACTAAAAAGCACCTTTTTGAATTCATGATCTTTTACGATATAGCCAATTTAGACTTTTTGGCTGTGCTATCTAGTGGAAACCCAGTAGACGCCGTCTCTTCGCTAGCAGTTGACGCAACAGACTCAAACTAACATTGAAAAACAACCAAGCTTGTGAACAAAACAATGTAAATAGCCAAAAAACAAGAGGACAATGTCTCACTTTGTTGACTTTTGAATAAATTAGACAAACTTCTATGCCTGTGTGCACCGCTTCCAAAAATTAATCTATAAGCACTTATCTCACAGTGCGCACAGCTCCCCAGCCAGGCAGTGCTGCTGTGTGAGGTGGGATATAGGATTCATATTTCTTTGTGCGATTAGCAGCTGTCGTGGAAATTCTACACAGGGACACTTGAAGTCAATCTTAAATGAATAATTGTTTATTATCAGCGCGCTGGAGAGGTTCCAACCAACTCAATGCACCAAGTACACATGTCGATCAGGAGCTCTACTCGGGGCAGTCACGTTAGTTCTCTTATTTACAGAAAAGTTATAGTTGCATGATTTAGCTTATTCATCATTCATAATTAATTAATCATTAACATTTGCTTCATTCATGTAACCAACCAATACTGGGTCATGCATGTGACAGACCAATACCTCACGAGGCTTCTTCTCTCTAAGCTGAGACCTGGACACAAATATCTGGGCGTACTGCCAAATTGCAGATACTGATAGTGAGGATTCGTTCAATCAGTCACTTGCATGAACACAGAAATTGGTTATTAGAAAAGCACAAACATAACATTTTCCATCACACAGCTATGAAACAAAATGGCAGAAACGTTGAAAACAGCTACTGCAGCATTTGTCTGCTATAAATCACAACTCGCACGTACTTGACTTTTTGACTATTTTTATTTGCAAATGTGAATAATAGTCGCACTGTAGAGTCCTGCAAATTGACCACACGCTTACGTGGCTGGTGAAATATACATTTTTACCCTCCGCATTTGGCAGGTGGCAGGCATACAGTTTATGCCCTGATGTCAGTGGCGATTTTAGCATGTACATCTTGGTGCGGCAAACTCAAAAAATGTTTTACATGCATGCCAGCAAAGCCACAACACTAAACAATACACTAAACGTCTTTAAAGCGTCTATGTCTGACTGTTTGCGCGAGTGGATCTTATGGGACACCAGAGAGGCTGTTGTCCAGACTCCTGAGGCTTTGTCAGCAGAGCAGATTCAGGCAGTGATTCTTCCAGAACAGAGCCTATAGGAGCAGAGGACTGCAAGGCAGATGTGTCTCACCACTCCTCTGTCACAGGGATCAGGAACTCAACGAACATCCTCTCTATGGACTAGTACAGCTCCAGCAGACCTGCACTGTCACACTTTTTTGTCTTATAATAATTATGTCCAAGAGTTTTTATGGCCCTACTTGCAGACCTGCACTGTGATTGTAGCTGGAAGATTAGATGCCTCCTACTATGACAGCACGCTGTTGGCCCTACTCGTAATCCTTTAACAGGTCAAGAGTGAAAGACCGAAACAAGGCTCTTTTAGGGGTCTTGATTTTCTATGAGAGTGCATGCTCGTCTCTCATTGGCTGAGAGGTTCTTTAACAGGAGTTCTCTCTCAGGGCCTGCCTCATATTGTCGGAGTCCCAAATGCACCCTTTTCTCTATCTAGTGCACTACTTTTGACCAGAGCCCAAGCCTCTAGTCAAAAGTAGTGCACTCTATAGAGAATGGGGTGCCATTTGGGACACAGCCATTGTACCCCACTCTTCTCAGGGACCTGGATGCCTTCCAGAGCTCTCTGAACAAGCTGGGATAGATGGCAAATTAATTAGGTCTAATCCATATATGATTGCGTTTTTTTCCCACCTGCAGTTCTTCTTACTGTTGCTCAAGCTGTGGAAAATGCAGAAAAGTTTGCAGTGGGGAACTATACAGTGATCTGCTGTCTATCTCTGTCACCACCACCAGTGTCCTCTCCCCTGGAGAGCTGTACGTCTCAGTCACTGCATTTTAAAATGGGTTCACATCGCCATCCAATAGGTCGGGCCCGCCTTTGTGTTAATTTAGTAGTTTGCAGAATAAGCCGGGTGCCATTAGCACTGCATGATTGCACTAATGTGATAAAGTGTTGTAATGGGGGGCGAGCTCATCCGCTCACTGTTTTAGGATGCGTTGATTAGGATACTTAACCTTTAGGAGTAAAACAGGAAATGAAGTGGAGTTGCTCATTTAAAACATCTTGCTTCACAATACTTGGCATTTGCAGATGGAGAGAGAGTGGCGGTCGGCCTCCTGGAAGCATGTAATTGGATTCATCAACTCTGCCATGTAATCATTGCCGAGCAGGTTTTTTGTGTGTTGATTGTAAGAGGAAATGTGTGTGATTGAGTGTGTGTTTGTTTGATCACATCCCCTCAGCTCTCCTGTGGAACCTACATACCCCTGGAATCAGATCAGTCATTCTGATGTTCTGTTTTTAAAAGTAAGAGTTTGACTGAGAGTATATGCTGATGTTCGCAGGTATGTCATTCAAGGAAAGCTCTGTATCCTCCACTTCATCCCTGGTTGGGGTGATGGAGGGATCAGGCAGTAATCAGACGGAGGAGGTGTGACAGGCTGCTAGCTACATAACAGTTGGGGTCTCTCTCTTCACCACCACGCTCCACAAATCTCTCTCCACTCCTCTACCATCACCCATGTAAATATGTAGACTAGAGCAGAGAGCCTGGGTCATATCATATTTGCTCAGCAGCTTCTTAAAAAAAACCAGTTAGACTTGCGCAATATCCTGTGTTTCACGTCTCTCTATTTCTTGAGGATATTCTAATTAAACAATGTTCAAAGCAGTATGATTATATCTGGTGTGGCACTGGGGTGATTTGAATGAGGACAGCTGTGTGTGTGTGTGTCCTATTGTGGCATTGAAAAAGTACTGTTCAAGAATTTGCCAAGGAATACAGCAAGGCAAAACAGAGAGAGAGATAAGGTCACCACTCCTCCTGAATGGCTGGATCAGGGGTGTATGGCCTTGCCTCTAGTCCTTTACTGTAGATGCAGTCAAAGAGCTTTCTCAAAGTTTCTCAGAATAAAACGTTAATATGCATCCACAGTATCACGATAAAATGGTATTCTGTGGTCTTCCTGAGGCCAAGGAATGTGCAGTGTATTTCTTAATGCAAACTAAGTCTTGTATCTCACCTGCAAATGCCAGAGGAACTCATTCAGGATTAGTGCTAAAACTTCCTCAATCAGTGAAACAACTCGCCTCGCCACTGCTGGTGAAAGTAGCAGCACATTGTGCTATTTGAAGATAGAGCCACCTCTAACTGGAGGCTGGCATATTTTCATTGAAGCAGAGCTGCTTTAGGACATAACATCACAGTATATCAGAGCCTGTGACTTTTTTGTCATTCAGTTTTGCCAATAGAGGAGAGAATTGGTTTGAAAGTGTAAGTAGGGGTTGAGGTGAGTTCCGCGTTTTGAAGTTTGGAGTTTGATTCTGTGTTGTTCCCCAGATACTCTATTAAAGGTGCAATGTGCAGAAATCGCTCCGTAATTTCCTGGTTGCAAAAATTCTAATAGTTTGCTTAATTTCAGTTTATGTTACAAAACAAGCAGGCATTGTGTAGAGAGTCATTGTACCATCTAAACTGCTGTGAAATATATTTTCCATAACCATAAATATAGTATTTTCAGCTGTTTGAAGCTGGTGTACAAAACCTAAAGTAAAAGACGCAAAAAATTAAACATAAGAACTGGAAGCATGGAAATACGCACATAGAACAGATCTATCGCTTCTTAGACTTGCTTTCAATGAGAATGACATTTTATATGTGAATTTGGTGGGGTTGCGCAAAAAGTTGCATATTGCAGCTTTTAATTTTTAACCAATAGCTACCTGGACTGTCTGCATTGACCCTTTTTGCGCTAACTTTTTTGACTCATCACGTACTCTGTATGTGAATTTGATCGGGTTTGCCAAAAAGTTGCATATTGCAGCTTTAACCCAACAAAGTTTTGATTTGAACTGTAAGAAATGCAGTTGAATCTGCCGCTCTGTGAGTAATCCTAATGCAGTTGTTTGTGTCTGATATTAAATGGCTTTCTGGCTTTAGAAACTTTGCCATCTATCTACAGCATTCAATATGTATACTGCCTCTGCTTTGTTCGTTGAATGTTTGCTACTTACTAGTAAATGGTTGTTAACTTAAAGAGGTTAAGTAAACTTGAACTTGTTAAAGATGGTTTCTTTGCTCTATTTTCCACAGGTATATGATGCTGATAAATGGGAAGAATGAGGTGCACATGATTGACAGAGACAACTCGGTGTTCCACATAGCCAACCTAGAATTCCCCTTTCGGAAAGACCTCCGCGTTCACTTAGCCAACACACTACTTGACGGGGTAAGTAATTCACTCTCTCCGTGTCTCTCTCTCTACGTCTCTCTCTCTCTCTTTCTCCGTGTCTCTCTCTCTCTCTGTGTCTCTCTCTCTCTCTGTGTCTCTCTCTCTCTCTGTGTCTCTCTCTCTCTCCGTGTCTCTCTCTCTCTGTCTCTCTCTCTCTGTCTCTCTGTCTCTCGCTCTCTCGCTCTCGCTCTCTAATTAGCCAACACACTACTTGACGGGGTAAGTCCTTCACACACTCTCTCTCTCTCTCTCTCTCTCTCTCTCTCTCTCTCTCTCTCTCTCTCTCTCTCTCTCTCTCTCTCTCTCTCTCTCTCTCTCTCTGTGTCTCTCTTACAGGTAATGTCTCAGAATGGTGATTCGTACTGTACTATGTGACGCTTAGCCTACGATATAATACCCATTGAGATATTAGTCATATATTCATACAAACTCTCTCTACTCTCTCTTTCGCTTTGTTTCTCTATCTCTTTCTCTCTGTTTCTTGCGCTCGCTCTCGCTCTCTTTCTTTCTCTTTCTCTTTGTTGCTCTCTCTCCCTCTCGCTCTCTCTCGTTTTTGAAAAGCCTCCTTTTTATGTCAACACTGTGACTTCTCTGGGCTCATTGAAAGACCTACAACATTCCTGTCTTTATTCTTTCCGCCCTTTATGTCCCCTGCCTGTCCCCGTAGCCCTACCCACATCGCCCTGCTGCTCCACCCACACATGACTGACAGCATAAAGTAGCTGTTGTCAGCCTCCATCCACACCAGGAGAGCCCTGTGCTTCCTCTCAACACCTAGGCCTAGAGGAGAACAGTGAGAGCAGTGATCCTTTCACCCAGTCCTCCACCACAGCCTGTTTTACAAGACAGGAGAGGAAACACTGTTCATAAATCATACCAGAAAAACCATAGATTCATCTGCCTTTATCCTGCCCTGTATTGTAATGTACTGGATAGATACCTTCCTCCCAGGAGGCTGTTTGTTATTGGCTGTCATGTCTTCACCCTGTAATAACAGGCCAATCCAGGCTACTGGAGTTTTTGTACTAGAGAAGGTGTGCATCCCAAATGGCACCCTATTCCCAATATAATGATATTCCCTATGGGACCTGGTCAAAAGTAGTGCACTATATAGGGAATAGGGTGCCCTTTGGGACTCAGCCTAGGTCACCTCACCCAGGTGCCAGCGCTCCCCAAGCAGCAGGTGCACAAGACACCAGTCATTATCACCCTCCCTAATCGGAACCGGGGAGAGAAGAGGCTGGCTGCCATAATGCGTAATGCCGGTGTACACAGCCTGGTCTTTTGTACAGGAGCCCAATTATGTGGGAGGCTTGTTAGAGAGGTGAGTTTGCTTAGCCATCATCACTTTTCTCTAAGACAGACGTGCCTTTTATGCTCTGAGCAATATTATTCCAAGGAGATGCATCTTTATCTTTCCTCTCGGTAATTCAGTGACTGATTGAGATGGTGGGTTGTCTCTTTGTTCGGGCCTTTTGTGCAAGGAACACATTAGCAGGCTTTTGAAGCAGCTCTACACTGCAGATGTGACAGTCCGTCTAGCCTGTCGTCAAGGCTTCTTGGTATCCTTTTTGTTGTTGTGTTGTTTTTGATGACGACTGCTAACTGAGTCCCTGTCCAGATAGAACCTGTGGCTATGCTCAAGAGTTTCATCCATAGATTCTTCATAGAATCTTACTACTTACACAGAATCTGCCTCTGCCACAAGGCTTTTACATAAAAAAAAAAAAAATGTTGTCATTTTTAGCCGACGCTCTTATCCAGAGCGACTTACAGGAGCAATTAGGGTTAAGTGACTTGCTCAAGGGCACATCGACAGATTTTTCACCTAGTCAGCTCGGGGATTAAAACCAGCGACCTTTCGGTTACTGGCACAACGCTCTTAACCACTAAGCTACCTGCCGCTTCTCTTGTGTGTTTGGAATTCATGTCAGTGTTTTCAGTGAACTACCCAGAGACCTAAAATGTCTTTCATGTTTGCAGATATATTGCCTGTGGAACTGTTGCTGCATACATTCAATCTTCAGCTCTTCTGTGGCAGTGGCTCTGCTGCTAGTGACTAGCTTATTGATATATCCCCACACACATAATACATAACTGTTACTGCCTCTGTGCTGCACTGCTGCATGTACAGAGGTCAACTCACAGATATACAACTATATTCATCCCCCAGAGCAATTCACTCAGTGTTGTCTTGTATTTGTCTGCATTTGTACACTCACATTGGAGTAAATATTTTATGAGTAAAATCCCTTCAAAGGACATAAGCTGGAGTGAATTCGTGCCATAATAGCTCTAAAGGAGTAGTTCCCTTGATGTTCCTACAGGTAATGTCAGAATGGTGATGTGTACTGTACTGTATGACGCTTAGCCTACGATATGATACCCATTGGGATATTATTCATATATTCATACAAACTCTCTCCTCTGCTCTCGCTCTCTCTCTCTTTTTCTCTCTCTCTGTTTCTCTCTCTCTCTCTCTCTCTCTCTCTCTCTCTCTCTCTCTCTCTCTCTCTCTCTCTCTCTCTCTCTCTCTCTTTCTGTGTTTCTCTCTTTCTCTCTGTTTCTCTCTCTCTCGTTCTCTCCATCTCTTTCTTGTTCTCTCTTTCTCTTTGTTTCTCTTTCTCTCCCTCTCCACCTAGTTGCATAATGTGGCTGTGAAACCCAGTCATGTCAGTTGGGCTTCTCACCAGCTCTGAAGTACCTGATTCTCAACTCCACAATGTTGAATAATGAATGTGTAAATCTATTTCTGCTAACGTTTGCCGTTTCTCTCCCTGGTACTCCTCTCTGGTGTGTGCCGCAGTCTGCCGTACATACCCCTCAGGAGACACAGCCAGCCCCTTTGAGAGCGCTATGTTTAACCCCCCCAGGTTGCTCAGCTCCTCTCGCTGTCTGATTGGACCCCAAATGTAGAATTATTTATCTTAGAAGAATGTGTTGCCCCCCTCCCTCCCCCCTTCTCTCTCTCGCTCCGTCTCTGGGTCTCTCTCTGTCTCTGCGTCTCTCTCTCTCGGTTTCCGTCTGTCCTCATCACCCCCCGTCTCTTGTTTCCACAGGAGATGATTATCGACAAGGTGAACGGCCAGCCCGTCCCGCGCTACCTGATCTATGACATCATCAAATTCAACGTGAGTAGTGCCCTGCCCACCATGCCCGTTCAGCCGAGAACATGTTGCCCCTGTAATTCCCCTACACCCCTGATGAGGTGCCAGACATACCAGGTAGTAGTCACTACGCCATAACCACCAGGCACATTAGCAGCCACTCTATCCCCTGTGTTGACCTCGCTCTGGTCCCCTCTCTAGTCCACATTGTCACTGCCGAGTGAGTGAGTGAGTGAGTGAGTGAGTGAGTGAGTGAGTGAGTGAGTGACAGACAGAGAGACTAGTCTGTCAGACTGATTAATTATTCAGGAGAGGATCTCAGACCGCCTGCCTCTCAGCTCGCTGGCTGCCTGGCTCAGTAAAGCCTGATCATAGGTCTCAGACAGTGTCCTGGATCTTTATCTATCACAAGTGCTACGGTCTGAGGACTGAGCAGCCATTCTGAAATTGCTAAACATGTTTGCAAAACCATTTTCAATATATCTCTATCACAGCAGTTTCAGAGTAGCCTCCCTTGACCACAAGCCTGTTTAACATTTTGGCAGGCCTATGCCTTTGTGAATGCTTAACTGCATCCGCAATCTACATGTTTGTTTTTCTATCTCACAAGTTCCATTGTATGCACCTCCTACTGAAGACACTCAGCTAAGGATCATTGAGCTTGATGATTCTCTTCTAAACTGAAGCTAATTATCAATTTACCGCTAATTATTTGCGTGGGCGATAATTGCCACAGATCAATTTGCTGACAATATTTGGTATAGAAGTGTAAGACTGCATCCCAAATGGCATCCTGTTCCCTACAACGTGCACTACTTTTGACCAGTGCCGTATGGGCCTAGTAGCACAATATATAGGGAATAGGGTAACATTTGGGAAGCACCTTGATTATGTATTCACTGGCTTCTTTCACAAAACTCATTTTCACTGAGCTGTGAGATTGCTGCTCTTTTTTTCTCAGGGAAATGTCCTATATGCTATTTTTAAGAGCCTGAGTAAAACAAGGTGGTGCCAGATAGTGTTTCTACCACAGAAGGTTGGTGGCACCTTAATTGGGGAGGACGGGCTTGTGGTAATGGCTGGAGCGGAATTGTTGGAATGGTATCAAATACATCAATCACATGGTTTCCAAGTGTTTGATGCCATTCCATTAGCTCCGTTCCAGCCATTATTATGAGCCGTCGTCCCCTCAGCAGCCTCCACTGGTCACTACTTATGTCTAATGAACTCATAGCTGATGCTTAGGGCTGGGCGATATGGCCAATATACAGTTGAAGTCGGAAGTTTACATACACTGAGGTTGGAGTCATTAAAACTCGTTTTTCAACCACTCCACAAATGTCTTGTTAACAAACTATAGTTTTGGCAAGTCGGTTAGGACATCTACTTTGTGCATGACACAAGTAATTCTTCCAACAATTGTTTACAGACAGATTGTTTCACTTATAATTCACTGTATGACAATTCCAGTGGGTCAGAAGTTGACTGTGCCTTTAAACAGCTTGGAAAATTCCAGAAATTATGTCATGGCTTTAGAAGCTTCTGATAGGCTAATTGACATCATTTGAGTCAATTGGAGATGTACCTGTGGATGTATTTCAAGGCCTACCTTCAAACTCAGTGCCTCTTTTCGCTTGACATCATGGGAAAATCAAAAGAAATCAGCCAAGTCTGGTTCATCCTTGGGAGCAATTTCCAAACGCGTGAAGGAACCACGTTCATCTGTACAAACAATAGTACGCAAGTATAAACACCATGGGACCACGCAGCAGTCATACCGCTCAGGAAGGAGATGCGTTCTGTCTCCTAGAGATGATCGTACTTTGGGGCGAAAAGTGCAAATCAATCCCAGAACAACAGCAATGGACCTTGTGAAGATGCTGGAGGAAACAGGTACAAAAGTATCTATATCCACAGTAAAACGAGTCCTATATCGACATAACCTGAAAGGCCGCTCAGCAAGGAAGAAGCCACTGCTCCAAAACCACCATAAAAAAGCCAGACTACGGTTTGCAATTGCACATGGGGACAAAGATCATACTTTTTGGAGAAATGTCCTCTGGTCTGATGAAACAAAAATAGAACTGTTTGGCCATAATGACCATCGTTAAGTTTGGAGGAAAAAGGGGAACGCTTGCAAGCCGAAGAACACCATCCCAACCGTGAAGCACGGGGGTGGCAGCATCATGCTGTGGGGGTGCTTCGCTACAGGAGGGACTGGTGCACTTCACAAAATAGATGGCATCATGAGGAATGAAAATTATGTGGATATATTGAAGCAACATCTCAAGACATCAGTCAGGAAGTTAAATCTTGGTCGCTAATGGGTCATCTAAATGGACAATGACTCCAAGCATACTTCCAAAGTTGTGGCAAAATGGCTTAAGGACAACAAAGTCAAGGTATTGGAGTGGCCGTCACAAAGCCCTGACCTCAATCCTATAGAAAATGTGTGGGCAGAACTGAAAAGTCGTGTGCGAGCAAGGAGGCCTACAAACCTGACTCAGTTACACCAGCTCTGTCAGGAGGAATGGGCCAAAATTCACCCAACTTATTGTGGGAAGCTTGTGGAAGGCTACCCGAAACGTTTCACCCAAGTTAAACAATTTAAAGGCAATGCTACCAAATACTAATTGAGTGTATGTAAACTTCTGACCCACTGGGAATGTGATGAAAGAAATAAAAGCTGAAATAAAAATAGTAGTAGAGAAATAAAGTGGTGATCCTAACTAATTTCTACTAGGATTAAATGTCAGGAATTGTGAAAACTGAGTTTAAATGTATTTGGCTAAGGTGTATGTAAACTTCCGACTTCAACTGTATATCACAATATTCTTCAAATTTCTGACGGTATGACAGTATTTGACGGTATTTTATGTTTTTGAATAATACAAGTTCTAAATTTGCTTTGAGTTGTGTATGACCCTAGGGTGGCAACACATACATTCTAAGTGTTTTCAGAGGGGCTTTCTTCATTCTGATTGTTTTATACTGTTCAATCACAATTCCACTAAAATATCATTTCCACACTGTCATGTTAGGACTGCACGATATGAGCAAAAAGTCTAGGCCTTATTTTTAATCAAATATTGCAATTGCAATTTGACTTGAGATTTAGATCAAAACACTTGGGTTAACTGCTGGAATCATGGAAATATGAGCACTGGTATCAGGCTGTATTAGCTAGCTATGTTTTCTCTGACTCAGTACATTTTATTATAGCCAGCTTACTTGCGATTAGCATTAGCAGCTAACATGATTTATTTTAGCCACAACTTACTAAGAAAATACATTAGCTCTTTGCAGGCAGTTCTATACACAAACTAATAGTGTAATTATAGAACGCTTGTGGATTTATATTAAGAAGCAAAGTGGAAAGCAGCATTGTTGTCATCAACATATTGTTGCATCTGCTGCATTGCAGACTGAAGCGTGAACGGTCGGCAAATGATCTCGTGGTCGAGCAACAACAACAACTGCGCTCCTTGAGTGACGGGGCGGGTTTGGTGTGCGAGAAGGAGACAATTGAACTATCGGAGTAAACTATAAAAAGTGGTGTATCACATTTAACAAACCAAACATTGAAGTACTGTTTTATAGAAGGTAGAGTAAAAACCCAAACCGGTCCGCGCATCAATACCGTTATATAGTTAAATACGGTATAACGCCAAGCCCTACTGATACCTATCGCCTATCTTCATGCTAGGCCTTTACCAGGCGAGCTTAGAGATGAACGATCTTGCATGAATCAGGCAGTGGAGGTGGCGGCACAGAGGTTAGCAGCGCTGCGTGGCTCCCCGAGCCATCACTAAGTGCTGCAGTATTGATCCCCATTACCCAGCCCATTATTGGCCTCCTCCATTATCCTAGTCAGGCTGCCCAGCCCTGGCACCAAGCACCAGGCTCCACACTGAGAGGACCACCTATTGTCCTGCCTGCCTGCTGCCCTGAGGTGGGGGGAGGGCACAGTCACAACTTATTTTGTCAAGACAAGTTACAATCAATCACTAGTCGCTATTCACTTGTCTGCTTTACAGCCAGAATCAATGCTCCTTGTTGGTCAGGTCTTTATTGTAAAAGAGAATGTGTTCTCAATGACTTATCTAACCTGATTGAAATAAAGGAAAAAAACACAAGTGGATAATAATGATGTATCCATAGAAATATTATATTCATTCTATTTCTATGGATGTTTCCATTTGACCCTATGTGTGGTGGCTATAGTTCAAGGAATCGAAGATACACAGCTTTGGTTGAAGGTTTGTGCAGTAGAGATGAGTCGATTGGGTACAATTACAGTTCGTTTTTTTTTATAGCTCATGCTGCATTACTCCGTTACGGTTCATAACATCAATAGTCATTCTACACAATGCCACAATGCTGATCCATTGTCTATGACTGGTTGCCGCTCGTAAAATGTAATTTCCTGACCCCAACCACCACCCGGAGACGAGGAAAGAATGTTTCTATTTTATACTGTTGCCAGGAGTTTTTAAATACTAATAATAATAATAAAATTGTTTTCCTGGAAAGGACCTGTCGGTGTCAACTGCAGAGTTAAACCCTGCCACTCACTGTCAGCCACCAACTGGTGAGGAATCCAAGAGCTGTGTTATGATAAAGACAAAATGTCACAGTAGATTAATCTCCATATTTAATATATTTCATTTCCTGACAGCACATCACCGTTTATGCTTAATTGATTTTCTAATGGAAGACATTAACTTGAAGTTAAACAGCCAATGGCCAAGTGACTTCTGCAATTAACATTATGCACAGATGTACCCCTAATATCCCTATTGAGGTCAGGTGTGCCATTCGGCGTGATAGAAAAAAATTATGTTCTCATTGTACTGTGTGCGTGTGTGTGAACGCTTAGAGTGATACCGTTGCTAACAGCCCGGTAGTCCTCATTACTGTGTCGTGCTGTTCTGCAGGCGTGTGAAGCCTTGCCTTACCTCCTGTCCAATCCACCTCACCAGTCACCCAGAGGCTTCTGTGCGTGTGTCTGGGTCTGTGTGTCTGTGTGTTTGTGGGTTTGTGTGCTCCCCTGCAGTCACCTTGGAGCGTGAGAGCCTTACTTCCAGACTGGCTCTGCTCTGCTGCACACCAGCACAGGGCCACACTGCTATGGTCTGAGGTTTGACCATGGGGATTTCCAATGTAGGGAGCCTGGTCTTTGTTGTGATGTCACTGATCACTGCAGTCTCCACATAGAGTTTATTTGAATACCAGGGCTGACCTCATTTAGTCGACTGGTTGATTGTTTGGTTGATAGGCTGTTGGTCGACCGAGATTTCTTTAGGCGAGCAGTAGCAAAAAAAAAATAATAATAAAATAATTCATGGTCTACAAGACACCTGTCTGATTCGTTCCTGTCTGAATGGACTGATCCATTGTGGAGGCAGTGGGGATGGCACAGTCCATCAATCTAAGACATTTGCTACTGAAATTGTATATGGTTATATTATGTAAGAACAATGGTGCAACACAAATAAAAATAATATTATTTTATAACAAAGACTCTTTCTCCCACGTTTGATCGTGGTTGCTGTCCGCGGTTCTGAAACATCAGTGCACTGTTGAATTGGTGCTTTTTCCTAGATAATAGCAAAGTTAACCAGCATATTGGTGTTGAGAACAATGCGGCGGAGTCAGCAGCGGAGTTAGGAGACGAGAAAACAGCCGTTGCCTTAATTGTCTAAGAAAAGTGAGGAGAGGGGAAACACCAACTGAATTAGGTCTATAATCAATAGCCTAACAGTTAAAGGTGCTTGGTTTGATAAATTATAATTTCTACAGAAATAAGAGACATCCTGCTTCTGTTGCCTGTTTAAGTGTTTGTTTAATAGCCTATGGATTCCGTGAGCACCAAGCCTCAGGCAACCACAACGTCGGATAAACAATTTCACAAATTCAGCTGTTTTTCATCTTTGCTATGCTGTAATAAAGGCTTTAGACTTTTTTTTCATTAGACCAGCCTGTCTGGTATTATTTATAATTTATTTAGTGTTTACACTGTTCCAAATTGTCTGAAATTATAGTTATAATAATAATAATAATAGCCCTCCTTTTTCCTTGATCTCCTTAATGTTATTATTACTATTATTATTCTGATCATCATTATAATAAGTAATGTAATTTATCATTAGTAGGCTTAGTATAGCAGCCTTGGATAACCACCATCGAGCTGTAGGCCTAAGAGCGCATCCTGTTTAGTCTTAATACTGTAACGTACTTAGGCCTATATTTCAATACTTATAGGCTACTGTATCAATCAATAATGTATTAGTTCATGTCATTACACAGCATAGGAGTCATTCATGATTTGAAATGCAATCAAGCATTTTAGTTTTAAAATAATATGACAAAGGGACCATTTGAATAATTTGCGTAAACAATAAATAGGCCTAAACCGTTCCATTTTGGAAATTGCTTTCACGAATGAATGCGACTATTTTTAGTCTTTGCTGTAATAAAGGCTTTACAAATAAACGTTACAACAGACTCTTTGGTACACTTATAATTTATTTAGTGTTGTTTACATTGTTCCAAATGGTCAGAAAACGTATATTGTAATTTAACAACACCTGTTTGGCACACATAATATGCACGCATAGCTTGCTCCTTTTTCTTGATCTCCAGTATTTTTCACAACTAGTCAAATATATTCCACGCATCTGACTTCCCCTTTACCTCATGTGCAACCAGTAAATATTCCCCCGTTTCGAGTTTATTTGTCACAGCCTCTGCATCCATTTTGCTATCACGTGTTACAGTGTTCAGAGTTTGTTATAACAAATGTATTGATGTGATTATGGTGTGTTATAGGTCCTATTGGTCACGTGCATGCGATGCATACATGTGTCACGTAAAGAGCGGGTTGAGGGAATAGGGAATGTTTTTCGATTGGTCGAAAAAAACTGAACTTTTCTTAGTGGGGGACAGCCCTAGTGAATATACAGCTGTAACTGTCACTACTCCCCAGCGTTACTACATCATTGGAAATCTACAGTGCTTTTACGGCATAGTTGCCTTTCTCTGACTGTTTTATAATTCTTCCAGTGCCGCTCCTGCCTTTAAAAAAAAAAAGTGCTTCAGAGCCCCCTACAACTGTAAAACACTGTGGTGAGGTCCCAAAGGAAATCTATGTATTACGCTGCTGGCGACAACGGGTACAGACTCTCACACCATTTTAATGTGTTTCATCCCAGATTAGCCAAGAGAGTAGCAAAGTTCACACCAAGTCTCTGTTTGTTGTTGCTGCTTTTTCTCTGAATTTTCCAAAAATTACCGTATTCCCGTTTCTCCCTTTTTGTTTTGAAGACATTTTAATTTTGTGGTAGTGCACTTCCCTAGCGCATATTATAGATTTTATGCCAGTGTGTGTATATATAGATTCCTTCCTACTCCCTCGGTTGAATTGCTCCCTTAGAGCTCGTATATAATACACTTGATTGTGGCTTGTCTGATATTACTTTTTTCTCAACAAGCTTTCCCTTTTCCCAACACAAAGCATGCATAGAACTCTATTTCCTTATTGATGAACCCATTCATGAGATTATCTGCATATTTCCTTTCTTCATTGTATCCATTCCTATCCAATTCATTCAGTGTGCTGAGGCTATATGATAATTATTTTGTGGGATTAATTAATTTGTTTTTATTTATTTTATTTTTATGGGACAAACATTAACATTTACTCTAGTGTTGAATAGAATCACACATTTGGAAGCCCAAACAAAACTTAACTCACATATACAAAATATATATATATATATAATATACTAAACAAAAATATAAATGCAACAATTTCTAAGATTTTACTGAGTTACTGTTCATATAAGGAAATCAGTCAATTGAAATAAATTCATTAGGCCCTAATCTATGGACTTCACATGACTGGGAATACAGATATGCTGTAAAAAAATAAAAATAAAAGTAGGGGCGTGGATCAGAAAACCAGTCAGTATCTGGTGTGACCACCATTTGCCTCATGCAGCGTGACACATCTCCTTTGCATAGAGTTGATCAGGCTGTTGATTGTGTGCCTGTGGAATGTTGTCCCACTCCTCTTCAATGGCTGGATTTTGGCGGGAACTGGAACACGCTATCGTACACGTCGATCCAGAACATGCCAAACATGCTCAATGGGTGACATGTCTGGTGAGTATGCAGGCCATGGAAGAACTGAGGTGATGGCGGTTGATGAATGGCACGACAATGGGCCTCAGGATCTCATCACGGTATCTCTGTGCATTGACATCGATAACATGCCATCGATAAAATGCAATTGTGTTCATTGTCCGTAGCTTATGCCTGCCCATACCATAACCCCACTGCCACCATGGGGCACTCTCTTCACAACATTGACATCAGCAAACCGCTCACCTACAAGACGCTATACACATGGTCTGCGGTTGTGAGGCCGTTTGGACGTACTGACAAATTCTCTAAAACGACGTTAGAGGAGGCTTATGGTAGAGAAATGAACATTTAAATTATCTGGCAACAGCTCTGGTGGACATTCCTGCATTCAGCATTCCAATTTCACACTCCTTCAACACTTGAGACATCTGTGGCACTGTGTTGTGTGACAAAACTACACATTTTAGAGTAGTCTTTTATTGCAACCAGCACAAGGTGCACCTGTGTAAGGATCATGCTGTAATCAGCTTCTTGATATACCACACCTGTCAGGTGGATGGATTGTCTTGGCAAAGGAGAAATGCTCACTAACAGGGATGTAAACACATTTGTGCACAAAAGTTAAGAGAATTAAGCTTTTTGTGTGTATGAAAAAATGCTGGGATCTTTTATTTCAGCTCATGAAGCATGGGACCAAGACTTTACATTTTGCTTTTATATATTTTTTCAGTGGTATGAAAAACATATGCATAACCATGGTAGCAATTGAACGGGAATCGTTTGGAGATTATGGGGAAATTATTAGATCAAATGTGAGTACACAAGACTGAATCCAAACATTACACTTAATTTTATGTGTATTTTACATATACTGTACTTTTTGTCGGATTTGTTAATGATGAAATCTGAAAATATTCTGCATACATTCAGTAACATGATAAGAATATTCCTGGAAAATGTGGGGTAGGTGCAACATAAGAGGACTTTACTGGTGTCTCCAAGTGGCCACAAAAGTGTCCAAAGTGTGCACAGTTCCTAAGTAATTTCAATGCAGCTATAAGGTGCTTTTTTTGATCTTTCATAGCTGTGCCTTTGAGGAACTAGAGCAAACATACTTGTAGTTGTTTTGTTTGGACCACAACCCTGAAAAACAATTACTGTTGTTGTTTACGCAATCCAAAAACGATTCATTATAAATTGCAATCTGGGTCAGGTGGGCATAATTTGAAAGCCTGCTCTATTGCCAACGTGACTAGCTAAGTTATAACATACGATATTAAAGTGTTAGGCTTTCACAATGTATTTCAGGGACATTTTGGTGCGCATAGAAAGGAGTCATGAGGGCGTTCAGGTGCGTGTGCCGCTGTTCAGAACAACTCAGGGTATGACACCATGTCATCTTGTAACTATACATCAAACATAGTTATCATAAACATTAACACTGTATATGACATGAGTTTTATAATATGGAAATGTGAAGTGCACATTTGGACTCACGGGTGTTTGGCTTGCTTGTATGACATCAAAGCAGTATTTGTTATAATCCTCAACGTCTCATCTTTCAAAATACAGAGTCCTCTTAATTTACAGCGTTGCCCCTCACTCAGACAACAAAACATTTGCCAAAGTTGTCCAATTAGCGGGAGGGATGAGGGGTTAGGGATGGAGGGAGGGAGAGAGCGAGCGAGTTGCTCAAATTCAGAATGGCTGTCAGTTAAAACCTATACAGCGCTGTGAAGCTCAGAGCCAGAGCTTTAATGTCATGTATAGCATGTTATTGTACAGCCACTGTGTTCCAATTTAGCAGTTTATCAGTGTCCAAATCTGTAATTTATAACCTGTATACAGGTATGACTGTGAAGGGCTACGCAAGGGAGCAATGGAAGTTTTAGGCTTGGATAAAAACAAAAGAACGTTGTCTGCATAGAGGGGCATTTTGTGCTGCGTGTCTTTGATCTTAACGGGAGCTATATCATCATGTGCACAAATGTGAATAGCGAGGGGTTCTATAGCTACAGTGCCTTCATAGTATTCGCACCCCTTTACTCTTTCCACATTTTGTTGTGTTACAGCCTGAATTTTAAATTGATTAAATGTTTATTTTGTGTCACTGATCTACACACAAAACCTCATAATCTCCAAAGTGGAATTATGTTTGTAGAATTTTGTTTTTATTAATAGAAAATACAACTGAAATGTCTTGAGTCAATAAGTACTTGTTATGACAAGCCTAAATAAGTTCAGGAGTAAAAGTGTGCTTAACAAATCGCATAATAAGTTGCATGGACTCATTCTGTGGTCAATAATAGTGGTTAACATGATTTGTGAATGACTACCCCATCTCTGTACTCCACACATACAGTAATCTGTAAGATCCCTAAATCGAGTAGTGAATGAAGGGCAATGAATGGTAGATGTGTAAAAAAAAAAAAAAGCAGATGCTGAATATCCCTTTGAGCATGGTGAAGTTATTATTTAGGCTTTGGATGGTGTATCAATACAACCAGCCACTACAAAGATACAGGCGTCCTTCCTCACTGTTGCCAGAGAGGAAGGAAACTGCTCAGGGATTTCACCATGAGGCCAATGGTTACCACTTTGAACTCAAAATATTCCAAAACATGCATCCTGTTTGCAACTAGGCACTTAAGTAATACTGCCAAAAATGTGGCAAAGAAATGCATGTTTTGTCCTGAATACAAAGCATTATGTTTTGGGCATGTCCAACACATCACTGAGTACCACTCTTCATATTTTCAAGTATGGTGGTGGCTGCATTATAATAATAAATAATAATAATATGCCATTTAGCAGACGCTTTTATCCAAAGCGACTTACAGTCATTATGTTATGGGTATGCTTGTCATCAGCAAGGACTACAGTGTTTTTTAGGATAAAAAGAAACAGAATACAGCTATAAGCACAGGCAAAATCCTAGTGGAAAACCTGGTTCAGTCTGATTTCCAACTGACACTGGGAGACGAATTCACCTTTCAGTAGGACAATAACCTCAAACGCAAGGCAAAATCTACACTGGAGTTGCTTACCAAGACAACATTGAATGTTCCTGAGTGGCCAAGTTACAGTTTTGACTTAAGTCGGCTTGAGAATCTATGGCAAGACTTGAAAATGGCTGTCTAGCAATGATCAACAATCAACTTGACAGAGCTTGAAGCATTTTTTTAAGAATAATGTGCAAATATTGTACAATCCAGGTGTGGAAAGCTCTTAGAGACTTACCCATAAAGACTCACAGCTGTAATCGCTGCCAAAGGTGATTCTACAAAGTATTACCTCAGGTGTGAATACTTATGTAAATATGAGATTTCTGTATTTCATTTACAATAAATGTGCAAAAATTTATAAAAACATGTTTTCACTTAGTCATTATGGGTTATTGTGTGTAGATGGGTGAGAAAACAAATATATTTAATCAATTTTGAATTCAGGCTGTAACACAACATAATGTGGAATAAGTCAAGGGGTATGAATACTTTCTGAAGGCACTGTATAGAGAAGAGTGCCGGCGTAATAGGGCAACCCAGTCAGCAGCCTTAGAACAGGCAGAATGACGGCGACATCCCCTGATTTGGTTACCACGGTTGCTATTGGGTGTCCGTAAATAATGATTATCCAATTAATAAATTCCTTTCCAAACCCAGAATGCTCCAGAACCGACATCATATACTTCAACTATCTGATCAAATGCCTTAACTCTGCATTGAGCAATTAGCACTGCTTCATCTTTATGATCATGATGCATTACGTTGGAAAGGCATCTCAAATTGTAGTATATACAGTGGGGTCTGGAATTATTGGATCCCTTGATAAAGGTGACCAAAAAAGACTGTATAAACTGAGCTATATTGCATGCAAAAAAAATGTTTATTTGCTAATACAATTGCTCAGAGAAATACATTTTGTTTAACAAGTAATTTTAAAAAAATCTCAAAGATGGGGGTCAAAATGATTTTGATCCCCTGTTTTCAATACTCCTGCACCCTCCCCTTGCCAGGATAAGAACACTGAGCCTTTTTCAAAAATGTTTTATGAGATTGGAGAACACATTGGGAGGGATCTTAGACCATCCTTTAATATAGAATCTTTCCAGATCCATTTGCGGACAAGTTTCAGCCTTCTGACAGCGGCAACCAGGTTTTTGGCAAAAATATTGTGGTACTTGATAAAGTTCATGATCCTGTTGAGGTATTTGGCCAGGCACGCTTCGGCTTTCGAAAGAACAATGCATATGCAGAAAATATCTCCTCCATACTGTAAAATATGGTGGTGGGTCTTTTTTGTTATGGGGCTATTTTGCTTCCACTGGTCCAGGGGCCCTTGTTAAGGTCAATGGCATCATGAACTTTACCAAGTACCAGGACATTTTAGCCAAAAACCTGGTTGCCTCTGCCAGGAGGCTGAAACTTGGCCGCAAGTGAATCTTCCAGCAAGACAATAATCCCAAGCACACATCAAAATACACAAAGAAATGGTTAATTGACCACAAATTCTACATTTTGCAAATGCCATCTCAGTCTCCGGACTTGAACCCCATTGAAAACCTGTGGTTTGAATTGAAGAGGGCAGTCCATAAGCGTAGACAAAGGATATCATGGATCTAGAAAGATGCTGTATGGAGGAATGGTCTAAGACAGCGGTTGTCAACTGGTTTTGCCTCTAACCAAATTTGACAATGATAATTCAGTTGCAACCCAATATTGTGTGTTATGGATTGTGTTGTATATTTTGTTGTTTTGATTGCTGTTGGCTTCTTGGCCAGTTGTCCCTTGCAAAAGACACTCTGTGTCTCAATGGGCTTTTCCTGGTTAAAGGGATAATCCACCCCAAACCACTAATTCCTATGATTAACAGTGTTAAATAACACTATGTGAAAAAAATTATGTTAACAAATGTTTCATTTCATCGTTATAACAAGGTTGGTAGAAACCTGAAAATAGTTTTTGGAAATCTGTTGCAGCTCAAGTCTACTACAAAACCTGCAATGCAATGCTCTCTCTCTGGGCTGGCTGGATAGCTAGCAAGGTGGCTAGCTAAAAAACATAGCTACACACAATAATACCAAAGTCAATATCAGCATGTGAAGTAGCTAGCTAGCTTCAAAATCGGCTAAACAAACTGCACTATCAATTTAGGAGTCCATCTCACCAAGTTCAACTTGCAGTTCGTCTCTGCTCAGAGCGAGAGCAGAGTATGTTTCTTTCCCACAGAGATACTTTTGAGGAGATGGGGAAACTCCATTAGAATTGTATTAACACCAATTGTGTATGTTGCCCATGCATTGGCAATAGGCCGCGCGGTACATTCTGCATGATTCTGGGACAATGAGAGCTCTCCTTCAAGGAGTGAATGGGAGTCAATTGGGCGCTACCTCAAAAAGCAAACATTAGCAAGACTTTCGTGAACAAGAAATACAACATTGCAAATCTTTTCCAAGATGTGAGATAATTAACTTGTTCTCTGTAATATCGTATAGCTTTTCAATCGTGACATTACGTACTTTCGAGGAAAATTGGGAGGTTTCTAGACTCATACCCTGACTTTGAGAAGGGATTGCTTGACGATTATCTTAGCAACCGCGTGACGCAGCATGACAACGTGAATGCGATGGGTCGACAGTCATTTGGTGGGGCGTTTCTCCATTCATTGTCCAATGCGATTCCTATCTCCTCCTTTCTGTAATATCTCTGTTTCCCACAGACACACAGGGCGCATTGCGACATGGTACTTGAAGGAGAAACGGAGTTGAATAATTTGGTACACTGTTTAGATTGAGCACATCTAAGCGATATATACTTTGTCATGACGATATAAATGGATGGATGTGTTCTAGACAAGTATGCCCATATAGGGCTGTGGCGGTGATGAAATCTTGTCAGCCGGTGATTGTCAATCAAATCACATTTTATTTGCCACATGCGCCGAATACAAAAGGTATAGACCTTACAGTGAAATGCTTACTTACAAGCCCTTAACCAACAATGCAGTTTTAAGAAAATAAATAAAAATAGATAAGTAAAAAATAAAAATAGCAAATAATTAAAGAGCAGCAGTAAAGTAAAATAACAGTAGGGAGGCTATATACAGGGGGTACCGGTACAGAGTCAATGTGCGGGGGCACCGGTTAGTCGAGGTAGTTGAGGTAATATGTACATGTGGGTAGAGTTAAAGTGACTATGCATAGATAATAAACAAAGTAGCAGCAGCGCAAAAGAGGGGGTGGGGTGGGGGGGGGGGGCAATGCAAATAGTCCGGGTAGCCATGATAAGCTGTTCAGGATTCTTATGGCTTGGGGGTAGAAGCTGTTAAGAAGCCTTTTGGACCTAGACTTGGCGCTCCGGTACCGCTTGCCGTGCAGTAGCAGAGAGAACAGTCTATGACTAGGGTGACTGGAGTTTTTGACCATTTGTAGGGCTTTCCTCTGACACCGCCTGGTATAGAGGTCCTGGATGGCAGGAAGCTTGGCCCCAGTGATGTACTGGGCCGTACGCACTACCCTCTGTAGTGCCTTGCGGTTGGAGGCCGAGCAGTTGCCATACCAGGCGGTGATGCAACCAGTCAGGATGCTCTCGATGGTGCAGCAGTATAACTTTTTGAGGATCTGAGGACCCATGCTAAATCTTTTCAGACTTCTGAGGGGGAAAAGGCTTTGTCGTGCCCTCTTCACGATTGTCTTGGTGTGTTTGGACCATGATAGTTTGTTGGTGATGTGGACACCAAGGAACTTGAGGCTCTCAACCTGTTCCACTATAGCCCTGTCGATGAGAATGGGGGCATGCTCAGTCCTCTTTTTTTCCCTGTAGTCCACAACCATCTTCTTTGTCTTGATCACTTTAAGGGAGAGGTTGTTATCCTGGCACCACACGGCCAGGTCTCTGACCTCCTCCCTATAGGCTGTCTCATCGTTGTCGGTGATCAGGCCTACCACTGATGTGTCGTCGGCAAACTTAATAATGGTGTTGGAGTCGTGCCTGGCTATGCAGTCATGGGTGAACAGGGAGTACAGGAGGGGACTGAGCATGCACCCGAGGGGCCCCCGTGTTGAGGATCAGCGTGGCGGATGTGTTGTTACCTACCCTTACTATCTGGGGGCGGCCCGTCAGGAAGTCCAGGATCCAGTTGCAGAGGGAGGTGTTTAGTCCCAGGGTCCTTAACTTAGTGATGAGCTTTGAGGGCACTATGGTGTTGAACGCTGAACTGTAGTCAATGAATAGCATGTTCTTCTTGTCCAGGTGGGAAAGGCCAGTGTGGAGTGCAATAGAGATTGCATCATCTGTGGATCTGTTGGGGCGGTATGCAAATTCGAGTGGGCCTAGGGTTTCTGGGATAATGGTGTTGATGTGAGCCATGACCAGCCTTTCAAAGCACTTCATGGCTACAGACGTGAGTGCTACGGGTCGGTAGTCATTTATGCAGGTTATCTTAGTGTTCTTGGGCACAGGGACTATGGTGGTCTGCTTGAAACATGTTGATATTACAGACTCAGTCAGGGACATGTTGAAAATGTCAGTGAAGACACTTGCCAGTTGGTCAGCGCATGTTCGGAGGACACATCCTGGAAATCCGTCTGGCTCTGCGGCCTTGTGAATGTTGACCTGCTTAAAATAATAATATAATAATAATAAAAGTCTTACTCACATCGGCTACGGTTAGTGTGATCACATAGTCATCTGGAACAGCTGATGCTCTCATGCATGCTTCAGTGTTGCTTGCCTCGAAGCGAGCATAGAAGTGATTTAGCTCTTCTGGTAGGCTTGTGTCACTGGGCAGCTCGCGGCTGTGCTTCCCTTTGTAGTCTGTAATAGTTTTCAAGCCCTGCCTTATCCGACGAGCGTCGGCGCCGGTGTAGCACGATTCAATCTTAGTCATGTATTGACTGATTGCCTGTTTGATGGTTCGTCGGAGGGCATAGCAGGATTTCTTATAAGTGTCCGGGTTAGAGTCCCGCTCCTTGAAAGCGGCAGCTCTACCCTTTAGCTCAGTGCGGATGTTGCCTGTAATCCATGGCTTCTGGTTGGGGTATGTACGTACGTACGGTCACTGTGGGGACGAAGTCATTGATGCACTTATTGATGAAGCCAGTGACTGATGTGGTGTACTCCTCAATGCTATCGGAAGAATCCTGGTCCTCTGTAGCTCAATTGGTATAGCATGGCGCTTGTAACGCCAGGGTAGTGGGTTCGATCCCCGGGACCACCCATACGTAAAAATGTATGCGCATATGACTGTAAGTCGCTTTGGATAAAAGCGTCTGCTAAATGGCATATTATATTATATATATTATTATTATATATATTCCAGTCTGTGCTAGCAAAACAGTCCTGTAGCTTAGCATCTGCGTCATCTGACCACTTCCTAATTAACCGAGTCACTGGTGCTTCCTGCTTTAGTTTTTGCTTGTAAGCAGGAATCAGGAGGATAGAGTTATGGTCAGATTTGCCAAATGGAGGGCGAGGGAGAGCTTTGTACGCGTCTCTGTGTGGGGAGTAAAGGTGGTCTAGAGTTTTTTTTCCTCTGGTTGCACATTTAATATGCTGGTAGAAATGAGGTAGAACGGATTTAAGTTTCCCTGCATTAAAGTCCCCAGCCACTAGGAGCACTGCCTCTGGATGAGCATTTTCCTGTTTACTTATGGCCTTATACAGCTCATTGAGTGCAATCTTAGTGCCAGCATTGGTTTGGGGTGGTAAATAGACAGCTACGAAAAATATAGATGAAAACTCTCTTGGTAAATTGTCTGGTCTACAGCTTATCATGAGATACTCTACCTCAGGCGAGCAAAACCTTGAGACTTCCTTAGTATTAGATTTTATGCACCAGCTGTTGTTTACAAATATACACAGACCGCCACCCCTTGTTTTACCGGAGTCAGCCGTTCTATCCTGCCGATGTAGCGTATATCCCGCCACCTGTATGTTATCCATGTCGTCGTTCAGCCACGACTCGGTGAAACATAAGACATTACAGTTTTTTATGTCCTGTTGGTAGGATAACCTTAATCTTAGGTCGTCCAATTTATTTTCAAATGATTGAACATTGGCTAATAGGATTGATGGTAGAGGCAGTTTACTCACTCACTGTTGGATCCATACAAGGCACCCCGACCTACGTCCATGATATCTCTGTCTCTTTCTCATGCGATTGACAGGGATTTGGGCCTTGTCGGGTGTCTGTAGAATATCCTTTGCAACCGACTCGTTGAAGAAAAAATCTTTGTCCAATACGAGGTGAGTAATCGCTGTCCTGATATCCAGAAGCTCTTTTTGGTCATAAGAGACGGTGGCGAAAACATGTACAGGATAAATTACAAATAATGCGAAAAAACACACATAATAGTACAATTGGTTAGAGGGCTGTATAACGGCAGCCATCTTCTCCGGCGCCAGTTTCACGGTAATTGACCGTTAATTAACATAAACACATTTAGCATCTCCTGGCTTCCACGCATAGCCTACAAGCCACTGATGCAGACCTTTGGAACATCTACATTTTAAATAGTCTAATAAATCCATGTAATATAGCCTACACCATCACAATAAATCCATTATTTATTTTAGACTGCTCTAAAGAAACATGATGTGAAGAAAATGTAGTCTATTTCAGAAGAACAGAATAGCATACTCTGAGTTGTCCTTATGTTAGGCCCTGATCTGGCTGTGGGCTACACTATTTAGCAGACAAGATTTGCTTAGGATTCTGTGGCATTATTTTATGGTATGAATAATATAATTGAACATACAGTGGGGAAAAAAGTATTTAGTCAGCCACCAATTGTGTAAGTTCTCCCACTTAAAAAGATGAGAGAGGCCTGTAATTTTCATCATAGGTACACGTCAACTATGACAGACAAATTGAGAATTTTTTCCAGAAAATCACATTGTAGGATTTTTAATGAATTTATTTGCAAATTATGGTGGAAAATAAGTATTTGGTCAATAACAAAAGTTTCTCAATACTTAGTTATATACCCTTTGTTGGCAATGACACAGGTCAAACGTTTTCTGTAAGTCTTCACAAGGTTTTCACACACTGTTGCTGGTAATTTGGCCCATTCCTCCATGCAGATCTCCTCTAGAGCAGTGATGTTTTGGGGCTGTCGCTGGGCAACACAGACTTTCAACTCCCCCCAAAGATTTTCTATGGGGTTGAGATCTGGAGACTGGCTAGGCCACTCCAGGACCTTGAAATGCTTCTTACGAAGCCACTCCTTCGTTGCCCGGGATCATTGTCGTACTGAAAGACCCAGCCACGTTTCATCTTCAATGCCCTTGCTGATGGAAGGAGGTTTTCACTCAAAATCTCACGATACATGGCCCCATTCATTCTTTCCTTTACACGGATCAGTCATCCTGGTCCCTTTGCAGAAAAACAGCCCCAAAGCATGGTGTTTCCACCCCCATGCTTCACAGTAGGTATGGTGTTCTTTGGATGCAACTCAGCATTCTTTGTCCTCCAAACACGACGAGTTGAGTTTTTACCAAAAAAGTTCTATTTTGGTTTCATCTGACCATATGACATTCTCCCAATCCTCTTCTGGATCATCCAAATGCACTCTAGCAAACTTCAGACGGGCCTGGACATGTACTGGCTTAAGCAGGGGGACACGTCTGGCACTGCAGGATTTGAGTCCCTGGCGGCGTAGTGTGTTACTGATGGTAGGCTTTGTTACTTTGGTCCCAGCTCTCTGCAGGTCATTCACTAGGTCCCCCCCGTGTGGTTCTGGGATTTTTGCTCACCGTTCTTGTGATCATTTTGACCCCACGGGGTGAGATCTTGCGTGGAGCCCCAGATCGAGGGAGATTATCAGTGGTCTTGTATGTCTTCCATTTCCTAATAATTGCTCCCACAGTTGATTTCTTCAAACCAAGCTGCTTACCTATTGCAGATTCAGTCTTCCCAGCCTGGTGCAGGTCTACAATTTTGTTTCTGGTGTCCTTTGACAGCTCTTTGGTCTTGGCCATAGTGGAGTTTGGAGTGTGACTGTTTGAGGTTGTGGACAGGTGTCTTTTATACTGATAACAAGTTCAAACAGGTGCCATTAATACAGGTAACGAGTGGAGGACAGAGGAGCCTCTTAAAGAAGAAGTTACAGGTCTGTGAGAACCAGAAATCTTGCTTGTTTGTAGGTGACCAAATACTTATTTTCCACCATAATTTGCAAATAAATTCATTAAAAATCCTACAATGTGATTTTCTGGATTTTTTCTCCTCAATTTGTCTGTCATAGTTGACGTGTACCTATGATGAAAATTACAGGCCTCTCATCTTTTTAAGTGGGAGAACTTGCACAATTGGTGGCTGACTAAATACTTTTTCCCCCCACTGTAGCTGAATAAAATAGAAAGGATATTTCCTCCAAACGATTTGAGGGAGTGCGGACATGCAGCTATTCTATTTTGAGCGGTTAACAAAGAAACAGATACTCCTATATGCTTAATTTAGAGTTATTTATGTAACTTTAGTTGTGATACAAATGTTGGGCTATATGTTTTGATTTTTAATACATTCTAAGGCTGCATGATGCAACTTTAAGTTCACCCTTCATCAGTCTCATTCACAATTTGACAAGAACTTGATAATGCCTCGAATTTCCCGGCTGCATCCCCTTTGTGGCCCTTATCCGGGACAGTTGTGGGATGCGATAGATCCCAAATTAATACAACCACTAGCATTAAAAAAACGGTTTTAAGCAATGAGCTTGATGCAACAATGTTGATAAACTATTAGGCTATTTCTTCACATTATAAGCGCAGCAATACACACACGGCAGTAGGCTATAAGCGCAAATGTTCAATTAGCAGGAAAACGGCATTCTCAAAAGTTACCACAAATATGATTTATGCATGTAATGATTTTAATATAAAGGTGCATTTTTATGGTGAAAATTATCTTCCCCAAACTTGAAACTCATGCGCTGCGTATGTATGCCAGTTAGGCTCTACACCCGTTGTGAAGTGGATTAATGTGCTTCATTTTAAGTTATTTGGCCACTTTAGTTGTGATACAAACCTTATCAAAACATATAGGCCTATTGGCTAGGCAAAAAAAACATGCACTGTTTCTTGCCTTAAACTGGGCATCATTCACAAGTGATAATATATCATTCACAAGTGATAGGCTAATATTGTCACCCATCACACTATTCTTGATTTTAATCTTGTTTTTACATATATACTAAATAATATGTGTGATATTTGTTTTGATTTAGAATGGACCATTATCTTGCACCTGTCTCGAAACAGGGGCAGCGGAAAAAAACACATTTAATCTATGCTCATAAATAGCAAATGGAGGATGCTTTTCCAGTGGTTAATTTTCATGCCAGCCAGGTAAGCTATACTCCTGTTTTAAAGAGAAGCAATGTGCTTAATATTAGGAAGGTTTAGAAATAAATATAGTAGGCCTAGCCTATAGAAAGCTGATGGGATCCTCTTTTTAATAGAGGCCATCACTCTGTTTTGTCACACAATTGCATGGCCTATAGAAATGTTGCGCAACATGGGCTCTCATGAAGTGTTTGATTAGAATTTCAATTACGTTTGCATTGATGTCAGAGTGATTAGAGGGACAATAGAGTACAGAGTACCAGGCAGTTAGCAAGTTTGGTAGGCTACTAATGACCATCAGCAGCATCAGAGCTTGGAGAAGCCTAATTACCGTGACTAAACGGTCACATGGAATTTGACTGCCATCATGACTCGTGACCGCTAGTGTGGTGGTAATACGGTCACCGTAACAGCCCTATGCCCATACCATCTATTGACTTATTTGGCGATCTGGAGTGCAGGTAATTGTTTTAAAAGCGTTATAAAATGTAATAGTGTGTTATCCCCTATATCCAGTGACGAGAATCATGTAGTGATGACGTTTTCCTACACGATTTCCTGATTTTCACAGACGGACAACTTAAGTTAAATCAAGTGGACATTTTCTATTTTACCCACTGATAGAACATAGGCTTTCACCAAATTGACAGGAGTTTAATTATTTGTATTTCTGGGGGTGGATTATCCCTTTAAGTAAAGGTTAAATAAAAATGTAATAAACATGTTCCTTTTTCATGACAGCCATTCACCAAAATGTTAACTGAGAACATTTATTATCAATTCAAGAGGAGGATGTAATAACAGACTTTGATCTTATTCAAAACCAGTGCAGTAATGTTAGTAAACAGTATTTCAGTGCAAATAAAAAAATCATTAGGCCACTCAATCATCAATTAACTTGTGAACAGCATAAAAACACTGAATAGTGTTTTTGTTTTTAAAACCATACAAGTTTGAACCAATGCAATAAAAAGGTCATAACCATTAACAGAATTAACCGTTGCCTATTACTATTTATTGAATCAGTGTGTATGTGTGGCGAGAACGCTCTTATTTTAGTGGATCAGTATGTGTGGGTGTGTGACGAGAACGCTCTCAGAGTC
Organism: Coregonus clupeaformis; assembly: GCF_020615455.1. Lineage (NCBI taxonomy): Eukaryota > Metazoa > Chordata > Actinopteri > Salmoniformes > Salmonidae > Coregonus > Coregonus clupeaformis. The sequence continues at coordinate 33,319,656 of NC_059224.1, forward strand.
CGAATGTAACCACCTACCGACCTGTAAAGCCTGCTACAAGGCAGTGCAACTAAAAAAATTAATCACAATCAATCGGAAAGCTGGGGGTGTTTGATACGTTTATCAAGGTCTGGGGTGATGGTGGACAGGGCAACTAGGAGGTCATGCTGGGTGTCCAGTTTGTTTCTGCTTTTTGTTTTCAGCAGAGCTGTAGCAGAGAAGCCACTCTCACATAGATGGGTAGTGCTGAAAGGTAGTGTGACTCTGATTGCATGACAGGTGATAGCAGGATTCTTCCCTGCTATGCTGCACCAGAACTGTGGGAATGTCATTTGTGGGAATCGCTTGCTCAGTCCACGATCTAATGACCGCTGCACCAGCTGGCTTTCCTCGTTGCTTGACAACGTGACACTGCCCATCTCCACTCCAAAGAGATCCCTTATCCAGTCGTGGTCCTGCCTGGTCTCCTCTGGGAAGTAGTCACAGAACCTGCCGTGCAGTTTAAGAAGGTGCTGCGTCACTGTCTGTCGCCATGGTCTGCGTTGCCGAGGTGTTGCACCTCGTAGTTGGCATTGGGAAACATGTCTAGCCTCCCGGTGGAAACGTGGTTTGCTTACACAGTCAGTTCCTTTTTTGGAAGCGTCAACTTTGTCCCTCTGTTCGAACCAATTGTGTCTCCTCCCATGCATACACACGTTCAATGAGTTCAGCTGGTAAAAAAATATCAGCAAGGTAAGCAATCTGAGCGAGCCACACTTCGCTCTCAAATAGTTCTGCCAGGGAGGACTTTTTTTCAGAGAGAAATGATGCGATCTCGGTTCTCAGCTCATAAACCCGGGACAGCACTTTACCCCTGGAAAGCCAGCGGGCCTCTGCATGATACAACACCTGGACATGCTCGCTGCCCATATCCTGGCATAACGACTGGAAACACCTGCTATTCTAAGCACTCTTTTTAATGCTGTTGACCACTTTTATTACGTCTTGCAGAGTCTCGTGGAGCTCAGGCACCATATCTTTGGCTGCCAATGCCTCTCTGTGCAAAAAGCAGCGGTTCCATGTCGCACCGGGTGCCCTGTCCAGGATTATTTTTACAACCCCAGAGTGTTTCCCTGTCATTGAGGCTGCCCCATCCGTTGTCACACCAACGCGCTTATCCCAGCCCAGTCCCACCGATCCCAGATATAGGTCCAGTGTATTGAAGATCTCAGTTGCGGTGCTGGTGGTGGGCAAATCTGTAACTAATCAGAAATGAATCCTGGAAGTCCTATTCCCACACACGTCTCACGTACACAATGAGAATGGCATGGTTTGCCACATCTGTGGATTCATCCAGCTGCAGGGCATAGTAGTCATTCGCTATGCGCTCTGTGGTCTGGCACGTAATGTCCCCAAGAACGCTCTCATTTTGTTGGATCAGTGTGTGTGGCGAGAACGCTGTCATTGTATTGGTCAGTGTGTGCGACACACTGTGTGTGTGTGGGGCGAAAGCTCTCGGAGTCCGAATGTAGCTATCTCGGAGGCACTGTGTATGTGTAAAGCCAGCAACAATAAGCGATGCACTGCACGCCTGTGTGTAGCAGTAGTGTTTCAAAACAAAAGTAAAACAAAAATATATAATAATAATCTTCACAAATGTCCTTTTGAAAACCTCATCCGGAGAAGAATTCGTGACATATCCGAAGACCCAAATTTGGGTCGCAACCCACCAGTTGAGAATCGCTGGTCTAAGATAAAATAAAAATAAAAATAATATGCCATTTAGCAGACCCAATGTGTTCTTCAATCTCATAAAACATTTTAGAAAAAGTCTGTGTCGTTATCCTCGCAAGGGGAAGGTGCTGGACTATTGAAAACAGTGGATCCAATAATTTGTAGATTTTTTTTTTATTATTTACTTGTTAAACAAAATATATTTATTTTAGCAATTGTATTAGTATAAAATAATATCATTTTTTAATGTTTTGAGTATACAATATAGCTCAGTATTTGTATTATTTATTTTATACAGTCTTTTTTGCTGATCTTTGTCAAGGGATCCAATAATTCCAGACCCCACTGTATGTCGGTTCAAGATAAAACCTGTCTGGTCGGGGTGTATAATATCAGAAATATATTATTTCAATCGGTTTGCCAATATTTTTGTCAACACCTTATATAGCGGCCACAGAGATGAGATGACATCGGGCGGCAGGTAGCTTAGTGGGTAAGAGCGTTGTGCCAGTAACCGAAAGGTCGCTGGTTCTAATCCCCGAGCTGACTAGGTGAAAAATCTGTCGATGTGCCCTTGAGCAAGGCACTTAACCCTAATTGCTCCTGTAAGTCGCTCTGGATAAGAGCGTCTGCTAAATGACAAAAAAATAAAAAATAATAATAATCTTTTTTCACTAATCTCCTCTGTAGTTATCGCGGCATCGAGCGCAACTGCTGCCCCCCTGTCTAATTTAGGAAGTTCAAATTCGGTGAGAATTTGTGGATCAGCAGGATCACATTTTGATTGATATAGCTCTGAGTAAAACTGTGCAAAGCATTTATTGATATCCCACGGATCTGTTACAATTGTACTATTATTGTATTTTATTTGATGAATAGCTTGTGTATGCCTTAGCTGCCTTGCTAATAATTTATGCGGTTTGTCACCCAGTTCAAAATACCGTTGTTTAATTCTATCAAGTAAATAGCCTACCTGTTTCTAAAGGATGTTATTGTACTCATATTTCGACTGATCTTCTCAAGGACTTCATTCGAGGAATTGTAGCTCCCCTAACTCTTGTTCGATTTCTTTCAGCCTGGTGTGTTACTTACTCTCTGATGTATATTAAATAATGTGACCTCTAATCACAGCTTTGAGAGATTCTCAAAGGATAGTCATCAACATCCCCGTGTCGTTAGCGCCAAGGAAAAAAGTGATCCTTCAAATACTGACAGAAAGCCTCATCATTCAACAGGTAAGCGTCTAAGCGCCACGGTCACTGACCTGCAGACATATTGTCCAGTTTCAGCACCATGGAGAGCGGAGAATGGTCTGTGATTAGAATCCGGTGATATGTAACAACCGCAGCAAAGAAGTTGGCAATTCTGGAATATGATTAATGAACAGACAAAAATAAAGAATAATCCCTATCTGTTGGATGCGTCAGTCTCCAAATATCGACAACGTTAAGGTTTGTCATTGTATTTAGACAAACACTGGCATTTGATTGTTGACCTTGATAGCTGTTTATCTAAAAGAGGAACTAACATACAGTTGAAGTTGCCACCCACAATAACATTTGTATCCAAGATATTTGTTATGGCCTTAAATACCTTTTGGAAAAATAATGGATCATCGAAGTTGTGCCCATATAAATGAACCAAGGTTATTGGTATCCAATTCAGTGTACCAACCACAATAATATACCAACCATTAGGATCTGAAATCAAGGATGAGTAAATAAAAGGAATGTTTTTCCTTATCATGATTGCTACCCCTCTCGCTTTTGCATTAAAAGTAGACTGGTATATCTGACCAATCCAGCCAACTCGTAGTTTGGCCTGAGCCGTGTGTTTTTAATGAGTTTCCTGAAGAAACACCATGTCAGCGGCCAGTGATTTAAGATGGGGAGAAAACCTTAGCTCTATTCACGACCTGACCTAAGCCATTACAGTTGCAACTTACTATCTTTATTCCACTAGGTCATATAAAACCCAAACCAAAGACGTCCCGCCATACAGGAACTTATCATACCACCTGTACTGAAACTGAATATACAGTGAGGGAAAAAAGAATTTGATCCCCTCCTGATTTTGTACGTTTGCCCACTGACAAAGACATGATCAGTTCATAATTTTAATGGTAGGTTTATTTGAACAGTGAGAGACAGAATAACAACAAAGAAATCCAGAAAAACGCATGTCAAAAATGTTATACATTTATTTGCATTTTAATGAGGGAAATAAGTATTTGACCCCTCTGCAAAACATGACTTAGTACTTGGTGGCAAAACCCTTGTTGGCAATCACAGAGGTCAGACGTTTCTTGTAGTTGGCCACCAGGTTTGCACACATCTCAGGAGGGATTTTGTCCCACTCCTCTTTGCAGATCTTCTCCAAGTCATTAAGGTTTCGAGCCTGACGTTTGGCAACTCGAACCTTCAGCTCCCTCCACAGATTTTCTATGGGATTAAGGTCTGGAGACTGGCTAGGCCACTCCAGGACCTTAATGTGCTTCTTCTTGAGCCACTCCTTTGTTGCCTTGGCCGTGTGTTTTGGGTCATTGTTATGCTGGAATACCCATCCACGACCCATTTTCAATGCCCTGGCTGAGGGAAGGAGGTTCTTACCCAATATTTGATGGTACATGGCGCCGTCCATCGTCCCTTTGATGCGGTAAAGTTGTCCTGTCCCCTTAGCAGAAAAACACCCCCAAAGCATAATGTTTCCACCTCCATGTTTGACGGTGGGGATGGTGTTCTTGTGGTCATAGGCAGCATTCCTCCTCCTCCAAACACGGCGAGTTGAGTTGATGCCAAAGAGCTCAATTTTGGTCTCTTCTGACCACAACACTTTCACCCAGTTCTCCTCTGAATCATTCAGATGTTCATTGGCAAACTTCAGACGGGCCTGTATATGTGCTTTCTTGAGCAGGGGGACCTTGCGGGCGCTGCAGGATTTCAGTCCTTCACGGCGTAGTTTGTTACCAATTGTTTTCTTGGTGACTATGGTCCCAGCTGCCTTGAGATCATTTACAAGATCCCCCCGTGTAGTTCTGGGCTGATTCCTCACCGTTCTCATGATCATTGCAACTCCACGAGGTGAGATCTTGCATGGAGCCCCAGGCCGAGGGAGATTGACAGTTATTTTGTGTTTCTTCCATTTGCGAATAATCGCACCAACTGTTGTCACCTTCTCACCAAGCTGCTTGGAGATGGTCTTGTAGCCCATTCCAACCTTGTGTAGGTCTACAATCTTGTCCCTGAGATCCTTGGAGAGCTCTTTGGTCTTGGCCATGGTGGAGAGTTTGGAATCTGATTGATTGATTGCTTCTGTGGACAGATGTCTTTTATACAGGTAACAAGCTGAGATTAAGAGCACTCCCTTTAAGAGTGTGCTCCTAATCTCAGCTCGTTACTTGTATAAAAGACACCTGGGAGCCAGAAATCTTTCTGATTGAGAGGGGGTCAAATACTTATTTCCCTCATGAAAATGCAAATCAATTTATAACATTTTTGACATGCGTTTTTCTGGATTTTTTTGTTGTTATTCTGTCTCTCACTGTTCAAATAAACCTACCATTAAAATTATAGACTGATCATTTCTTTGTCAGTGGGCAAACGTACAAAATCAGCAGGGGATCAAATACTTTTTTCCCTCACTGTAAAACACTGACCCCATCCCATTACTGAGTGACTTCCCCCAGCAAAGCACCCCTTAACTAACACACAAACCTTATGGTGCCTAGACATAAAACCTAAGTTAACTCTGCATCTATAGATGCTCTGCATAAAACAAAAATGAAATGACTATTTTAGCTCTCACGTAGGTGATGAGTGGGACTAAAACATGATAGACTAAGCAATGTTATAAACAATAACATCTCACCCATAAGTTCCAATGTTCATTGTAATGAGCATCGGCAGGAAATTCAAACATAGTACTGGCCTGTATTTGGCCATTTAGCCGGTTGACACAACAGTTTTGGTTCCTCAGCCAGGGAGCTTGCTTGCCAATAACAGTTTGGCTTCTTTTGGAGTGTCAAACAAGCATGTTGATCCCTCGACTGTCACCTTGAACCGGGCTGGGAAGAGGAATCCATATCAGATGTTGGCTGCCCTGCCTTTTTTGCGCAGCTCATCATACTATTTCCGTTTGTTCCTCACCTCCAAAGTAAGATCTGGGTAGAAAGAAACCTTGGCTCCATTGTAGTTGAGGGGGATCTGCAGCCGTGCGATGAATGGCATTGGTGGCGCGCCCCTAGCCGGCTTCGGTGCGGATGATCTGTGTGTGCGGTCGATTAGGATGGGCGTTTTGAAGTGTTCACTCCCCAGCAGGGCCGGTATCAGCTCCGATACAAATTCAGTGGGCCTCCCTTTCTCTGTGTCTACCTGTACCCCAAAGGTTCAGATGTTCTGCCATCTCGAATGCGATTTAAGCATTTCCGGTTTCAGGTTATTTTTTAAATTATTTTTTTATGTCCTGTAGCCAGGCATCATGATCGACTGTTGTCTGCTCGACCTCATGCACCTTTCATTCACAGTTCCTGTCAAGGTCCCAATATTCTTTGAGATAAAAGCCAACTTTGCGTCCACCTTCTCGCTTAGTTAGTTTATAGCGACCAGTAGGTCACTCGGAGTGGGTTCTGAGGGGAGCTTCAGCTAACTCCTTGTGGGTTGGAGATGTTAGCATCGGTTCATAGGCTGTCTCGTCCAAAATACCTTGTTTAGCGCCCCCCTTTTTGGTGCCTTTTCCTCTTGTCATCTTGTCAGACAATGTTTGAATTTATAGGTTGTGAGAGATTAAGATAAGTATGAATTTGTTTCAAAATTGAGCAGAGCTCTAAAAATCCAAGTTTATTCCATAGCACGCTTTCTAATGTCCCCCGGGATTAATTAAATTGGGTTATTTAGCTTCTTGCATATATTTGTCATGCTTTGTTTAATCTGTCCCTTGCATAATTTATGGCTTTTCTGGCTGTATGAACAAAATGCCATGGCATTAATTATGCTTATTGACTCTTATTGATGTTTGTACTTTGCCCGGGTCAAGTGAATTTGAATGCACTTTTCAAAAGGTCTCTCTTTGCATTTCGATTTTAAGAGAGCAAATCAAAACATAAAAGTAAGAACAAGGTTGGAGAAAGGTGGTATTTCTGGCTCTAGACTACCTCTGGCAGCAGGCATACTGCACTCAGTGAACTGTACCTCAACAGTCTGGAGGACTGCACATGCCCAGAATAACTGTTTTTAATCACTTGTAGCTGTGTCTTACACTTCCACCTTGTTCTTCCCCCAATGACACACATGACAGATACTGTAAAATTGGTTGGCTTTGATACCAGTTGTTCCAGGAACATGAAGCTCTGCTTTGAGTTGCTGTGAATTGGATTTAATTCTCCGTCTGTCCATCCAGTGACGCGGTGTGCTGTGTTGTGAAACATGCATAAACGGCTTCAACGAGCCAAAGTCTAGCCCAGGGATGGGCAACTGTGATGGGGGTGGAGGCCACAAAAAATCTGAACTCCCCATGAGGTGCCGCAGTGGCTCGCGAGTCTGCGTACCTACATCCATACCCACACATGCAGTCAGAGCCCCCCCCCCAACAAAATAGATGGCTAGACTGAGTTGCCAATCTAAAAACAATTATCTGACATGGGTTAATTGACTGTCAGTGACTGACATAACAATATAAAAACTGCTGATGCACAACCACATTTCAAAATTGGACCTTGTGTGTTCTACAGTAAGTTGAGACCCCGAGTGAATTCCCCCCCAAAAAAATCATTACGAAAGCTGCTGTAGTTTAAACACGTTCTTAATTTTAATGTAATCGGAAAGTTTTCTCTCTCTGCACATTGAGTCTGACCATAATACATTTGAAATGTACATACAAAATGGAATAAATCTTCTTAAAAGAAAATAACTAAACTCTTGCTCATGGGGTGTTTACATAATCCCCTCTGCCCACCATCCATTAATAATAGCAGTAATTATATTTGTCTTCACAAAGCCCAACCAAAGTTACTGAAGCCTAGCAGGCAGGCGCGGGAGTGTCTTCATCCCAAATGGCACCATATTTCCAATGTAGTGCACTACTTTTGACTAGAGCCATATGAGCCCTGGTCAAAAGTAGTACACTACATATCGAATAGGGAGCCATTTGGGACACATACATTGTCTTTAGAGGTTGTGTGTGAGGATTTCAGAGTTGGAGGCGAGCCATGTCACCAAGGCGGCTGCTGCTGTGGTATTATACGGCTGCTGAAGTGCCTCATTCTCAAAATTTTAATCAAACAGCACTGTAATAAGCCCTCACAGCAGCACATTTGAGAAGTGGGGTATTATTCCCTGAGCTGTTTGTTATAGAAGTTTCAGTTGGTCCCTACACAGTGATGTTCTCCTCAGCAATGATTCCTACTAGCACCCGAGAGGCATGGCCTTTACTTAACGGTGCAGAATACAAATATACACTGAGTGTACAAAACATTAGGAACACCTTCCTAATATTGAGTTGCATCCCCTATGTCAGAACAGCCTTAATTCATTGGGGTATGGACTCTACGAAGTGTTGAAAGCGTTGCACAGGGATGCTGGCCCATGTTGACTCCAATACTTCCCACAGTTGTGTGAAGTTGGCTGGATGTTCTTTGGGTGGTGGACCATTCTTGATACACACGGGAAACTGTTGAGCACTCAGCAGCGTTTCAGTTCTTGACACACTCAAACCGGTGCGCCTGGCACCTACTACCATACCCCATTCAAAGGCACTTAAATATTTTGTCTTGCCCATTCACCCTTTGAATGGCACACATACACCATCCATGTCTCAATTTTCTCAAGGCTTAAAAATCCTTCTTTACCTGTCTTCTCCCCTTCATCTACACTGATTTGAAGTGGATATAACAGGTGACATCAATAAGGGATCATTCAGTAGCTTTCACCTGGTCAGTCTATGTCATAGAAAGAGCATGTGTTTTGTACACTGAGGTAACAGCCTTTCTTTTACCACCTGATGGTTCCCCATAGATTAGCAATGTATTGATTCAGAGTCCCCCGGTGTTGTGTGGTCACTTTATAGATGATGCCGTCACATGCTCGAGCGTCACATACGGTCGATTGGCTTGCAGAGAGAGTGTTTTCTTCTTGACAGGGTATGAGAAGCTTTAAATGTCAACCAGTTGTTACCCGCATGCATTTAGCTCTTGTGATATTTTTCAAACATGAAGTGTTAAAGGAAAAATCCACCCAAAACCACTCATTCCTATAATTTACATTTGTGAACAAATGTTTCATTTCGTCGTTATAATAAGGTTGGTAGCAACTTGTGGAATTCTGTTGCAGCTCAAGTCGACTACAAAACCCGCAATGCTCTCTCTATGGGCTGGCTAGCAAGCTAGTTAGCAAACGTACACTACTGTTCAAAAGTTTGGGGTCACTTAGAAATGTCCTTGTTTTTGAAAGAAAAGCAATTTCTTTGTCCATTAAAATAACATCAAATTGATCGGAAATACAGTGTAGACATTGTTAATGTTGTAAAGGGCTATTGTAGCTGGAAACGGCTGATTTTTTAAAATGGAATATCTACATAGGCGTACAGAGGCCCATTATCAGCAACCATCAGTCCTGTGTTCCAATGGCACGTTGTGTTTGCTAATCCAAGTGTATCATTTTAAAAGGCTAATTGATCATTAGAAAACCCTTTTGCAATTATGTTTGCACAGCTGAAAACTGTTGTGCTGATTAAAGAAGCAATAAAAAGCCATATCTCAGACTGGCCAATAAAAATAAAAGATTAAGATGGGCAGTCTGAGATATGGGTTTTTCTTTGCAACTCTGCCTAGAAGGTCAGCATCCTGGAGTCGCCTCTTCACTGTTGACGTTGAGACTGGTGTTTTGCGGGTACTATTTAATGAAGCTCCCAGTTGAGGACCTGTGAGGCACCTGTTTCTCAAACTAGACACTCTAATGTATTTGTCCTCTTGCTCAGTTGTGCACCGGGGCCTCCCACTCCTCTTTCTATTCTGGTTAGAGCCAGTTTGCGCTGTTCTGTGAAGGGAGTAGTACACAGCGTTGTACGAGATCTTCAGTTTCTTGGCAATTTCTCGCATGGAATAGCCTTCATTTCTCAGAACAAGAATAGACTGACGAGTTTCAGAAGAAAGTTATTTGTTTCTGGCCATTTTGAGCCTGTAATCGAACCCACAATTGCTGATGCTCCAGATACTCAACTAGTCTCAAGAAGGCCAGTTTTATTGCTTCTTTAATCAGAACAACAGTTTTGAGCTGTGCTAACATAATTGCAAAAGGGTTTTCTAATGATCAATTAGCCTTTTAAAATGATAAACTTGGATTAGCAAACACAACGTGCCATTGGAACACCGGACTGATGGTTGCTGATAATGGGCCTATGTAGATATTCCATTAAAAATCAGCCGTTTCCAGCTACAATAGCCATTTACAACATTAACAATGTCTACACTGAATTTCTGATCAATTTGATGTTATTTTAATGGACAAAAAATGTGCTTTTCTTTTGAAAACAAGGACATTTCTAAGTGACCCCAAACTTTTGAACGGTAGTGTACAGTGGGGGAAAAAAGTATTTAGTCAGCCACCAATTGTGCAAGTTCTCCCACTTAAAAAGATGAGAGAGGCCTGTAATTTTCATCATAGGTACACGTCAACTTTGACAGACAAATTGAGAATTATTTTCCCAGAAAATCACATTGTAGGATTTTTTATGAATTTATTTGCAAATTATGGTGGAAAATAAGTATTTGGTCACCTAAAAACAAGCAAGATTTCTGGCTCTCACAGACCTGTAACTTCTTCTTTAAGAGGCTCCTCTGTCCTCCACTCGTTACCTGTATTAATGGCACCTGTTTGAACTTGTTATCAGTATAAAAGACACCTGTCCACAACCTCAAACAGTCACACTCCAAACTCCACTATGGCCAAGACCAAAGAGCTGTCAAAGGACACCAGAAACAAAATTGTAGACCTGCACCAGGCTGGGAAGACTGAATCTGCAATGGGTAAGCAGCTTGGTTTGAAGAAATCAACTGTGGGAGCAATTATTAGGAAATGGAAGACATACAAGACCACTGATAATCTCTCTCGATCTGGGGCTCCACGCAAGATCTCACCCCGTGGGGTCAAAATGATCACAAGAACGGTGAGCAAAATCCCAGAACCACACGGGGGGACCTAGTGAATGACCTGCAGAGAGCTGGGACCAAAGTAACAAAGCCTACCATCAGTAACACACTACGCGCCAGGGACTCAAATCCTGCAGTGCCAGACGTGTCCCCCTGCTTAAGCCAGTACATGTCCAGGCCCGTCTGAAGTTTGCTAGAGTGCATTTGGATGATCCAGAAGAGGATTGGGAGAATGTCATATGGTCAGATGAAACCAAAATAGAACTTTTTTGGTAAAACTCAACTCGTCGTGTTTGGAGGACAAAGAATGCTGAGTTGCATCCAAAGAACACCATACCTAATGTGAAGCATGGGGGTGGAAACATCATGCTTTGGGGCTGTTTTTCTGCAAAGGGACCAGGACGACTGATCCGTGTAAAGGAAAGAATGAATGGGGCCATGTATCGTGAGATTTTGAGTGAAAACCTCCTTCCATCAGCAAGGGCATTGAAGATGAAACGTGGCTGGGTCTTTCAGCATGACAATGATCCCAAACACACCGCCCGGGCAACGAAGGAGTGGCTTCGTAAGAAGCATTTCAAGGTCCTGGAGTGGCCTAGCCAGTCTCCAGATCTCAACCCCATAGAAAATCTGGAGGGAATTGAAAGTCTGTGTTGCCCAGCGACAGCCCCAAAACATCACTGCTCTAGAGGAGATCTGCATGGAGGAATGGGCCAAAATACCAGCAACAGTGTGTGAAAACCTTGTGAAGACTTACAGAAAACGTTTGACCTGTGTCATTGCCAACAAAGGGTATATAACAAAGTATTGAGAAACTTTTGTTATTGACCAAATACTTATTTTCTACCATAAATTGCAAATAAATTCATTAAAAATCCTACAATGTGATTTCCTGGATTTTTTTTTCTCATTTTGTCTGTCATAGTTGACGTGTACCTATGATGAAAATTACAGGCCTCTCTCATCTTTTTAAGTGGGAGAACTTGCACAATTGGTGGCTGACTAAATACTTTTTTTCCCCACTGTATGTCTGGGCCTGCAAATGGCACCCTATTCCCTATTTAGTGCACTACTTTCGGCCATGGCATAGGGCTCTGGTCAAAAGTAGTGCACTCTGTTGGGCTTTATCTCCAACCTTACAGGCTGGCTTCAGGTTTGCATTTCAGTATTTCTCAGTTCTGCTGAGAATAGTACGTCACAACAATCTTTCTCTGCAAGCCTCTTTCTCTCTTTCTCTCTCTCTGTGTCTCTGTTTTCTTTCTCTTTTATCTCTCTCTCTCTCTCTCTCTCTCTCTCTCTCTCTCTCTCTCTCTCTCTCTCTCTCTCACTTTCATTTGGCTTCTTGGAGTGTTATTGCAGCAAGATCTGAAAATCCACAATCCGTGTCAATGCTGTTTGAATGTAGGCTAGACTACGTCAAAGCCCTATGAGAAGTCCAAAGAAAGTAGAATACTGTATGGCTTTAGTCAATGATCATGATGATTAAGAGGATAAAGATGATGATGAGGAGGATGATCATAGTGAATGATGAAGATGATGCATATGCTGTGCTGCAGTTAACACTCATCAGCCTGCCTGTCAGCTCCTCCAGTGGTCCGTTCCTGCTAATGAGTGAATGTAGTTGGTGTTTTTAATTAAGCACATCCAAGCAGACAAGACTGTCACGGGATTGCAAGGGAAGGCTGCGATTGTCTCTCTGCAGCTCTCTAATCTTGTTAGTACTTCATTATTTATTTATTTTCCTTCTATTTCATTCACTTTAGGGAAAATAATTCTCTGTGCACTTTTCTTGTTGCAGAGTTTTGTCGGCGTTTGTATTCCCTTTGCTGTATGAATAACTAAGGGCTTTGAAATTTGAAGTTGGACTTGACTTGGATTTGACTTCCCAGAACAAGTACTGAGATCAGTGCCTTTCTTGCTTTATGAAGTAATGATTGAAGACCCTAACATGCTGTGTTCATTTTACTTACTGTCAGTCTCAGCTCCCTCCACCCTTCCAGACTGTGAAGTGGCTGGGCTGACTAGGCTGACCTGTATGGAGGTAAATCATTGACATAATGATTTGAGCGTGTAGAATAGATTTGTAGTTGTAATAGCATTTGCAAACTTGTAACTTAATATTTGCGAGCAATAATTGCATCTGTACACCTGCACATGTCAATTTCACACGCTCAGACTGGCATTGCTTTAGAGCCCTACCGTGACAAAAGCTTTGTAGATGTGCAAACAGCGATTTGCAAGGGGAGAGAACGAGAGCAGGAGCTATTGGAGGTGGGACCTGTTTCTTCTAACCAATCAGATGATGTTTTCATAGACCACCAGGGCTCGACATTAAGGTTTTTCCGCTTGCAAGTCAAAAACATTGTCAGGCAACCAGAATATAGATTTCAGTTGTCCGAATGGACAAGTAACAAATCACAATACCAAACAATTACTTCAATCAGAATTGGATCAGGCAGCACATAGCAGGGTAGTGCATGGTTGACATTCTGAGTAAATTGCCTATATTCCTATTTGCTATAGCCTATTTCAATAAATATGTTATATTTACACAAAGCAAGAGAACAATGTAGACGGAGCTAAGTCTCCCCAATCCAGCGCAAAATATCCGGTCAGATTTTTCATTAAATTTTTTTATGATCTGGGCCAATAGCCAAAGTTTATTTTTATAGCGGACACTCCGGAGTCTTATTGTTATAGAAGCACACATTTTTTTATTGTCTCTCCATTTCATATGAATATGACTTGGTCTATTAAGCCACTATTTCAGTTTAGTGCATGCTAGATTTCTATTGGCCCAGCGTCATTCAGAGACTTGTCCCGAAGCCACTCCTGCGTTGTCTTGGCTGTGTGCTGAGGGTCGTTGTCCTGTTGGAAGGTGAACCTTCGACCCAGTCTGAGGTCCTGAGCGCTCTGGAGCAGGATCCAAGGATCTCTCTGTACTTTGCTCTGTTCATCTTTTGCTCAATCCGGACTAGTCTCCCAGTCCCTGTTGCTGAAAAACATCCCCACAGCATGATGCTGCCACCACCATGCTTCACCGTAGGGATGGTGCCAGGTTTCCTCCAGACGTGACGCTTGGCATTCAGGCCAAAGAGTTCAATCTTGGTTTCATCAGACCAGAGAATCTTGTTTCTCATGGTCAGAGTCCTTTAGGTGCCTTTTGGCAAACTCCAAGCGGGCTGTCATGTGCCTTTTACTGAGGAGTGACTTTCTTCTGGCCACTACCATTAAGGCCTGATTGGTAGAGTGCTGCAGAGATGGTTGTCCTTCTGGAAGGTTCTCCCATCTCCACAGAGGAACTCTGGAGCTCTGTCAGAGTGAGCATCAGGTTCTTGGTCACCTCCCTGACCAAGGCCCTTCTCCCCCGATTGCTCAGTTTGGCCGGGTAGCCAGCTCTAGGAAAAGTCTTGGTGGTTCCAAACTTCTTCCATTTAAGAATGATGGAGGCCACTGTGTTCTTGGGGACTTTCAATGCTGCATATATTTTTTGGTACCCTTTCCCAGATCTGTGCCTTGACACAATCCTGTCTCTGAGCTCTACGGACAATTCCTTCAACCTCATGGCTTGGTTTTTGCTCTGACATGTGCTGTCAACTGTGTGATATTATATAGACAGGTGTGTGCCTTTCCAAATCATGTCCAATCAATTGAATTTTCCACAGGTGGACTCCAATGAAGTTGTAGAAACATCTCAAGGATGATCAATGGAAACAGGATGCACCTGAGCTCAATTTCGAGTCTCATAAGAAAGGGTCTGAATACTTATGTCAATTTTTCTAAAACCTGTTTTCACTTTGTCATTATTGGGTATTGTGTGTAGATTGATGAGGATTTTTTTTATTGAATCCATTTTAGAATATGCCTGTAACGTAACAACATTTGGAAAAAGAGAAGGGGTGTGAATACTTTCTGAATGCACTCAGCGAAGTGACGTTGCACGAGCAGCACCACAGATATTGCGACGAGCAAGATGCATGAGTTCGCTTCACGCATTTACAACGTGATAGATAAGGGACCAAAACAGCTGAGAAGTTGAGCCTCGCGCTTCAAGCTCTTGGTAGTTGCTGAAATTGACCCACTCAGCTGTTTACTTTCTGCATCTACGTCATAGCACTGAGTCTACCTTTAAACCTTCTTCATAAAACTGTCCCCCTTTTTATGTCAGATGGTCCAGCACCATCCTCATACAATTTCTTTCATTTTCGGTCTAATTCTCATTTCTGGAAAACGCTTAAAATAAAGGTTAAATTCCAGGTCATGTGACATGATTAACCAAAACACTGGGTCCTATACAGAGAGGGCAGTACAGACTTACTTTTGTAAGTATTAATTGATGACCGAGGTGAGGAGGGACACAATCTTGTTTGCCATCAGGTCATTTATCATCTGTGATATCTGGGCACCAATCCAAATTGTGTTATTACACAACTAGTTCAAACTATTTTCAAATGCTATACGTTATGATTTAAACCTTAAATGGAGTAGAGTAACTGTGTTATGATATCAAACTAGAACAACAAGGAACTACTACTGAATAGTAGCATGGGAGACTTCTAAAACAAATTGTGGCTGGCCACCACTAATGTTTACAACTCGGAAAGCATTAAGATAGTTTTGCTAAACGATTGCCCTCAAATAACTTGTTTGAAGTTGAAATCACAGTAGGAGATAACCTTACTTTTGAGTTACAGCAGCACACTGACAATATGCAGCGTAAAAGCAAGGGGTCGAATGGGCCTAAATGAAGAATAAAATAATACATTTGTTCTCGTGTTTTATTAGAGGGGGTAGGGGCTGTTTGTGACCAACTTTGTAGCCTTGTGCTTAGCGTCTGAGATTGGAAGGTTGGAAGTTCGATCCCCGTCTGAGTTAACCAAAGACTGTAGAAATGGGCCCCAATGTGTCTCTGCATGGCACTCAGCATTAAGGAGATGCTGTTCGGGCTCGCACAAGCCAATGCTCTTGAGATGCCGCTTACGTAATTTACTGAGGGGCTGTCTGGCTCTCCTAGGCCCCCAGGTCCTGCCATTATTGGGTCAGTTTGTACTGAGTTGTTTGGTACCCAAGGTCCCCCAGGACAGGATGGTGCTCCTGGTCAACTGGTAGGTCCACAGGAGATGTTGCAATCCCAGCCAACTGACACTCTGGCGCATGCTGCTGAAAAGTCCAATAGTAGATATCACACATCTTTTGGGATCAGCTTGCATTGAGACTAATGTATTGATACTGTTTTTACCCCTATTTAAGATTTTTTTGGGTTGACTGTCCTTAGTACAAATGTCTTACCCCATCATATAACTCCAAATTAAATGTTTTAACCCATTATTTTTGTTGTCATAAGTCTTTGTATTGCTTGTACCAACTGAGCCATATGTTTAAAACATTATGTCCTTGCATCCATAGTTCAGATAGCATAGTAGCCCACACATGCATAGTAATTTTTCTCCTAATTGTATGGTCACGGTCTTAAAGTCTCAATACTTAAAGGGCTTTGAAAACAATGAACACAATATTGGGATGCAAACCAGGTGCTTGAAGGATCTTCTGGGCCTTTCCCAGTCATGGTGGGCAAAACTTGCAGCCGTGCACCTCACTGAAGACCACTACTGAATTGGGGTAGGATATGGTGGTAGTACTTCATGGGAGTTGGTGGTGCAGAAGGCCTAGTAGAACAGAATGCAGCCCTTCTCACTCAGTAGCCGGAAGCAGGAACAAAGCAAGGTCCCTCTTGGTTCTCACTGGCAAAGACTATGTCATGCACCCTGATGGTAGGAAGGTGCACTGGTCAAACATTACGGTACTAAAACCCATAGACAAATGTCTTGAAACAGAGTAATTACACAGAACTCGGGTTAGTGTTGAGATTTCATGTTAGACTCACCAATACCAATCTTCCCCAAAGATTGTAAATTAACCCCTTTTAAGCTTATACCTATATTATAATGACAGCACACCTAACATCTTAGGTGAATGGGTCAAAATGGCCTAATCAAATCAAATGTTATTGATCACATACACGTGTTTAGCAGATGTTATTGCGGGTGTAGCGAAATGCTTGTGTTTCTAGCTCCGACAGTGCAGTAATATCTAACAAGTAATATCTAACAATTTCACAACATATACCCAATACACACAAATCTAAGTAAAGTAATGGAATTAAGAATATATAAATAAATATGGACGAGCAATGTCAGAGCGGCATAGACTAAGATACAGTAGAATAGTATAGAATATAGTATATACATATGAGATGAGTAATGCAAGGTATGTAAACATTATTAAAGTGACTAGTGTTCCATTTATTAAAGTGGCCAGTGATTTCTAATCTATGTATATAGGCAGCAGCCTCTAATGTGCTAGTGAAGGCTATTTACAGTGGGGAAAAAAGTATTTAGTCAGCCACCAATTGTGCAAGTTCTCCCACTTAAAAAGATGAGAGAGGCCTGTAATTTTCATCATAGGTACACGTCAACTATGACAGACAAATTGAGGAGAAAAAATCCAGAAAATCACATTGTAGGATTTTTAATGAATTTATTTGCAAATTATGGTGGAAAATAAGTATTTGGTCAATAACAAAAGTTCTCCATGCAGATCTCCTCTAGAGCAGTGATGTTTTGGGGCTGTCGCTGGGCAACACGGACTTTCAACTCCCTCCAAAGATTTTCTATGGGGTTGAGATCTGGAGACTGGCTAGGCCACTCCAGGACCTTGAAATGCTTCTTACGAAGCCACTCCTTGGTTGCCCGGGCGGTGTGTTTGGGGTCATTGTCATGCTGAAAGACCCAGCCACGTTTCATCTTCAATGCCCTTGCTGATGGAAGGAGGTTTTCACTCAAAATCTCACGATACATGGCCCCATTCATTCTTTCCTTTACACGGATCAGTCGTCCTGGTCCCTTTGCAGAAAAACAGCCCCAAAGCATGATGTTTCCACCCCCATGCTTCACAGTAGTTATGGTGTTCTTTGGATGCAACTCAGCATTCTTTGTCCTCCAAACACGACGAGTTGAGTTTTTACCAAAAAGTTCTATTTTGGTTTCATCTGACCATATGACATTCTCCCCAATCCTCTTCTGGATCATCCAAATGCACTCTAGCAAACTTCAGACGGGCCTGGACATGTACTGGCTTAAGCAGGGGACACGTCTGGCACAGCAGGATTAGAGTCCCTGGCGGCGTAGTGTGTTACTGATGGTAGGCTTTGTTACTTTGGTCCCAGCTCTCTGCAGGTCATTCACTAGGTCCCCCGTGTGTTTCTGGGATTTTTGCTCACCGTTCTTGTGATCATTTTGACACCACGGGGTGAGATCTTGCGTGGAGCCCCAGATCGAGGGAGATTATCAGTGGTCTTGTATGTCTTCCATTTCCTAATAATTGCTCCCACAGTTGATTTCTTCAAACCAAGCTGCTTACCTATTGCAGATTCAGTCTTCCCAGCCTGGTGCAGGTCTACAATTTTGTTTCTGGTGTCCTTTGACAGCTCTTTGGTCTTGGCCATAGTGGAGTTTGGAGTGTGACTGTTTGAGGTTGTGGACGGGTGTCTTTTATACTGATAACAAGTTCAAACAGGTGCCATTAATACAGGGAACGAGTGGAGGACAGAGGAGCCTCTTAAAGAAGAAGTTACAGGTCTGTGAGAGCCAGAAATCTTGCTTGTTTGTAGGTGACCAAATACTTATTTTCAACCATAATTTGCAAATAAATTCATTAAAAATCCTACAATGTGAATTTCTGGATTTTTTTTCTCTCAATTTGTCTGTCATAGTTGACCGTGATGAAAATTACAGGCCTCTCTCATCTTTTTAAGTGGGAGAACTTGCACAATTGGTGGCTGACTAAATACTTTTTTCCCCCACTGTAACAGTCTGATGGCCTTGAAATAGAAGCTGTTTTTCAGTCTCTCTGTCCCTGCTTTGATACACCTGTACTGACCTCGCCTTCTGGATGATAGCAGGGTGAACAGGCAGTGGCTCTGGTGGTTGTTGTCCTTGATTATCTTTTTGGCGTTCCTGTGACATCGGGTGCTGTAGGTGTCCTGGAGGGCTGGTAGTTTGCCCCCGGTGATACGTTGGGCAGACTGCACTACCCTCTGGAGAGCCCTGCGTTTACGGGCGGTGATACAGCCCGACAGGATGCGGTCCTGCCGATGTGGATAGGGGGGTGTTCCCTCTGCTGTTTCCTGAAGTCCACGATCATCTCCTTTGTTTTATTGACGTTGAGTGAGAGGTTATTTTCCTGGCACCACACTCCCAGAGCCCTCACCTCCTCCCTGTAGGCGGTCTCGTCATTGTTGGTAATCAAGCCTACTACTGTTGTGTCGTCTGCAAACTTGATGATTGAGTTGGAGGCGTGCTTGGCCACGCAGTCATGGGTGAACAGGGAGTACAGGAGGGGGCTGAGCCCACACCCTTGTGGGGCCCCAGTGTTGAGGATCAGCGAAGTGGAGGTGTTGTTTCCTACCTTCAACACCTGGGGGCGGCCCGTTACGAAGTCCAGGACCCAGTTGCACAGGGCGGTTTTCAGACCCAGGGCCTCAAGCTTAATGATGAGCTTGAAGGGTACTATGGTGTTGAATGCTGAGCTATAGTCAATGAACAGCTTTCTTACATAGGTATCCCTCTTGTCCAGATGGGATAGGGAAGTGTGATGGTGATTGCATCGTCTGTGGATCTATTGGGGAGGTAAACAAATTGAAGTTGGTCTAGGGTGGTAGGTAAGGTATACAGCAGGTGCAATGATGATTAGTTAACAAGTGAGGATTCAATTCTGTGTCAGGCTCTCCAAACTGCTTTATTTGATCAATTTACAGATTAACTGCACTGAACCCTGTTTGTGCTGATATTAGTAGGATTATAATGACAGTGCACCTTAAATCTTAGGTGATAGGGTCAAAATAGCCCAATTCTCATTGTATACAGCAGGCTGACCACTTCATCAAAACACTTTTGGAAAGAAGTTTATTGTGATCATATATTTTAAAATATTTGTTTAATATTTGAATATCAACTGATGGCTAACTGAAAAAGGATAACTTCTCACTATCTGAATGCCTAACTCACACTAAATTAGAGATTTTTGGCAGGAGGGATACAGGACACACGGGTGAGAAGGAGGAATGCAACTAGAAACACTGAAGGCATGTTAGTTTGAACTCGGCTACATTTGTTACCTGCAGTCTTGAGAGAAATATAGATTTGACAGTGATGAACAATAAATTGGTGGTTCTAAAAAAAAAAAAGCTACATGAAAGACTGATTCATCCATTTTCTTTTAGGATAAAATCTTTATTTCACAATAACAGTAAGGAATTCATAGCAGAATACTAATGTTTCAAGCATCATAAAATACTTTGTCTAATTACACATTAAAAGTATAGTTCTACTACTAAAACCCTACATTAGTGATTACAAATGACAAAAGCAATAAGTTTGCGTTTATTAGCTGAAATTGACTGAATAGTTAGCTCAAGACGTGTGTATTTTCTGATGAAGATCTCCTTGGAGGGGAGAAACACTTACAGTGCCTATATAAAGTCTACACCCCCTTGAACTATTTTCACATTTTGTTGCGTTAGAAAGTGGGATTGAAATAGATTGAATATAATTTTGTTGTCATTGAACTTCACAAAATAATCAATGTCAATGCAATTCTCAAATTAAATAACTAAAATATAGTTGTTGCATAAGTATTCACCCCCTTTGTGTTGTCAAGCCTAAATTAGTTCCAAAGTCAAATGACCGGGAGACCCATGGGGCGGCGCACAATTGGCTCAGCGTCGTCCAGGGTAGGGGAGGGAATGGCCGGCAGGGATGTAGCTCAGTTGGTAGAGCATGGCGTTTGCAACGCAAGGGTTGTGGGTTTGATTCCCACGGGGGGCCAGTATGAAAAATACAAAAAATAATGTATGCACTCATTAACTGTAAGTCGCTCTGGATAAGAGCGTCTGCTAAATGACTAAAAAATTAAAATAATAAAGAAATAAATCACATAATAAGTTACAGTGAGTGAAAAAAGTATTTGATCCCCTGCTGATTTTGTAGGTTTGCCCACTGACAAAGAAATGATCAGTCTATAATTTTAATGGTAGGTTTATTTGAACAGTGAGAGACAGAATAACAACAAAAGGAATCCAGAAAAACGCATGTCAAAAATGTTATAAATTAATTTGCATTTTAATGAGGGAAATAAGTATTTGACCCCCTCTCAATCAGAAAGATTTCTGGCTCCCAGGTGTCTTTTATACAGGTAACGAGCTGAGAAAGGGAGTGCTCCTAATCTCAGTTTGTTAACTGTATAAAAGACACCTGTCCACAGAAGCAATCAATCAATCAGATTCCAAACTCTCCACCATGGCCAAGACCAAAGAGCTCTCCAAGGATGTCAGGGACAAGATTGTAGACCCAAACAAGGTTGGAATGGGCTACAAGACCATCGCCAAGCAGCTTGGTGAGAAGGTGACAACAGTTGGTGCGATTATTCGCAAATTGAAGAAACACAAAAGAACTGTCAATCTCCCTCGGCCTGGGGCTCCATGCAAGAAATCCCCTCGTGGAGTTGAGAACGGTGAGGAATCAGCCCAGAACTACACGGGAGGATCTTGTCAATGATCTCAAGGTAGCTGGGACCATAGTTACCAAGAAAACAATTGGTAACACACTAAGCCATGAAGGACTGAAATCCTGCAGCGCCCGCAAGGTCCCCCTGCTCAAGAAAGCACATATACAGGCCCGTCTGAAGTTTGCCAATGAACATCTGAATGATTCAGAGGAGTACTGGGTGAAAGTGTTGTGGTCAGATGAGACCAAAATGGAGCTCTTTGGCATCAACTCAACTCGCCGTGTTTGGAGGAGGAGGAATGCTGCCTATGACCCCAAGAACACCATCCCCACCGTCAAACATGGAGGTGGAAACATTATGCTTTGGGGATGTTTTTCTGCTAAGGGGACAGGACAACTTCACCGCATCAAAGGAACGATGGACGGGGCCATGTACCGTCAAATCTTGGGTGAGAACCTCCTTCCCTCAGCCAGGGCATTGAAAATGGGTCGTGGATGGGTATTCCAGCATGACAATGACCCAAAACACACGGCCAAGGCAACAAAGGAGTGGCTCAAGAAGAAGCACATTAAGGTCCTGGAGTGGCCTAGCCAGTCTCCAGACCTTAATCCCATAGAAAATCTGTGGAGGGGAGCTGAAGGTTCGAGTTGCCAAACGTCAGCCTCGAAACCTTAATGACTTGGAGAAGATCTGCAAAGAGGAGTGGAACAAAATCCCTCCTGAGATGTGTGCAAACCTGGTGGCCAACTACAAGAAACATCTGACCTCTGTGATTGCCAACAAGGGTTTTGCCACCAAGTACTAAGTCATGTTTTGCAGAGGGGTCAAATACTTATTTCCCTCATTAAAATGCAAATCAATTTATAACATTTTTGACATGCGTTTTTTTGTTGTTGTTATTCTGTCTCTCACTGTTCAAATAAACCTACCATTAAAATTATAGACTGATCATGTCTTTTTCAGTGGGCAAATGTACAAAATCAGGAGGGGATCAAATACTTTTTTCCCTCACTGTACAGTGGGGGAAAAAAGTATTTAGTCAGCCACCAATTGTGCAAGTTCTCCCACTTAAAAAGATGAGAGAGGCCTGTAATTTTCATCATAGGTACACGTCAACTATTTTTTATGAATTTATTTGCAAATTATGGTGGAAAATAAGTATTTGGTCAATAACAAAAGTTTCTCAATACTTTGTTATATACCCTTTGTTGGCAATGACACAGGTCAAACGTTTTCTGTAAGTCTGTAAGACACCCGTCCTGTAAGGTTTTCACACACTGTTGCTGGAATTTTGGCCCATTCCTCCATGCAGATCTCCTCTAGAGCAGTGATGTTTTGGGGCTGTCGCTTGGCAACACGGACTTTCAACTCCCTCCAAAGATTTTCTATGATGTTGAGATCTGGAGACTGGCTAGGCCACTCCAGGACCTTGAAATGCTTCTTACGAAGCCACTCCTTCGTTGCCCGGGCAGTGTGTTTGGGATCATTGTCATGCTGAAAGACCCAGCCACGTTTCATCTTCAATGCCCTTGCTGATGGAAGGAGGTTTTCACTCAAAATCTCACGATACATGGCCCCATTCATTCTTTCCTTTACACGGATCAGTCGTCCTGGTCACTTTGCAGAAAAACAGCCCCAAAGCATGATGTTTCCACCCCCATGCTTCACAGTAGGTATGGTGTTCTTTGGATGCAACTCAGCATTCTTTGTCCTCCAAACACGACGAGTTGAGTTTTTACCAAAACATTCTATTTTGGTTTCATCTGACCATATGACATTCTCCCAATCCTCTTCTGGATCATCCAAATGCACTCTAGCAAACTTCAGATGGGCCTGGACATGTACTGGCTTAAGCAGGGGGACACGTCTGGCACTGCAGGATTTGAGTCCCTGGCGGCGTAGTGTGTTACTGATGGTAGGCTTTGTTACTTTGGTCCCAGCTCTCTGCAGGTCATTCACTAGGTCCCCCGTGTGGTTCTGGGATTTTTTCTCACCGTTCTTGTGATCATTTTGACCCCACGGGGTGAGATCTTGCGTGGAGCCCCAGATCGAGGGAGATTATCAGTGGTCTTGTATGTCTTCCATTTCCTAATAATTGCTCCCACAGTTGATTTCTTCAAACCAAGCTGCTTACCTATTGCAGATTCAGTCTTCCCAGCCTGGTGCAGGTCTACAATTTTGTTTCTGGTGTCCTTTGACAGCTCTTTGGTCTTGGCCATAGTGGAGTTTGGAGTGTGACTGTTTGAGGTTGTGGACAGGTGTCTTTTATACTGATAACAAGTTCAAACAGGTGTCATTAATACAGGTAACGAGTGGAGGACAGAGGAGCCTCTTAAAGTAGAAGTTACAGGTCTGTGAGAGCCAGAAATCTTGCTTGTTTGTAGGTGACCAAATACTTATTTTCCACCATAATTTGCAAATAAATTCATTAAAAATCCTAGAATGTGATTTTCTTGAAAAAAAAATCTCAATTTGTCTGTCATAGTTGACGTGTACCTATGATGAAAATTACAGGCCTCTCTCATCTTTTTAAGTGGGAGAACTTGCACAATTGGTGGCTGACTAAATACTTTTTTTCCCCACTGTATATGGACTAATAATAGGGGTTGATACTTGACTTTTAAATTACTACCCCTTCCTCTGTCCCCCATACATATAACATCTGTAAGGTCCCTCAGTCAAGTATTACATTTCAAGCACAGATTCAACTACAAAGACCAGCGAGCTTTTCAAAAGCCTCATAAAGAAGGGCAGTGATTGGTAGATGGGTAATAATAACAGATCAGACATTGAATATATCTTAAAGCATGGTCAAGTTAATAATTATGCTCTGGATGATGTATTAAACCACCCAGACATCAAAGATGCAGTCGTCCTTCTGAACTGAGCTGACAGGGAGGAAACTGCTTAGGGATGTGACCATGAGGCCATTGGGGATTTTAATACAGCTACAGAGTTCAGTGGCTGTGATGGGAGAAGACTGAGGATGGGTATGGGTATGCTTGACATTGGCAAAGACTGGGAAGTTTTTCAGGATGAAAAGAAATGGGATGGAGCAAACACATGCAAAATCCTGGAGGAAAACCTGCTTCAGTCTGCTTTACACCAGATACTGGGAGAGGAATTCACCTTTCAGCAGGACAATAACCTACAACACAAAGCCAAATCTACACTGGAGTTGCTTACCAAGAAGTCAGTGGTGAATGTTCCTGAGTGGCCAAGTTACAGTTTTGACTTAAATCTGCTTGAAAATCTATGGCAAGACATGAAAGAAGACAAAAAGACTCTCAGCTGTATTCGCTGCCAAATGTATTTCTAACATGTATTGACTCGGGGGTGAATACTTACAGTATCTAAAACAGGTATAGTAGTGTTTTATTTTCCATTAATCTTTAAAAAATGTTTATTTTTCTTCCACTTTGACATTGACATTGAGTATTTTGTGTAGATCGTTGACAAAAAATGACAAATCCATTTTAATCCCACTTTGTAACACAATGCAAAGAAATCCAAGGGGGGGTGTAGACTTTCTAGTGCATTTGGAAAATATTTAGACCCCTTCACTTTTTCCACATTTTGTTACGTTACAGCGTTCTTCTAAAAATTGATTAAATAGTTTTTTCCTCGTCATTAAAATGGATTTGTCATTTTCTGTCAACGATCTACACAAAATACTCTGCAAAGTCAAAGTGGAAGAAAAACACACAATACCACATAATGACAAAGCAAAAACTAATTTTTTTGTAAGAAAAAAAAAGAAAAAAAGATCAGTATTCAGTATTCAGACCCTTTACTCAGTACTTTGTTGAAGCACCTTTGGCAGCGATTACAGACTTGAGTCTTGGGTATGATGCTACAAGCTTGGCACACATGTATTTAGGGAGTTTCTCCCATTCTTCTCTGCAGATCCTCTTAAGCTCTGTCAGGTGGGATTGGGAGAGTCGCTGCACAGCTATTTTCAGGTCTCTCCAGAGATGTTTGATCAGGTTCAAGTCCGGGCTCTGGCTGGGCCACTCAAGGACATTCAGAGTCTTGTCCCGAAGCTACTACTGCCTTGTCTTGGCTGTGTGCTTAGGGTCATTGTCCTGTTGGAAGGTGAACCTTCGCCCCAGTCTGAGGTCCTTAGCACTCTGGAGCAGGTTTTCATCAAGGATCTCTCTGTACTTTGCTCCGTTCATCTTTCCCTCGATCCTGACTAGTCTCCCAGTCCCTGCCGCTGAAAAACATCCCCACAGCATGATGCTGCCACCACCATGCTTCACCATAGGGATGGTGTCAGGTTTCCTCCAGATGTGACACTTGGCATTCAGGCCAAAGAGTTCAATCTTGGTTTCATCAGACCAGATAATCTTGTTTCTCATGATCTGAGAGTCCTTTAGGTGCCTTTTGGCAAATTCCAAGAGGGCTGTCAAGCGTTTTACCGAGGAGTGGCTTCCGTCTGGCCACTCTACCATAAAGGCCTTATTGGTGGAGTGCTGGTTGTCCTTCTGGAAGGTTCTCCCATCTCCACAGAGGAACTCTGTAGCTCTGTCAGAGTGACCATCGGGTTCTTGGTCACCTCCCTGACCAAGGCCCTTCTCCCCCGATTACTCAGTTTGGCAGGCGGCCAGCTCTAGGAAGAGTCTTGGTGGTAATAAACTTCTTCCATTTAAGAATGATGGAGGCCACTGTGTTCTTGGGGACCTTCAATGCTGCCGAAAGTTTTGTATAGTACGAACTAGAGCCCTTGCCGTGGTACTTATTCAGACAAGAATACATTCTAAGGTCTGGTCAAATACACAGTAAAGTAACTAGGGATTGGAATTAAGGTAGCCCGCTAGCCAGAGGCTAGTACTTTGTGCCCAAAAAGCTGGCCAGTGCCCAAAATCCATCCTGAAGTTCCATCACTTAAAGTAACCTTACTGTACCATCTCTAGACCACTAATTTTCCCCCAGTTGTTGGTTTATGAAATTCAGGCTGATGCGACCAACGGGGATACGGTTGACCTATATGATACCTGGAAGACTATGGCTGGGACGGTGGTCTGATGGTACCCATCTTAATCAGCCTCTGGCTCCGTATCTTTCTGCCTTTCAGTCTCTTGTCTGTCTCTAGAGCCTTGTGCAGCCATTCTGTGATGTTGGATTGTGGAAGGGTGAGAGATTGTAAACTGGTCTTTCTGCACAACTCAACCTTGTTCATCTTTAATAACAATAATAATAATAGCTATGGGTGACCCATCATCTCCACACTGGAACACATAATCACAGTCCGATATATAAATGAGAGAACCATGTATGTGCTGTACTGTACTGTGGACATTCACACATACAGCAATGCACGGACGCACGCACCACAATGCCTGAATCTACATTTTACACACAAATACATTTGCAAACAGTCACGAGCACAGACACATGCGTTCAATGAGTGACGTCACCCTATCTGAAACCTAAAAGTAGTAGTTTCCCTTGCTCTGAGCGATAGGTAACAATGCTTTGTGGTTGACAGTTGTCTATGTGTTTAGAGGGACACTGGTTAGAGCCCAAGCAACACTGTTACAGTACATACAGAAGCACACACCCATTCATAGAAAATCTGAGAAAATATAAATAATTTATCAGTGGTTCCCATGTAATGCAGGCAGGCTAAACAAACTGGCTGGCATTTACGACAGCAGCAGCGACCATATTTAGTTTACAACCTAAGATGATAGAAAGTTATGATTGGACTGGTGCCCAGATATCACTGTTGCTACATGAGTCACAGAGAGGGCAGTACATACTTACTTACTTTTGCAGTTATTAATTGAGGACCCAATTAATGTGAGGGACAACATTTTGTTGGCCGTCATGTCCTCTGCAGCCAGTTCCTGCACCCTCATGGACAAAGTGTTGTAGTAAAGCTTGAAGAACCTGCCAAGTTGTGTTGTAATGTGTTGGGAAGCACTACAGCAGCGTCACTGCTCACTGTGGCCTACAGCCTTGCCCATGTCGCGGTGCAGCACTATCCACAGTTGCTTGACCAGGTCGTCCGACAGGCCCTGCACCTTGCCAAAGTAGTTTCGAATGAGGTTCATGTTGTGCATGTTCTTGCTGCCTTTGCGGTACTGATTGTACATGAGGTCATTCCATGAGCACTCCAGGTTCATCAGCTTGTGGTGGCCCTCCAGCACCTTGGCTTGCTCTATCATTAACGGAGTGTCTGCCACCCTCTCAGGCACTGCACAGGAAGGGAGGAGAAATGTTAATACATAAATACATTAACTGTACAGTGTCGCATCAAATGCAATGCAAGCCATCAATAATAGTTCCCAATCAAGTGGCATTTAATGGTGCAACTGACTGTGTTGCATCCCAGCATATGTGAGGTCCTTCAGGTTCTTAATGGTGTTGATGCTTTGCCTCCTGTCATTGCTGACTTCTGCCAGGGAGTTCTGGATGTCCTTCCCATCCCCCAGGGCATTGTGGAGCTGACCCCATCTAACTGGGAGTGGATTGCAGCCTGGAGTGTGGGGACAGACAATTGTAAATGGTTTAGATAGGGATTCACATTAATCAAAGGGCAGTAGCTACAGATTCACAGAATGCTGCCAATGTCAAAGCAAAACAAATTACGTTATACCTTCAGTCGTGCTTCTACTAAAACCTCAGATCTAACTGGGTGATCAATAAATCATGGGATTTATGTCAGTTTCTCGGTTTTAGCAGATTAATGATTAATTTTCTAATGATTGTGCTAGCTAGCTAGCTAGCTAGCTATGGCTCCATACAGAATCAAGCTAGCTAGTTAGCTTAAAAATAGTTTGCAAAATAACTTTACCTAATTGATTTCGGTAGCTTGCATCAGACTACAACGTTAGAGTTACAAACTCTTAATAACAGTGACTTGGACAATAGCTTCCAAAAATGATATTACAGAAGAAAAAAGCTTGCTAACTGGCCATAAAAGAAAGACATTTAAACTTACCTGCAATGACAGCTAACAGCTGGGCTTCTTTGGTGGACATTGCCAAGTGGTAACCTGGCAATGCATGTCTTGATTGACAGGTGGTTGCGCCAGACAACACGGCTGTATGCTGGTCTATGTAAATCTCATCTGATTGGTTAGAAGAAAGACGTCCCACCTCCAAGAGCTCCTGCTCTCACTCACTCGCTCTCCTTGCTTGGAAATCTCTGTTTGCACATCTACAAATCTTTTTGTCACGTAGGGCGCTAAAGCCCTGCCAAAAGTCTAAGCGCGCAAAATTGACATGCACAGGTGTACAGATGCAATTATTGCTCGCAAATATTAAGTTACCTGTTTGAGAATGTGTTTACAACTACAGATTATTCTTTCATCTTCACAAGTCATCAGTTACACACTTGCAAATTGTGTTTACAACTACAAATATATTATACACGTTCAAATCACTATGTCAATGATTTACCTCCATATTCATTAGGGCGTAAAGGAAAACAGAAAACAAGCGTTTCTTATTTGGCAAGTTTAGGTAGTGTAGTCCATCCCTGTTTCTGTCCGTGTTCAGGGTCGTATTCATTAGGCACCAAACGGAAGAGAACCGTCTGACCGTTTAGTACCTAATGGAAGAAAATGGACTGACCGTTTGGTGCCACATGAATACAACCTTGGAGTGTGGCCCCTGAGGTTTGGGAGACATACTGCGGTCAGTCTGAAGTGAACCTATCCTTTTCTCAGAAGCTCTGTGTGAAAAGCAGGAGTGGAGGACATTAGACAAGACCCGTTGGCATGGCGACCTCACTAAAACGTTGATTGAATATATAGACATTCAATACCTGTGGCTTCTAGCTGCCTTAGCGATGCTCTTTATTTGATGGCCCTGGCTCTAGCTATCCCAAGAGAACTCAACAATCTCAATCTCTCTTTCTCTCTCTCTTGCTCTCCCTTTCTCTCTATTCAGTTCAGCTCATGATTATTCAGACCTGTACACTGTTGCCATGGCACTGGATTGGCAGTTCGTAACCTTGTCATATCTAGACCAATCTATCGAGAGGATTTCATTTGAAAATATCAACCAAGTAAAAACATCCAAATGCATTCGTTTTCACTGTACCATTGAGCTGTGGGGGAGATATTATCCCTACTTTGATTGACATTGCATTAGTAAGTCAGGTTTTGCATTAGTTCCTTCTCGAATGAATTATGGAAATGCAAAGCCACACACTGTGTTCGAAGATGATTAATTTGTTTGTCTGTTTGTCTTTCAGGGTCAGCCGGTCGGTCAGTGTGATTTCAATATTCGGCTGTTGTGCATAGAGAAAGAGATAATCTCCCCTCGGATGGAGAAGATGAAGACGGGACAGATCGACAAGACCAAGGAGCCCTTCAGTGTCAGGAACAAGCCATTCTTTGACATCCACGCAGCACGAAAGGTAATACATGCATGCATGTGCACACACACACACTGTGCCAGGGCCAGATCATCACAAGTCTGTGGTGGTCTGACATTCTAGCCGTACGTGTTACTAATGCATTATTTAACTTTCATCAGTTCAGGGACTCATCTAAGGTCTAATCAAAACAACAGGATAGATAAACTTTGTAGATGCCTCTATCACCATTAAAAGAGAAATGATCAAAGCTTTTATTATCAGTGGGAATATTAATGAAAACTCTAAATAATCAACAGAAATAATAATTAGCTCTGAAAATGGCCTATGTGGCTCCACTATTTACAATCTATAATTGATTATTCACAGATCATGGAGATATTCTAAGGAGCCCTTTTTTAAATTTGTTAACCCGGCCTACCTCTGTACAGAGTTATTTGTGTTTGCAGATCATGTGCTGCTGCTGACAAGGACAAGAGTGTTTTTATTCTCCAATAGCTATTAAACCTCCCCAGCAAGGCCCTCCCCCCTTGGTCTCATAAGGCTCCACCGAAGGGCATTGCACAATTAGCTAGATCAGTGGATCAGCGCCGGTTCAGTGGGAAACTGTAGCTCTGTACGTTCACATTAAATGCCTGATAACAGAGTAGAGGGAGCAAGGGTTTCTGGTAGTCTTCACATTTTTCCCACCACTGTTCATATGGCTGGTCTGGTCATGGCGGGAGCAGGGAACAGCTCCAGTCCCAGCTACTATCACTGATCTCTTTGTGCTGGAGCCTTTGTCATGTATGAAATGTTAGCCATGAATGACTGGGTTACCACCCTGGTTAACCCGGTTCCAACTTCCAATCCCTCCTGTCTGAGGCCTTTATGACAGATTGCCCACTCTTGTTAGCGGGATGTAGTTGAAGATATTCAAGTCATTTGAATTATGCCTGCCTCATTCGCTATGTCTTTGTTCTGATGCTGAGGCCATCTGCTCTGCATACAGCCATATCTCTGTTAGAGACATCATGAAATGGGGGAATAGGAATCTGGTTTATTCATTCGCGGTGGCGCAGCTTTCCACTTCATGGCATGTTTGCCGGAAATTCTTTTTATGATATTTCAATGAGGCCGAGGCTGTGTGATGGCTTTTCTTCAAGTTTCCAGCTCTCCTGAATTAACACTAGGACCGCCATAGGCCAACGGCCACTGAGGTTTGATTTTGTAAATAAAAGAAATCAGCAATAAAAAGCAACATCCTGCTCCTTCCCTGACCTTTCCTAAATGTTTGTATTTTACATTGCTCATTTGTCTGAATTTAGAAATCACAAACAGAGAAGTATTTAGAGCCTTTTTACCCATTGTTTTCACACCTATTCCCAACTTAACCCGCCACGACAATGCGCGCTGTAAGATGTTGGAACCCAACCAGGTGCTAATGCGTCTCTCTCTCCTCACTGAATGAATGACAAAAGGATGAATAGGTCATAATTGTTCACGTTGCTTCACAGTTGAATTTAAATTAGGCCCAACAGAATGGTGAGAGTGAAGAGGTTGATTTAATTTAGAAAGAAAATAGTATAATGATATGTTTGTGTTATGCCTATTTATCAGCGTTGGCACTCATGTTTATAGCAAATAATTTGACCGTTTGCCTTGCGGGTTGATACATTGTGAAAAGAAGCTCTTACGGGACTGCTTTATTTACTATAATCTAATTTATTGCTAGGGAAACTAAAACATGCTACATGTTGCAGTAGGCCTTTAGAATAATGCAAAACATATCCTTGACTCTATCCAAGTTGATGAGCGAGGAGAAACAAACCATGCCAGTTAGCCTGCGCAGCCGGCCCATCGAATCTATACCGAAACTAATTTCACACAAGACATAGCCTATAGACAATATTAAATGGACAATAGTCAGAGTGACAATATTATCAGTTGTATGAAAAATGTACGCACTCACTAACTGTAAGTCGCTCTGGATAAGAGCGTCTGCTAAATGACTAAAATGTAAAAATGTTGTCAAATTGAACATGAAGAGATGTGCGCATCTTGTATTTGACAGTTGCAGGGAAAGGAGCATCACTTTATCAAATCCTTCTTCAGAGTCACATGCAGGTAAAATGTTTTGATTTCTATATAGTATCAGAAAGATTATATTTTGCAGTTTCTATGACACTTACCTTTGTCAAATAACTATACAAAATTCAAGAGGTAGAGCTCTATTTCCAAATTTCACTTTTTGCAAGAATATCTGTGCTGTCCATGCATTCAGCACATGACCACTCGAGTGGCAGCGTTGTTCTGGCTACTAAGCAAAGACTGGTAACGTAATAAACTTAAAATATTATATTATTTTTTCTTTTAAATACATTTTATTTCCACAATATTTCTTTAGACCTGCCAAAACGAAATTATAATGGACTTCTTTGTGATGGACTTGAACTAGTGTTTTTTCAGTTGTACTTGTAACTTAGAGTAACATAAACTAATGAAAATGCTATTTTGTTCTTTGAAATAATTCTGTTTTAGTATTCTAATGTTACCTAAGACCTTTATAAACACAACCAAATAATTATTCTTCAGATAGCATATATGAAATGTATTTATTAGAATGGTGATGGGTCATTGGCTTAAAGTGTCGAAAATTGGCTTTAGGCCTACATTTTTCACTAGGACTTTGTAGAATTATACAAAACATATCCTTGAATCTATCTAAACAAATATCTATTGTTATATTTTTACATGGATATATTTCCACGAATATTTCTTTATGCACTATTTCTCAATCATTGGTGCTTATGTTTGTGCACCTTGCGGGTTGATATGCATCTTAATGTGCAATTTTATTTTCATATTGGACTATATATGCCTGTCTTCTGTCTGCACTTCACAAAATAGATGGCATCATGAGGAAGGAAAATTATGTGGATATATTAAAGAAACATCTCAAGACATCAGTCAGGAAGTTAAAGCTTGGTCGCAAATGGGTATTCCAAATGGACAATGACCCCAAGCATACTTCCAAAGTTGTGGCAAAATGGATTAAGGACAGCAAAGTCAAGGTATTGGGGTGGCCATCACAAAGCCCTGACCTCAATCCAATAGTGTGGGCAGAACTGAAAAAAGTGTGTGTGAGCAAGGAGGCCTACAAACCTGACTCAGTTACACCAGCTCTGTCAGGAGGAATGGGCCAAAATTCACCCAACTTATTGTGGAAGGCTACCCGAAACGTTTCACCCAAGTTAAACAATTTAAAGGCAATGCTACCAAATACTAATTGAGTTTATGTAAACTTCTGCCCCACTGGAAATGTGATGAAATGAATAAAAGCTGAAATAAATAATTCTCTCTACTATTATTCTGACATTTCACATTCTTAAAATAAAGTGGTGATCCTAACTGACCTAAGACAGGGAATTTTTACTAGGATTAAATGTCAGGAATTGTGAAAAACTGAGTTTAAATGTATTTGGCTAAGGTGTATGTAAACTCCCGACTTCAACTGGGCTCCCGAGTGGCGCAGTAGTCTAAGGCACTGCATCTCAGTGCTTTAGGCGTCACTACAGACCCCCTGGTTTGATTCCAGGCTGTATCACAAACGGCCGTGATTGGGAGTCCCATAGGACGGTGCACAATTGGCCCAGTGTCGTCCGGGTTTGGCCGGTGTAGGCCGTCATTGTAAATAAGAATTTGTTCTTAACTGACTTGCCTAGTAAAATAAAGGTAAAATAAAATAAATGTAACCCCCTGAGTCAATACATGTTAGAATCACCTTTGGCAGTGATTACAGCTGTGAGGATTTCTGAGTAAGTCTTTAAGAGCTTTCCACACCTGGATTGTGCAACATTTGCCCATTTATTATTTTCAACATTTTTCAAGCTCAGTCAAATTGGTTGTTGATCATTTTCAGGTCTTGCCATATAATTTCAAGCAGATTTAAGAACATTCACTGTCTTCTTGGTAAGCAACTCCAGTGTTGGCCTTGTGTTTTAGGTTATTGTCCTACTGAAAGGTGAAAGCAGAATGAACCAGGTTTTCCTCTAGCATTTTGCCTGTGCTTAGCTCTATTCCATATTTTTTTTTATCCTGAAAAACTCCCCAGTCCTTAACGATTACAAGCATACCCATAACGTGATGCAGCCACCACTATGCTTGAAAATATAAAGTACTCAGTTATGTGTTGTATAGGATGCATGTTTTGGAATATTTGTATTCTGTACAAATTTCACTCTGTCAATTAAGTTAGTATTGTGGAGTAACTACAATGTTTTTGATCCATCCTCGTTTTCTCCTATCACAGCCATTAAACTCTGTAACTGTTTTAACACTAGAACCGCTGGGTCTCGAGGGACCCCCCCTTCAAGCTCATTTATACAGTAGGTGTAATTAATACATTTCATATACAGTACCAGTCAAAAGTTTTGACACACCTACTCATTCCAGGGTTTTTCTTTATTTTTACTATTTTCTACATTGTAAAATAATAGACACCAAAACGATGATGAAATAACACATATGGAATCATGTAGTAACCAAAAAAGTGTTAAACAAATCAAAATATATTTTGTATTTGAGATTCTTCAAAGTAGCCACCCTTTGCCTTGACGACAGCTTTGCACACTCTTGGCATTCTCTCAACCAGCTTCATGAGTTAGTCACCTGGAATGCATTTCAATTAACAGGTGTGCCTTGTTAAAAGTTAATTTGTGGAATTTCTTTCCTTCTTAATGCGTTTGAGTCAATCAGTTGTGTTGTGACAAAGTAGGGTTGGTATACAGAAGATAGCCCTATTTGGTAAAAGACCAAGTCCCAATTTGTAAGTCGCTCTGGATAAGAGCGTCTGCTAAATGACTTAAATGTAAATGAAATATTATTGCAAGAACAGCTCAAATAAGCAAAGAGAAACGACAGTCCATCATTACTTTAAGACATGAAGGTCAGTCAATCCGGAAAATGTCAAGAACTTTGCAAGTTTCTTCAAGTGCAGTTGCAAAAACCATCAAGCGCTATGATGGAACTGCCTCTCATGAGGACCGCCACAGGAATGGAAGACCCAGAGTTACCTCTGCTGCAGAGGATAAGTTCATTAGAGTTAACTGCACCTCAGATTGCAGCCCAAATAAATGCTTCACAGAATACTTTGACATACAGTACCTTTTGTTTGGTTGTAGTGCGTAATAATCTCAGGCTTTTCTCTTTATTTTGTCCCGTTGTCTTGTCATTCTTCAGCACCGTTGTTGACTACAACGGCTGTGCAGGTGCCTTATTTTGCGCAGAGAGAGGGAGCTCCCATCTCACTTTGTTCATGGTGCCAGCCAGGCTTGTTTTCTTTACAAGCAACTTGTTCGCCAATGACAATGAAGTGAAGAAATTGTCCATGGTGACATTTGTCCCCTTGTCAACGTAAGGTTCTACAAGCCTCATCACCACATTCTCCGACACTTGCTAACCTGCTGCCAGATATTGAAAGCCTTTCATCATGTACAATTACGCACGCTCTCACTGTGTAGCCTACTCCAAGTAGGCCAGAGTAGACTGATAAGACTGCTTGGATTTGGTGGACTTATATAGGGTGCATACCATTTTGAGATTATAATTAGAATAGATCAATAGAATGGCCCGCCCTGTTCTTCATTCACAATTGGTGATTACATAACTATGCATAATTCGCTTCCCCTCGCTCATCAACTGAACCGTTCCCCCCCTCATACTTTACTTAATGTATTTAATCTGTGTGAAATTAGTTTCGGTGTAGTTTAAGTTCAGTTTCGAGACAATTGTCGGGGTGATTATCAGCTGGGCACTGCACTTTCAACTGTCAGGAGAAGGAGCAGCGCAGGCCCTACTGTCGGGAGAAGGAGGAGCAATGGGGAAAACCATTCATGCCCTCCAAAAACGGGTTATAACTCCATTTCTGTTTGTGATATTAAGATTCTAACAATGACAGTGTGTTATTACATTTACATTTACGTCATTTAGCAGACGCTCTTATCCAGAGCGACTTACAGGAGCAATTAGGGTTAAGTGCCTTGCTCAAGGGCACATCGACAGATTTTTCACCTAGTTGGCTTTTTTCTGGCCACTCTTCCGTAAAGCCCAGTTCTGTGGTCCTAGGGACACATACTCCAATCTCCGCTGTGGAGCTTTGCAGCTCCTTCAGGGTTATCTTTGGTCTCTTTGTTGCCTCTCTGATTAATGCCCTCCTTGCCTGGTCTGTGAGTTTTGGTGGGCGGCCCTCTCTTGGTTTGTTGTGGTGCCATATTCTTTCAATTTTTTTTATAATGGATTTAATGGTGGATGTTTTTTTTATAACCCAACCCTGATCAGTACTTCTCCATAACTTTGTCCCTGACCTGTTTGGAGAGCTCCTTGGTCTTCATGGTGCCGCTTGCTTAGTGGTGTTGCAAACTCTGGGGCCTTTCAGAACAGGTGTGTATATATACTGAGATCATATGACAAATCATGTGACACTTGGATTGCACACAGGTGGACTTTATTTAACTAATTATGTGACTTCTGAAGGTAATTGGTTGCACCAGATCCTATTTAGGGGCTTCATAGCAAAGGGGGTGAATACATTTGCACACACCACTTTTCCGTTATACATTTCTTGAAACAAGTTCTTTTTTTCATTCCACTTCACCAATTTTGACTATTTTGTGTATGTCCATTACATGAAATCAAAATAAAACTCAATTTAAATTAATTACAGGTTGTAATGCAACAAAATAGGAAAAACGCCAAGGGGGATGAATACTTTTGCAAGGCACTGTAATTCCACTTTGACATTATTGGGTATTTTGTTTAGGCCAGTGACCAAAACATCTCAATTCAGGCTGTAACACAGCAAAATGTCAAGTGGTGTGAATACTTTTGAAGGCACTGTATGTGTTAAGTACGTATTTGTTTCGTGAGTAATCTCTCCCTGCCTTCCCCACCAGTCTAATATCCACAACTCATTTATAAAACACGGCAAACCGTTAGTTCAATAAACAGTGCTTAATTGGATCATTAAAGCAGTGTGATCAGTATCAGCAAGCCTTTACCTTGTGGGTCTGAGACCTCTAACCCCTCCAATAACACCAGCTTAATGCTCCCTAATTAGAATGTTTCTTCAGCACTGCAGTGTGTTCAGGGCAGTTGTAAGCGGAAGCAAGGGAGCAAATACGATTTTATACTGCGAGAGCCATTTTCATCTTCAAATGAAAACTGTTTATCTGC
The DNA here is from genome assembly GCF_020615455.1 of Coregonus clupeaformis. NCBI lineage: Eukaryota > Metazoa > Chordata > Actinopteri > Salmoniformes > Salmonidae > Coregonus > Coregonus clupeaformis. Next base: position 33,356,593 of record NC_059224.1, read on the forward strand.
AATTGAATTTTCTCAGGGACCTGAAATTTGGGCCTAGTTCATTTTCATACTTCATGAGATTAGTTTATTTTCGCTGAACACAGACTGATGGCGTAGTCGGTGGGGGACTAGAATATGGCTTAGCTGATATATTGACTGCATTATAGCTGGGAGAATTGGACTTTAAAAGGGAGTTAAAGTTTTAGGTGAAATGGACTGGGGGAAGACTGAAGCATGCAATTTCCATCTCTGGGGCATACTTCAAAGCACTCAGTTGTTTTTCTGTGAGGAGCTATTAGTCAGAAACAGCAGTCCTTTATCTGTGTTGCACCATGAGAGAGCCACTTTGAGGTTTCTAATGCAGCGCTATGGAATTACCTCAGCTCTATTGTATTCTGGTTTGGGCCTGGCACCTGTTTCTCTTACCTCTGGCTGTATTGGCCCAGTGTTGTTGTTGTTGTACCTCAGGACTCATCCAGCCAGTCACAGGTTAATGGATGGAGATGACCGCATGACTGCCTCTGTATCCCATCATGGTTGCATCACAAGTAGTGCACTATATAGGGAATAGAGTGCTATTTCAGACCAGGGAATCCATTAGGAAAATGTGGCGCCGTACATTTTGACAGGCAGCATTTTAGTTTACCGGTACCGGACCCATATGCATTGGTTGCATAACCTGATTCGGGCGTCAACCCACAGTTCTCAGAATTACAGAAATCACATTCAGTTTATAGTAATTAATCTTAACAGAACATGCAACTCGGATGCAACGGCGTGCGCCATTCTTACCGAATTCCGATGTCCATAAGGCTAGGGGAAGCTAAGCTTTCCCTAAAGTAAATTGAATTCAATTGCCAAAATTATATAGCCTAATTAGCTTACTCCTGTCTATACAGAAATTAATAAAACCATTCAAAATAAGCTACTACACCAGAAAGCATGATTTGACCACAGAGGATAATTAGCTTCTTAAAAAAACCAACATGTGGATTGTTTTAAATTGCTTAGCCTACAGAGCGAAAGGCCCGCAATTTGTGCAGAGCACGCGGCAAATACCAAATAGATGATTGTTAAGTTGTGACTGTCAGTGAAATGCAGAGAGACCGAGCCAAGCATATCACAATATTTAAAAATAGAATCGTGGAAAAACAGTTTGGAAAACAAATGGCTATTGTTGTAAAGAGAAGACAATGAAAATAATCCAGTGTGTCTTTTAGTGATACAAATTCTCCGTGAAAAGTAGCCTTATTATCTTATTGGCACCAGCGGAGAACATCGTCCATATACCCAGTGACTGTGCATATTCACTGTCCTTATTATTGGGTCAGTGCTACTTTTGTTTGTTTTTGGACAATAATGTCCTCCTCCAGGTTTGATGGACGTAATATTGTATTTGTCTCCTCTTTTCGTAGGCCTAATATATGGATCAGACAATGTTTGTCAGTGTCAGCAGAGTAGGCTACCTTGTAATTTTTGTCGTTTAAAAAAAGATTCTGCTAATGTCTCCAGTCATATAAAGTTTAGTAGAATTGCATGAAGTGTATTTATCAAGGGCCGACATTTTCCTGTGCAAAGTAAGGAGAAGAAATGTAGGCTGTCTGATATAGCCTAGGCCTACTCCAAGCCACTACTGCATTGAACAGTCTTTTTTGCGAACAGTGATTGAGTTTTATTATTAGCCTAAATTATGACATCCAATCTAATCATCACATTAGGAATAGTAGGCTATCTTACATAAGAATGCTTTATTATAAAGGTGCATTTTTATGGTGAAAATTTGCTTCCCCGAACTTGAAACCGACACGCCACCTATGTTAGAATAACTGCCCACATTTACTTTTCTTCAGGCAACAAGACAAGTAATGAACAGCAAAATCACTAGCCTATGTCAATCTACTGTCCCATATAGTAGAATATTTGTTTTTGTGTGTGTACTTTTTACCCCTTTTTCTCTCCTATTTCGTGATATCTAATTGGTAGTTACAGTCTTGTCCCATCGCTGCAACTCACCTACGGACTCGAGACAGGCGAAGGTCGAGAGCCATGCGTCCTCCGAAACACGACCCTGCCAAGCCGCGCTGCTTCTTGACACACTGCTCACTTAACCCGGAAGCCAGCCGCACAAATGTGTCGGAGGAAACACCGTCCAGCTGGCGACCGAAGTCAGTTTGCAGGCACCCGGCCCACCACAAGGAGTCACTAGAGCGCGATGGGACAAGGAAATCCCGGCTGGCCAAACCCTCCCCTAACCCGGACAACGCTGGGCCAATTGTGCGCTGCCTCACGGGTCTCCCGGTCACGGCCAGCTGTGACACAGCCTGGGATCGAACCCGGGTTTGTAGTGACACCTCAAGCACTGTGATGCAGTTTACCTATGCTTGTCGGTCTGTGCGAGAAATAAATAGCGTATTCCAAACAGACTCTTGGACAGTTGTGGGACGATATATCCCAAATTCATACAACCAGTAGGCCTAGGCTACATCTAAAAAATATATAAGAAAGCAATGAGGCTCATGCAACAGATCAGAACTTTTAGCATACAATTTAGATAAACTATTATTTCTTCACATTATAAGTGCAGCAATGCGCACAAGGCAGTAGTCTACGTGCGAATGTTCGTTCCATAATGCAATTAGTGGGAAAACACCATTGTGAGCGGTTTCATGTGACAGAGATGAAAATATCCGTTAGAAATTTAGAAAGATGGGAGGTCTAAATATGCAACAACAAACATGGGTTGCTAATATGACTAGGATTGTGCTTTTGGCTACTGGACAATCAAATACATTTGATTTGAAAACCAATAGAACATGAGAGAAAAAGGCTACTGGTTTCAATGGCATATGGTCTTCATAAAATAATTGCCTTCACGTTTGGTTGGATTTTGGCTAGGCTTCTTTGAAGCAAGGTAAGACATGCCTCATAATATGTAGTAAACGTTCAGGTTTCAAACAATTAAGTATATGTTTTCAGAATGCATACTGCCTCCAGCTCATTGCAAAGTGGTGTGCGCTGAAGCCTGCCTAGTTGCCTACACACTTCAATGGCGAATGGGAAGCGCGCTTTAATTACCAGTTGAGAATATTTTTTTATCATGGCCATTGTTTTTTACACGCGATTGCCTTTAGAATTGTTGTGCAATTATTGGGCTTATTAAAGCACGTTTCACTACAGCAGCAACAAACAGCTGTCTGAGCTGTATCGGCAGCTCTCGCGCTACATCCACTGGTATTTACATGGGATTTTTCCCCCCCCCAGACAATTGGCCCGGCGGCAATTCTATTTATCGGCTTGTCAATTTTTTTATCTGCCAAAAGTCTGCTATTACCGGCTAACGGAAACCCGGTTTGACGCAGCACATCTCCCTCCTGGCCCAGCCCGGCCCTTAATAAACAGGGCTAATTGTGTTGAGACACCATACCCATGCTTTTTGTGCCCTTAAATTGTCTATGGGGTTCAGATCGTCGTGCCGGGGCCCGGGCTGGTGTTGCTGACTGTCGGAGAGAATTACATTTGTCAGGCTGAAGGAGAGTAAATCCCCCTTAACAGCGTGTCTCATTAGTGAAGCCAATGCTGGCTGTCTGCAGGCTGGAGGCTGCCTTCTCTCCTCACTCACTGACCTGCTCCCACCCACCTAGCACCCTCCAGCAGCTCAAGGTGAACGTGGTGGGGACTGGGGAGGGAGACGCAGTCCGGGGATGGGGGTGAAGGAGTGAGTCATGGGGATGGTGGGAGTTTTGTGTGTGTGCGCATGAATGCATCATGCATGTGAATGCGTGTTATTGAAAGGTGTTCTATCCTACCCTTATCTAGGTAGGCTTATGTTAAACATTTCCAAGGTCTTGTCCAGATTGCCATTTTTCATCAGAAGTTTTAGACCATGTTCATTGTTTTTGTTTGTGTTTTTGTGTCTTTGCATGTCATTGGAAGGTGTTCGGTCTTTCCCTTATCTAAGTGTATTTAAGAAATTCCAAGGTCTTGTCCAGATTGCCTTATTTGAATCAGAAGTTTTAGACTATGTTTTGTGTTTTTGTGTGCAGTACCAAGGCCTTGTCCAGATTGCCATCTTTTAAGTTTTCGACAATGTTCAGTGTGCCATTTCGTTAACGCAATAATTACAGAAGTAATATGCGTTGCAATTTACATTTTATTTAGCCTAATAACATTTTTTGAGATGCCGATAAAATCCCTGCTTCCCCTTATCGGTATTCAATTCATAGCAAACTGTAGAAGCGTGTAATCATTAATTCGCTTGCAGCAAACCTAAAGCAAATCGTTTTTCAGATGTGTTTTTCTCCAGCAAATGTTTGTCTTCTCAGAAAGGTCCTGCACAAACTTCTCCTGTATTAAAACTTTGAGACTGATAAATAGGCCATACCCAACCAAGAGAAAACACAAAGAATGTAGTGTTGACACTGCCTTAGAACATTCCACCAATACCACCCCCTCCGCACTATACCGCAATTGCACTCAAACACATACCTTCCACAATGCCCTCCAACAGTGGCTATATAGGAAATCTAGGGTGCCATTTGGGACGCAGCCTCTGCGTTCACATCCAGACCCAGGATCCCCCAGTCAATCTGCCAACTCCCTACCCAGCGCTCAGAACACAGCTAAGCCACCTCTGTCTAAAACAATACGGGGATATATATTCTTCTCTCTTCCATGCTTTTGGACAGTTATGCCTTGTGGGACTCTTATATTGGCATTAAACCTCTTTGAAAAGGACAGTGTCCAAAATCTATCTTGCCTACTACTTACTCAAACTACGTACTGTGTACTAATTGTACTACCTACTATTTAGAACATACATTTTTGTAAAAACTAATGCAGTAAGCAAATTATATAAACATACTAGGCTCACCCATCCTGAGAATGCGTCATCTAATGCGCAATTGCATTGATGTCCAACATTCATTAATTTGGGTACAGCGCGTCCCCTTATCTCATTATCAGCTATTGTCAAACACACGTGAATCTGGAAAGACGATTCTCTTCCTCTAACGTGTGCAGCAAATTATACTAGATGAAAAGACAATGAATATAACATCCTGGCATTTAAAACTTACATGATTTATGAAATTTCACTTACTATAAAAACAGCTTATTTTCGCATACCTAAAATGCCTAGTATTTAGAAGCCAACTATGGGTATTTCAAACATGACCACGGTCTTCTCTGTCTGTTGCTGTAAGCTCTGTCAGACAGTCGTGTGAGGACTTCAGTGTCGGGGGAGCTTTCTGGGAAATTATGCAACAAGCGTCATTATCCCCATCATTACCTTTATCATATGGAAGTTGAACATGATAAACCTCAGCGCCAGAGTCGCCACAAGCTCAGCATTACAGAACTTGAGTGTTAATTTACTACTGAATTACACCAGACAGAATGAAGTCCTTATTGACACCTCAGGCTCCCGTCGCATCCCAGATCGCTTTGCAGTTGTGTGAAATTCAGTGTAGTGTTTTCATTAATCATTAAGCTTCTAAGCCAGCAACCATCCTGCCTATATGTAGGCTACATATCTACCTCAAATACCTCGTACCCCTGCACATTGATCTGGTACTGTTACTCCCTGTAAATACTGTAGCTTCATTCTTGTGTATTTTTATTCCTCGTTATTTTTCGTATTTTTTTACTCTGCATTGTTGGGAAAGGGCTCGTAAGTAAGCGTTTCATGGTAAAGTCTACACATGTTGTATGTGGTGCATGTGACAAATTGTTTGTTTTTTTCATTTTGATTTTAGGGGGTTCAGGCATCACTGGGGGATATGTTCACAGAGGCATGATGGAAATGAACTATTTGCTCTTATGTTGGAGGGAGAGATCGGCTCCCTGCCTACACACATCATGTCTGCAGTAAGTGGATGTGCTACTGCCACCACCTTCAATTGGATTTGCAATAGAAAATAATCACGCTCATCTTGAAGACTGAACTGTTTGGTTTAAAACTCATCCTGAGTCAGCGAGTCTTGGAACAGTCACTTGCCTGAGATCAGTGAGTTAGGGATACACAGTGGCATATCATCACTTTCAGTGATCGCTACACTGACCTGACCGAATCAAATATGGCGGTGTCTGGACATCTTCATCTTGCTCATGAATTTTAAAAAATTTGATTATGGTTTTATTGAATCCATCCATCAACGCCAAACCCCCAAAAGTCCTCCGCCGCAGCTTCATACTCTAACCTTGTTTGACTCGAGGCCAGCAGGCAGTAGCCTTGTTACTCAGTTGTCCCATGCTCTCTCTCTGATGTCGGCTTGTGTATTTAACAGGGAGGCTCAACCAACTGAGGCTATATTCTTATATAGGGAATGGACTGCCATACTCTAACTGAGCCACATGGGACCCCATCTTATGCTGCGTCCCAAATGACAGTCCATTCCATTTATAGCGCACTTCTTTTGACCAGGGCCCTGGTCAAAAGAAGTGTGCAATATAGGGAGTGGAGTGAAAATTGCAGGTATGGAAGAAAATTACAGGCATGGAAAATTGCAGGTATGGATGAAATAATGAGGCAAACAGTGTCACAGTGTTATGAATTCTCACCCTGTGTACTCAGGCTGTATGTGTCGTGATTCTGTGGAAGCCTTGGTGGTTTGCTCACAGCTGTCAGATGGCTTTTAACGCTGAATGTGATTTACTGTGCTTTTACTGATACAGTAAATGGTTTTTTTTTTGTCTTCGTGCATGTCTGGATACGTAGTATGTCTCCATATACACTTACAACACTAGAGAAAACAGTTGGCTCTGTATTAGCGGTTTTCTGAGAAACTGTATTGTACATAACTTGAATGGAAAAATATTTTCTGTTTATACAGTACATGGTGTTTCTGAGAATTTATTCTGCTAGACTTATGTCTCGCCTTAGATGCCTGATTTAAAATCAAATCAAATTTGTCAAGTGTAGACTAACAGGGAAATGCTTACTTATGGGCCCAACATTGCAGAGAGAACAAAATTGAAATAATAGATAATAAACAGTAGCAGCAGAGAATGTGCAGACTAATCTGGGTAGCTATTGGTTAACAATTTAAAGCTGCAATATGTAACTTTTTGGGCGAGCCGACCATAAAAATGTGAGTTATAGATCTGTCATTCTCATTGAAAGCAAGTCTAAGAAGTGGTAGACATGTTCTATGTGCACTATTTCTATGCTTCCTGTTCTTAAGTTTTGTTTTTGCTTCTTTTATGTTCGGTTTTGTACACCAGCTTCCAACAGCTGAAAATACAATATTTTTGGTTATTGAAAATATATTTCACAGCAGTTTAGATGGTACAATGATTATCTACACTATACATCGCTTGTTTTGTCACATAAACTGAAATTAGGCGAACTATTAGAATTTTTGAAACCAGGAAATGGCAGAGCGATTTCTGCATATTGCACCTTTAACTATTTATCATTCTTGCAGCTTGGGGGTAGAAGCTGTTCAGGGTCCTGTTGGTTCCAGACTTGGCGCATCGGTACCGCTTGCCGTGCGGTAGCAGACAGAACAGTCTATGACTGGAGCTGAAGTCTTTGAAAATGTTTAGGGCCATCCTCTGACACCGCCCCGTATAGAGGTTCTGAATGGCAGGGCCGTACGCACTACCCTCTGTAGATTAGAGTGAATCTCAGTTTTGCAGGGGGCCTGTGCCACTGAACTGTGACCACTATTCTATAGAGAGCTTATCTTGTGTCTCTCTTCGTTTGTCTCTCTCTCTATAAGACTGTCCCCTAATCTGACATAGCCAGTACAGTGCTCCGGGAGCAGCCGTTGGAGCTACTTTTATACGCTTCAGAAGAGTTGGAGTCTTTTGAAAGAGAATAAGGTGTCACTATTCTGTGGGAGATGTGAGCAGCTTGTTTCCATTCCTAAGCTACTGATTAGTGCTCAGTGCTGATATCTCATAAACACCCCAATTTAACATACTTTTTTCTTTTTCCTAGGTGTGATTTCATCATCACTTCAAATGTGAGATTCTCTGACTAGAAATTCCGTTTTCTATCAGATTGTAAAACAATGAACATTTTGGGCTGATTCTACAGTTGTATCTGAGAATGATCCATGTCAGGATTCTCTTCTGGATTTTTTAAGAAGGTGGTGCTGCTGAGTACGGCAGGGGCGAGGTCCAGAAGTGGGCAGTGCCCCCCTTTAGAATCAGAGATTTTTGCATTTTTTAACACCTGTAACTGCAATTTCCTGAAATCTAGGGCAAACAATGGCCTTGTATAATAACATAAAACAATAAATATTCAAAGTGGCGCAGTCAGTCCACAAGGTGGCACAGTGCCTCTCTTACATTATTTTGGGGAGAACCCTGCATAATGATATTCATATTTTGAGGGAAAGGTTCTCAGATGATAACAGACAATTGCGGCGACAATTTACATGCAACTGCATTTTTATCAGATCGACAGTCACACCAGCTGTGGCTGTGAAATTAATTCAGAGCCTTTTGTTAATTGTACATTATTTATTGAATGTGTTAAATGTCAAAGTCCTCCAACACTCTCACTACTTAGTTCAGAGACTGGCTGTCTCCTGAACTACTGTCGTCTCAGCCTCAGAGCAGCTTCCTCTGAGAGAAGACGGGGAGGGGCGGGGCAGCTAGGAGCAGGGATGTGGTCTTTTGTGTCCTAAATGGTACCCAATCCCCTATGTAGTGCACTACTTTAGGAATAGGGTGCCATTTGGTTTGCAGCCCTTGTTTGATCTCTAGAATGGTTGTAGGATTGGTTGGAGTATATGAGTTCAGTGTTGAGAACCAAGCACTCAGGGACAGACCTTTCAATAAAGCATGGAGGTTGCAGTGGTAGTGATATTTTTTAAAAAGGGAAATGGGTGTGAAGAACAATGGTAAGCTGGGCATTGTAAAACCCACAAAACAGCAAGCGCCTTCCATGACGTTATCACCTACCATTGTATTCGATCAAGGCGTAATTGGGACATTTGTTAATATGTGCACTCTGTTTGGTGCCTATCAATATTAAACAGCCCAGCAGAACGGTTGATGGTAAGTTCTTCAGATGTGATTTGTAGTGAAGGTGTGCACTGCTATCATGTGATTTGTAGTGAAGGTGTGCGCTGCTAACAGAATGATCCATGTCAGGATTCTCCTCAGGATTTTTTAAGAAGGTGGTGCTGCTGAGTACGGCAGGGGGGAGGCCCAGAGGTGGGCAGTGCCCCCCTTTAGAATCAGAGATTTGCAGGGAGGGATAGAGAGAGGGAAGAGAAAGAATGCAGGGAGGATGGCATGCTCGTTGTTGTTTTAATGTTAATCAGCCCTTCTCTGACCGAACTATGATTCATCACTGTGCCACTATGTGAAATTAACCTGGACGTTCAGCCGTAGGGGAGAAATTGCACTGACTTCCATTCCATCACCTTGGCATGAAGATAGGTACGCCATTTTACCTTTTGTCTCTGCGTCGAGTGCAACGCTAGTCGTCAGGTACAGTAGTTATTCCCTCCTTCCGCTTGACGTCTCCTGTGGAAGCCTGAAAGATCTCCTAATAGGACTGTGTGGTTTCATCTCCTCCGCAGGCCTTCCAGGCGAAGGCTTTGTGAATCCTGTCTTAACAGGTTTAGCATGAAAGCCGGGGCTGCTGGGCTGCGGCCCTCTCTCTGTAGCTTCCAAGCAACCATAGCTCCAGGGAACTTCCTCTATGGAGGTGGGTGCGTCGGTGGATGTCTTCGTCGGCTCATCTCTCCACCTCAGGTTCACCTCTCTCTGTCTCCCTCTTTCAATCTCTCTCTTTCTCTCTGATGGCTAGGAGATGCAGTGGGGGTGGTGGGTGTACTATGGTGTCAAAGAACTGAAAGGGAACTCCAGATAGACCGCTGTGCCGCCTACATACAGTTGCATCATAAAGACAACAGCAGTTATTTTTTGTCTGGCTGGAAGCAGAATTATTTTATTCTTTATATGGAAGTTGAAATTCAGTACGGAACCGTAATGACTCACTCCTATTCCATTCCAGGTTGCCCTGATGCTTCTCTTCAGTGGTAATATTCACTGTCAAGTACTGTCTTGGGTTGTTATCTACTGCCAGCTGAAGGAACCATTATCAAGACTTTATCTAATTTTCCACCTGTGGCAACTGGCAGGTCTTAACTTAGCCACCGAGCAGCCATTCTGATAGGGGCTTATTTCATTATTTCCCCCAATTGCATTCTGTGCATCTTAGCAGTGTTTGACATTAGAGAATTTGGCTCCAAAATCAATTGCGCCTCACAATAACGAAATCTGGCTACTGCAGGTCTGTTGTGTGTTTAGCTCCATTATAATGAAGCGTTGTTTCTAAGTAATCAGCGGGCAGATGATACCTCACATTTCCTGCGTGTTGACTGTACCTCGGCTCAGGCAGCTTGTTGACAGGCTCCTAATCTCCCCTCTCCTTTCCTCTCCTCTGTGTCATTCTATGTCATTTCAGCAAGCCTTGACACCCATCCTCTCAGATTGTTCTGAAATTGTTTCTGTAGTTAGAAACAGATAAGATTAGCATTCCTGCAACATTATTATTTTGTAGAAATATAATTTGATTTGAAAAATTAAGCTAATTGATTGCACCCATAATTGCCATTTAAAATGATAGGATTCATATAATATTCAATAAATATAGTACATAACATCTGATTTGGACATGCATTTTTTCTAACAAGGAGTAAGACATGAGGATTCCAAAGAAATAGTCAAAAGCCACCCACGGACTCCCCCACGCCAATTCCAACCCAACAATGAGTATACAATATCAGTTCTCTATGTTTGACAAGTAATATGGAGCTGCGGCTTGGCGTATTGTTTCTTCATCCTATGTAATGCATTCTCAGTTAATTTTGTGACCTGTAAGCAGTCTATGGAAAAGGTATGACAGCAAACCATCCTTTGGTTTTGTTTACCTGGCCACTGCATTTGTCGCACAAATCCAATGCAAGTCAATGGTACCTTTGAAACAGTGGCCAGGTAAACAAACTCAAAGCATGGGTTGCTGTCGTACCTTGTCCATAGACTGCTTACAGGCTTAGGAAACCAATATGTCATTTTGTAATTTGGGTGATCTATCCCTTTAACATTGAGGGGGTGGGGGGATTCTTAAAAAATAATCAACTAATAGCAGGAACAGCACCATCTAGTGGTCAGAAATTGGTAATGTAGGATGAGACATAAACCTAACAACTTCAATTACTAATGTCTCTGAACAGGGGAAAAAAATATCACCAAATTCACTGAGAATGCTTTACATAGGATGAAGAAACAATACTCAGATCCGCAGCGCCATACTACTCGTCAAACAGAGAACTGATACTGTATACTTGTTGATGGGTTAGGATTGGCGTGGGGGGTCCGTTGGTGGCTTTTGACCATTTCTTTGGAATCCTCATGTCTTACTTATTGTTAGAATTTTTTGGGATCCAAATCAGATGGATTTATTGATTTATTGAATATTATATGAATCCTATAATTTAAAATGGCCAATTTGGGTGCAATCAATTCGCTTAATATCTCAGAAATACAATTATATTTAAACAAAATAATGTTGCAGGAATGCTAATCTTATCTGTTTCTAACTACAGAAACGATTTCAGAACGATCTGAGATGGTGGGTGTCTCAATCCTCTTTTTTGTGCTTTTTGAGGTGGAACGACTCCTCTCCTTTCTTCTCCTCCCCCCTCCTGACTTCAGAGTGCAGAAGCGCCGTCTGTTTCCTAGCTACAGGCTCTTGTACCAGGCACACAGCCTAATCCTCAAAGTTAAATGTCAGATTCTGACAATGCAGAGAGAAAGACTCTTCATTCTTCATGATTAGTTATGTCTATTGTTACAAGTGTCACTGACTCCAGTCACTCAGCAAGTATGATACAATAACTGGTGATGACAGTTCTATATGAATATGATGATTGTTGTTATGTTCCTGTCTTGTTGTATGTTGCTGTTTGTATTTCAGCTCTGTCTCCTCTCTCCTAGTGGATATGATACCTTAACCTGCCTTCTGGCTAATGCAGAACTGTACTTATAGAGGAGCAATGCCATTTCTTGTCAGTTATCCTATTTACCACTCATGTTATAGCACTTATGGCACATGTAGAAAAATCACTCCTGGCTAATTGTTTGTAAACCATTGAAGAGATTGTAAAACTATGGATAAGAAAGAGGGGCAAGAAGGACTCCATGATATTAATTTGTTGTTCATCTCTTGGTCGTTTTCATGATTTATGTTGGCATTGACTCAAATCCAATCAAATTTTATTTGTCACATGCGCCGATTTACAACAGGTGTAGACCTTACCGTGAAATGCTTACTTCAAGCCCTTAACCAACAATGCAGTTCAAGAAATAGAGTTAAGAAAATATTTGCTAAATAAACTAAAATAAAAAGTAACACAATAAAAGAACAATAACTGAGTGACCCATACACAAAAGAGAAGTTCCCATCTCTTTTATGGACCTGCTGTGAGTATGCAGCCTAAACAGAGAAATAAATGCGGTCAGAGACCTACTTGAGCAGCACCGCCCCCTCAAGATTCTGAGCCTGCCTGGCAGGGTTGGTCCTACAAAGCCAGAGCCCCCTGATGGGAGAGCATTATATACAAGGAAATTCTCAAAGCTGCTAATGAGAACCTTGACAACCTTTTACCTAGCCGGTGGGGATTCCAGTGGGGTACCCCCACCCAGGTTGTGGCAGTGCTGGCAACACTGGCTGCAGTAACCCATGGGGAGGGGGTCACACTCGGACAATCAGAGAGGGGGTTTATCATTGTGGCCCAGGTGGCACAAAATAATCAAAGGTCTGACTGCAGATGCTTGGGAAAAATGGTTACAACGGGGGACCAGAGTATTTGTGTCTCAGGTGAAGAGGGTGGATCTGATCTCCATCACCTAGGACTTGACATAGATTAAGTAGATTAATCAAATCTGACATTGTTGTCAATTTCTGCTCAATCTTGCATGCTTCCTCAATCAGCTGTAACTGTATGTGCACTCGTAAATCAGGTCCTTTCTTGAGTTGGGCTCTGGGATATAACAACCGTTGAGTATCTGATTTTATGGTGGATTGTGGAGGAGGGGGGATGAGTGTGTTGGAGTATGTGCTTGTGTGTTTGTCCGGCATCTGTTGTGGGGGGGTGGGGTGGGGGGGGTGTATGGGATGGACCACTGTAATTATTTGCTAGGATAGTAATTGCTTGTCAATAAATTAATTATAATACAATGGCAATCCGGGTTATATGTTAAAATCCTACGTATGAACTGCCAACATTATTACGCATATTAATTGATAATGATGGAAAATAAGATATTTGAATAGATATATATTTTTAAATAGTTATATACAGTGGGGGAAAAAAGTATTTAGTCAGCCACCAATTGTGCAAGTTCTCCCACTTAAAAAGATGAGAGGCCTGTAATTTTCATCATAGGTACACATCAACTATGACAGACAAAATGAGAAGAAAAAAAATTCCAGAAAATCACATTGTAGGATTTTTAATGAATTTATTTGCAAATTATGGTGGAAAATATGTATTTGGTCACCTACAAACAAGCAAGATTTCTGGCTCTCACAGACCTGTAACTTCTTCTTTAAGAGGCTCCTCTGTCCTCCACTCGTTACCTGTATTAATGGCACCTGTTTGAACTTGTTATCAGTATAAAAGACACCTGTCCACAACCCCAAACAGTCACACTCCAAACTCCACTATGGCCAAGATCAAAGAGCTGTCAAAGGACACCAGAAACAAAATTGTAAACCTGCACCAGGCTGGGAAGACTGAATCTGCAATAGGTACAGTGGGGGGAAAAAAGTATTTAGTCAGCCACCAATTGTGCAACTTCTCCCACTTAAAAAGATGAGAGAGGCCTGTAATTTTCATCATAGGTACACGTCAACTATGACAGACAAAATGAGAGAGAAAAATCCAGAAAATCACATTGTAGGATTTTTAAGGAATTTATTTGCAAATTATGGTGGAAAATAAGTATTTGGTCAATAACAAAAGTTTCTCAATACTTTGTTATATACCCTTTGTTGGCAATGACACAGGTCAAACGTTTTCTGTAAGTCTTCACAAGGTTTTCACACACTGTTGCTGGTATTTTGGCCCATTCCTCCATGCAGATCTCCTCTAGAGCAGTGATGTTTGGGGGCTGTCGCTGGGCAACACGGACTTTCAACTCCCTCCAAAGATTTTCTATGGGGTTGAGATCTGGAGACTGGCTAGGCCACTCCAGGACCTTGAAATGCTTCTTACGAAGCCACTCCTTCGTTGCCCGGGCGGTGTGTTTGGGATCATTGTCATGCTGAAAGACCCAGCCACGTTTCATATTCAATGCCCTTGCTGATGGAAGTAGGTTTTCACGCAAAATCTCACGATACATGGCCCCATTCATTCTTTCCTTTACACGGATCAGTCGTCCTGGTCCCTTTGCAGAAAAACAGCCCCAAAGCATGATGTTTCCACCCCCATGCTTCACAGTAGGTATGGTGTTCTTTGGATGCAACTCAGCATTCTTTGTCCTCCAAACACGACGAGTTTAGTTTTTACCAAAAAGTTCTATTTTGGTTTCATCTGCCATATGACATTCTCCCAATCCTCTTCTGGATCATCCAAATGCACTCTAGCAAACTTCAGACGGGCCTGGACATGTATTGGCTTAAGCAGGGGGACACGTCTGGCACAGCAGGATTTGAGTCCCTGGCGGCGTAGTGTGTTACTGATGGTAGGCTTTGTTACTTTGGTCCCAGGTCTCTGCAGGTCATTCACTAGGTCTTCCCGTGTGGTTCTGGGATTTTTGCTCACCGTTCTTGTGATCATTTTGACCCCACGGGTGAGATCTTGCGTGGAGCCCCAGATCGAGGGAGATTATCAGTGGTCTTGTATGTCTTCCATTTCCTAATAATTGCTCCCACAGTTGATTTCTTCAAACCAAGCTGCTTACCTATTGCAGATTCAGTCTTCCCAGCCTGGTGCAGGTTTACAATTTTGTTTCTGGTGTCCTTTGACAGCTCTTTGATCTTGGCCATAGTGGAGT